>NC_087291.1:16322371-16633204 GCF_015220805.1 Pogoniulus pusillus
TTTCTTTCTTTCTTTCTTTCTTTCTTTCTTTCTTTCTTTCTTTCTTTCTTTCTTTCTCTCTTTCTCTCTTTCTTTCTCTCTTTCTTTCTCTCTTTCTTTCTCTCTTTCTTTCTCTCTTTCTTTCTCTCTTTCTTTCTCTCTTTCTCTCTCTTTCTCTTTCTTTCTCTCTCTTTCTCTTTCTCTCTTTCTCTCTTTCTCTCTCTCTTTCTCTCTTTCTCTTTCTCTCTTTCTTTTCCTCCCTATCCCTTTTTTCTTTATTCCCCCCCCCTTTTTTTTTTCTCCTTTTTGGTGCTTTTTCCTTTCCCCCCCCCCCCCCCCCCCTTTCCTTTCTCCCCCTTTTTCTTCTTCTTCTCCCCCCTCCTTTTTCTTCTGTATTTTTCCTGTTCTTTTTGTTATTTTTCCTTCTTTTTTCTTTTTCTTTCACTTCCCCCCCCTTTTTTTGCCCTTTTCCTGTCTTTTTCCCTCCTTTTAAATTTTTATTTCCCCCTTTTTCCTTTTTTTAAAAAAAAATCCCCCTTTTTTTATTTTTTCCTTCTTATTTTGTTCTTTCTTCTTTTTTTCTTTCTTTCTTTCCCCCCTCTTAATTTTTGTAGTTTATTTCCCCCTTATTTTCTTTTTTCTTTCTTTTCTCCCCCTTTTATATTTTTCTTCTTTTTTCCTTCTTTTTGCCCTTCTTTATTCCCCCTTTTAATTTTTTCTTTTCCCCCCCTTTTCCTCCCTTTATTTTCTTTTTCTCTTTTTTCTTTTCTTTTTTCCTTCTTTCTTTCTTTTCCCCCCTTTTAATTTTCCCCCCTTTTTTCTTTGTTCTTTCTTTTCTCACCTTTGTTTAATTTTTCTTGTTTTTTTTCCTTTTTCCCTTTTCTATTTCCCTATTTTTTCCTTTTTTCCATATTTTTTCCTCCTTTTCTCATTTTCTTTTTTCCTTTTCTACCTTTAATTTCTCATTTTCTTCTTTTTTTCTCCTTCTTTTTTCCTTTTTTCCCCTTCTTTTTTCCTTCCCCCCCCCTTTCTTTCCTTATTTTTTCCTTTTTTTTAATTTTTTCCTTTTTTTCTTCTTTTTTTTCTTTTTTTTCTTCTTCTTTTTTTCCTTTTTTTATTTTTTCCTTTTTTTTTATTTTTTCCTTTTTTTCTTCTTTTTTTTTTTTTTCTTCTTCTTTTTTTCCCTTTTTTTTTTCTTTTTCTTCTTTCCCCATTCTTTTTTTTTCCTTTTTCTTCTTTCCCCCTTCTTTTTTCCCCCCTCCTCTCCTCCTTGCCACCAGACTGACAAACGTGGCCCCGTTTCAAGGGGCAGAAACAGAAGAGTCAGTTGGAGACGTAGCCAAGACATGCACTGCAAAGCTGAGGACCAGCCCTGCCAGGGCTTGTGGTTAGAAGCTCTTAACGACTATTGTAAGCCCTTAAACATAATCAGCTGTGTTTCACCTCCACCTAATGCACTTCATGTGTAGCATGTTTATCTGCTCGCCCAGGCCTTTCATGGGACTCAACAAACAGCCCTGTTTGCAGGAGCAAAAGCCAGAGGGTCCCCCCAGCTCTCCTCAATGAATGAGGCTTCTATCACAAGTGCCACGCCGGTGCCAACGTGGGGAAGGGAAATGGCTCCAAATTAGCCAGGGCAAAGGCAAAAAACAACCAACAAGAGAAAAAGAATCTCTTTGCCAGAAGTGGAAATTACGTGGTAATATCAAAAGGCAACTTTACTTAGACATAATTCCAGGTTTCTCTGCGAGTGTTTTCCTTGGAAGGAAGTCAGGGAAGGTTCAATCTTCTGCCGCTGTTTTGCTGCTGCTGCTCCCCTGTGCCCTTGCCGTGGAGGGGACTAGGGCCCCTTCCTCTCGTGGGCACCCTGCACCTTGGAGTCACTTTGCTGTCTCAAAGGGTGACTGAAAAGGTGTCATAATTGGCCCAGGAGGAAGAAATCCTTGTGAGCGTGAGAGAAGTTTTTTTTTCCTTTTGGGAGTGGGCAGGAACACCCAGAAAGTGCTGAGCCCGTAGGGAAGGAGCACAGGAGGGTCATGATCCCCCCTGGAGTGTCTCTGCGCTGATGTCTATTCGGGGCTTGTACCAGCTGGGAAACTGTGCCCCTCCTCTGCTCTACAACACCCCCCCCCCACCATTTCTGATGGGGTCAGCAGCCGCTCTGGAGGCTGCAGGATTTGCAACCAAAAGGTGCCAGGCTCCGCCAGCAAAACCTGGGGGAGAAACCTGGGGGTGGGCATGGGGACCGCCGAGGTTCAGGCACCCTCCAGCCCTCCCAGACACCTTTCACCGCAAGGAAACGCTGACTGGGGAATGTAAATAGGGCTTTTAGCCTGGAACGTTTTCCTTTTATTAGTTCAGCAGGGCAATAGTGGTTTCCTCAGGCTGCAGATCAGAAGCTGACAGGTCCTGCGAAGCCGCAGAGTCTGCACAGTAGCCTCCAGTCAGGAGCTGCTGCTGCCGCCTCTGCTATTTGCTCCATGGCTTTGCCACGGCTTCGCCTGAAACTTAAAACTGGGAAGGGAAAACTCGAGCTTGGAAAGTAAATAGGCACAGTCCTCTCTGTTAGGATGCAGCACCTGTTTCTTGTCCCCTGTCTTCTTGCTAGCGCTGGCAGCTGAAATGTATTTGCAGTGAAAGCTGTGGTGAGTAAATCGCTGCCCTTAGGTCAGACCTGCTGCCGCTGGGAGCCAGGGCAGAGGTGCCACTGGTGGTGCCAGGAACACCTCGGCTGGTATCACAGTCTCAGCTGTTTAGAAATCAAGGCCCCTCAATTCAGGAGAGATGTTGAGGTGCTGGAAGGTGTTTGGAGCAGGGCAGCAAGGCTGGGGAGGGGCCTGGAGCACAGCCCTGTGAGGAGAGGCTGAGGGAGCTGGGGGGGTGCAGCCTGCAGCAGAAGAGGCTCAGGGCAGAGCTCATTGCTGTCTGCAGCTGCCTGCAGGGAGGCTGTAGCCAGGTGGGGTTGGGCTCCTCTTCTGCCAGGCAAGCAGCAACAGAACAAGGGGACACAGTCTCAAGCTGTGCCAGGGCAGGTCTAGGCTGGATGCTGGGGGGAAGTTGTTGTCAGAGAGAGTGATTGGCATTGGAATGGGCTGCCCAGGGAGGTGGTGGAGTGGCTGTGCCTGGAGGTGTTGAAGCCAAGCCTGGCTGGGGCACTTAGTGTCATGGTCTGGTTGGTTGGCCAGGGCTGGGTGCTAAGTCTCCCCTCAGCCTCCTTTTCCTCAGACTGAAGACTCCCAGCTCTCTCAGCTGCTCCTCCCCAGCCCTGTTCTCCAACCCTTTCACCACCTGTGTTGTCCTTCTCCAGCAAATCATTTCTTATAAAGGCAAATGAGACCCATGTCCACAAGCACCTCAACCAACCCACTCTGGATTCGTTTGCATTCCACTTTACAGACCTCCTGGAGAAGTGGCAGTGCAGGGTTGTTTGGAAATGACATCCAGGTAGTGCCTGTTGCAGTGGTGAATTCACTTTTGCAGAAGAAATGATTTAGTTTTGCTTGTTAAATTATTAATTCCAGTAGAATCTTCAGAAACACCTAAAAAGGGGGAAAAATGAAAGAGTTTGGTTTATTTAAATCATAGAATCAGTCAGGGTTGGAAGGGATCACAAGGATCAGCCAGTTCCAACCCTCCTGCCATGGGCAGGGACACCTCACTCTAGATCAGGCTGTCCAGAGCCTCATCCAGCCTGGCCTTAAACACCTCCAGGGAAGAGGCTTCCACCACCTCCCTGGGCAACCCCTCCCAGGCTCTCACCACCCTCATGCTGAACAACTTCTTCCTAAGAATCACAGAATGGTAGAGGTAGGAAGTGACCTCAAAAGATCACAGAATCACAATGTCAGGGGCTGGAAGGGATCTTGAAAGATCATCTGGTCCTGCTCCCCTGCCAGAGCAGGATCACCCAGAGCAGGTCACAGAGGAAATAAATGGATATACCATAAATAAAAGGCACAGACAGATATATTCTTACAGATTCTTGTAGTTTATTATGTATTAGTGTATTTCCCAGAGGAAATAAATGGATACACAATAACTAAAAGGTACAGACAGACTTGTTCTTAGATATTCTTGTACTTTCTTATATATTAGTGTATTTCCTGCCTTCTGCCTTCATTTTTGAGGGGTTCAGGCCACTTGATATTATATATCTGCTGAAGACTGGCCCTCTTCTCTGCCTCCCAGAGCAAATCCCTCATCTTAGACTGATAGAATCACAGAATGTCAGAGGCTGGAAGGGACCTCAAAAGATCATCTGGTTCTGCTCCCCTGCCAGAGCAGGATCACCCAGAGCAGGTCACAGAGGAAATAAATGGATATACCATAAATAAAAGGCACAGACAGACATATTCTTAGATATTCTTGTAGTTTATTATGTATTAGTGTATTTCTTGCCTTCTGCCTTCATTTTTGAGGGGTTCAGGCCACTTGATACTATATATTTGCTGAAGACTGGCCCTATTCTCTGCCTCCCAGAGCAAATCTCTCACCTTAGATTCACAGAATGACAGAATGTCAGGGGCTGGAAGGGGTCTCGAAAGATCATCTGGTCCAGCCCACCTGCCAGAGCAGGATCACCCAGAGCAGGTCACACTGGAATGCATCCAGACAGCTCTTGAATATCTGCAGAGAGGGAGAGATGTGAGTGCTGGAGGGGGCCAAGCGAGTGCAGACTGCTGCCTGCAGATGTAAGCATTTGGATAAATATCTTGCTGAACTGGAATCTTTCTGGGAAGGGCTGGATGGAAGCACTGAAGTGCAGTGGGGGTTGTAGAACCCTTTTTTCTCTCATTGTTGTTCCTTTACAGAGCCCTTTCCCATCCAAGAGAAAAGCTGTAATGAGAAATGAATGCAGGCAGGCGATGAGCTGGGAAGAAATCGAGGTGAGGTTAGCAGAGGAGCTGGGGGAGAGCTCTCACTTCTGGTTGGGGCTTGGCTGAGCACAGACAGATTCTTAAGCAGGGATGACAATGTCAGTTTATTTTGCTAGCTCCTAATGAGATGTTGCCATCCACAGTGGTAGAGGAAAAAAAGTCCTGCAATAATTATGAAAGCTACACAGAAGTTTTCCTTTCAAGAAATTTTGGCTTTCCCCCCACCCCCTTTTCTCTTTTCTTCCTCTTTCTCTCTTCTCCTCCCTCCCTTTTTCTCTTTTTTTCTCCCTTTCTCTTCCCCCCTTCTGTATTTTTCTCCCCCTTTCTCTTTTCTCCCCCTTTCTCTTTCCTCCCCTTCTCTTTTCTCCCCCTCTTTCCTCCCCCTTTCTCTTTTCTCCCCCTTTCTCTTTCTCCCCTTTCTCTTTCTCCCCTTTCTCTTTTCTCACCCTTTCTCTTTTCCCCCTTTCTCTTTTCCTCCCTTTCTCTGCTTTTTCCTTTCTCTTTTCCCCCATTTTTTATCCCTTTCTCTTCCCCCTCCTTCTCTCCCCTCCCCTTTCTCTTTTCCCCTCTTTCTCTGTTTTTCCCCTCCCTTTTTCTTTCCCCTCCTTTCTCTTTTCCCCTCCTTTCTCTTCCTCCCTTTCTTCCCCCCCCTTTCTCTTCTCCTCCTTTCTCTGTTTCCCCCCCTTTTTTCCCTGTTTTTATCATTTTCTCTTTTTTTCTCCTTCTCTTCCCCCTTCTCTTTTCCCCCTTTATCTTTTTCTTTCTCTGTTTTTTCCCTTTTTCTTTTCTCTCTTTCTCCTCCTCTTTCTCCTTCACTTTCTCTCTCCTCCTCTTTCTCTCCCCCCTTTTCTCTTTTTCCCCTTTCTCTCTTCTCCCCCTTTCTCTTTTCCTCTTCTTTTTTCCCCCATTCTTTCCCCCCTTTTTGTTCCCCCCCTTTTCTCTTCTCTTCCCCTTTATCTTTTCCCCCTTCTTTTCCCCCCTTTCTTATTCCCCTTTCCTTTCCCTCCCTTTCTCTTTTCTCCCCTTTCTCTTCTCCCCTTTCTCTTTCCCCCCTCTTTCTCTCTTTTCCCCCCTCTTTCCCTCTCTTTTTCCCCTCTTTCCCTCTCTTTTTTCTTTCCTCTTTCCCTCTCTTTTTTCTTTCTTTCTCTCTCTCTCTTTTTTCTTTCTTTTCCCGAAGAAAGACCTTTCCAAGGCAATTTACTCAGACAATAACAGAAGAGTATTTGTGTAGCTGAAAAGATTAGCAACTCTCTCGGGAGAAAACAAGACATTCCTTCTCCCCATCAGGGAATGACTGCAGCTGGAGAGAGCCTTGTGCTGAGAAGAGCCCAGCTCGGCCCAGCTCAGCAGAGTGTCTTCTCCTGGCAGCTCCACTGCTAACCTTGCCTTGCCCATGTGATAGGCTAAGGCAAAGCCTTTGCACTGCAGAGGTGTTCAGTCAGCAGCCCATAAACTCATCAAGTGCTCTCCAAACAGGCGGAGGGGGCTTGGGGAAGTTTTCATCCCCAGTTGTTCCAAAGCCCCAGCCAAAAAATCCCAGTGGGATTTCCCAGAGGGATTGCAGATCAAGCACCAGGCAGCTGCAGCCAAACGCCAAGCCTGGGGGTTTGTGTGTTCTTCTTCTCTGGGCTCCTGGGATGGACTCTGCTTGTCATGGCTTAGCTGAGATCGTCACCAACCCTGATCAGCTGCTCTCACCTTAGCCTCCACATGGATCTGCTCCCCACTCTTTGCTGCCTTGGTGCATATTGCATTGCCTGGAAGTGATCCTCTAAAGGGTATTTTTTAAAAGCTCTGTGCCTCAGAGCCACTTAAATCATAGAATCATAGAATCCTAGAGCCATAGAATCCTAGAGTCACAGAATCCTAGAGCCATAGAATCCTAGAGTCACAGAATCATAGAGTCATAGAGCCATAGAATCCTGGAGTCACAGAATCATAGAGTCATAGAGCCATAGAATCCTTGAGTCACAGAATCATAGTCACAGAACCATAGAATCATAGACTCATAGAATCCTAGAGTCATAGAATCATACAATCATGCAATCATACAATCAGTCAGTGTTGGAAGGGACCACAA
This sequence comes from Pogoniulus pusillus, assembly GCF_015220805.1. Taxonomy (NCBI): domain Eukaryota; kingdom Metazoa; phylum Chordata; class Aves; order Piciformes; family Lybiidae; genus Pogoniulus; species Pogoniulus pusillus. Next base: position 16,329,308 of record NC_087291.1, read on the forward strand.
GGATCAGCCAGTTCCAACTCCCTCTGCCATGGGCAGGGACACCTCACTCTAGATCAGGCTGACCAAAGCATCATCCAGCCTGGCCTTAAACACCTCCAGGGATGAGTCTTCCACCACCTCCCTGAGCAACCCTTTCCAGGCTCTCACCACCCTCATGCTGAACAACTTCTTCTTAACATCCAGTCTGAGTCTCCCCATTTCCAGCTTTGCTCCATTCCCCCCAGTCCTATCACTACCTGACAGCCTAAAGAGTCCCTCCCCAGCTTTTTCGTAGGCTCCTTTCAGATCCTGGGAGGCCACAAGAAGGTCACCTGGGAGCCTTCTCCTGTCCAGACTGACATAGCCCCAACTCCCTCAGTCTCTCCTCACAGCAGAGCAGCTCAAGCCCTCTGATTATCCTGGTGGTTCTTCTCTGGACACCTTCCAGCACTTCCACATCCCTCTTGTCCCAGGGGCTCCAGAACTGGATGCAGTACTGCAGTTGGGGTCTCACCAATGTGGAGCAGAGGGGGGAGGATCACTTTGCTCACCCTGCTGCCCACACTGCTCTTGTCCTTGGCAGCTCAGCTTTTGTTTGAAAAGAGCTGCAGCAGGCCCTGGTGCTGGCAGGGAGTGGACTGCACCTTTGAACCTCTGGGGCTCCTAGAGGCCACATAAAAAGTCCCTAGTGCACACAGCTTGGATTTCAAGGTCTGGAGGGTGGAAGGCTAACGGTGCCACAAGGCTGGCAGCAGCCTAGGCGGTTTCCAGCTGAGCTAAGGAAGCATTTTAAAAGCACAGTTCCAACAGGACTGACTTTTCTCCTTCTGGCCCTTTCTCTGTGGAGCTTGATGTGCTTGTGGCTTGGCAAAGGAGCCTCTCTGGACCATCGCAATGCTTTAGCGGTGCCTATGCAACTGGGAGCCACAAACCAGGAGGCAGTTCTGATCTTCTCTCCCTTTCCTCCCCTGGCATGGGAGGCATTAGAGCCTTGGTATTTTCTGAAGAGGCAACAGAAAGGCTGACATTGCCTGGTATGAAAAATATGGCTAGAGAAAACAAACACCTCCAATCTGCTGCCTTTGGAGCTTAATGGCCCTTCCTAGGGTGGATGCCTTAATACCTTCCTGTGCTTGCTTTCTGAATCTCACTCTGAATGTAGAGGTCATATTAGGCCAAAGATGATTGTCCTCAGCCTGATTTTGATCTGCTTTCTGTGGTAGGAGAACAGGCTTCCAAGAGCTCCACTGGGAGGGTTCACCAATTTTCTGCAGCTTTCTCAGATTTGGGGCTTGTGGTTTTGTGTTTTTCTTTCTCCTCCCCCCTCTCCCCCCCTCTGTTTCCAGTGCTTTTAGAGGGTGACAGAAGGGTTTTTTTTGTCACTGACACAGGCAAAACGCCAACAGGCATGCAAAGGTGCTGAGGAGGGAGACAGGGAGAGGCTGACTGGCTTGAGAGCAGCCTTGAGGAGAGGGACTTGGTAGTGCTGGTGGATGAGAAGCTCAACCTGAGCTGTCAGTGTTGCTCTTGCAGCTCAGAATCAACGTGGTTGATTCTATGATTCCATGTATCTAGCATACCATGGAAAGATTACTAAACCACCCTGCAGGAGGGTTTTAGTTCACAGGCTCAGCACAGTTAATTCTGAAACGAATGCCTGAATCCCAGCTGTGAAGCTTAGTGAGGGCAGCTGCAGGATCCAGCCCTAGAACTGCCATGGGATTTCAGGGCTGGTCTCTCTGATGGGGTTACCCTGCTCTTGTTCCCCCTTCACAGACAAAACTCTTTGAGATCAACAGCTGTTGACTTCAACAGAACCTTAACAAGTCCCCAGCCAGAGCTGAAGGGTGGTAGAGCCCCTGCCAGCATGGCCCACACCCTGAGCTGCTCCTCAGCCCTGCTGCCACACTCCACAGGGAGCTCAGGATGTGCCTGCTGGGCTAGGATGAGACCCCCTGGTTAGAAGGGCTGTGGGCAGATAAACCCTCCCCAGCTCTGAGCAGCAGGAAGCAGCAACTCACCTGTGCTGAGGAGAACCCAAAACAGAAGGGCAGATGTTCATCCCAGATGCCTGCAGCAGCCCTTGCTAGGAAGAGCAGGCTCGTGGCTGTCGCAGCACTCTGGAGCTCCAAAGACTTCAGTTCCTCTCCTAACGTTTGGCCTTTGGGAAGTTGCTTCCTCCTCAAATCAAACTCCCCTCTCTGCAAATGGAAGAGAATTATTTCCCTGAGGAATAAGAGCAAAGCCTGGGGTGAAGCTCAGTTCCTCTGATAACAACTTCTGGTTTAAAGCCAAACAGAGAAACCAAACCTCCAGTGCAAACCTATAAAAGTCTTCTGAGTTTAAACCTGACTTTTGGTTTCCATACTTCTTGCTTGGAGCTAGAACTCCATGGAGAAGCCAGCCAGGGTGGTCCTAATGTGATAATTTTGGGTTTCTGGTGGCAAAAGGTTCCTTTTCTTTCCCAGAGAACAAGTATTTTTCCTAATGCAATGCAAACCAGCCACACCAAGACCAACCTTCCCCTGTGCTTGCCTCGAGAATGAAAAGAGTTGTGCTCATAAAAGGCAGATGATGGGCAGCTGCCCTCTGGCCACAAGTCAGCAGATCCAAAGCACTAACATATGTTATTTGAAGCAAACACCTACGTTCAGATCAGCTCTGGCTCAGGACTGCTTTTCTTAGCCATTGAGAACACAGCACCTTGTGCATGAGCCCTCAGCTCTAACTGCAGGCAGCTTCACAGCTGCCACAAGACCTCTGTGTCCCTTCTGACTTGATTTCCCTCCCACGTTCAGCTTCTCCTCTAGCTGAGATTGGCTGTTGTGATTTCCTTTCCTTTCCTTTCCTTTCCTTTCCTTTCCTTTCCTTTCCTTTCCTTTCCTTTCCTTTCCTTTCCTTTCCTTTCCTTTCCTTTCCTTTCCTTTCCTTTCCTTTCCTTTCCTTTCCTTTCCTTTCCTTTCCTTTCCTTTCCTTTCCTTTCCTTTCCTTTCCTTTCCTTTCCTTTCCTTTCCTTTCCTTTCCTTTCCTTTCCTTTCCTTTCCTTTCCTTTCCTTTCCTTTCCTCGCCTCTTTCTCTTTCTTTCTTTCTTTCTTTCTTTCTTTCTTTCTTTCTTTCTTTCTTTCTTTCTTTCTTTCTTTCTTTCTTTCTTTCTTTCTTTCTTTCTTTCTTTCTTTTCCTTCCTTCCTTCCTTCCTTCCTTCCTTCCTTCCTTCCTTCCTTCCTTCCTTCCTTCCTTCCTTCCTTCCTTCCTTCCTTCCTTCCTTCCTTCCTTCCTTCCTTCCTTCCTTCCTTCTTTTCTTTTTCTCTTTTTTCTTTCCTTCTTTCCTTCTCTATTTATTTTTCTCTTTCTCTCTTTCTTTTTCTCTCTTTCTTTTTCTCTCTTTCTTTTTCTTTCTCCTCTCTTTATGCCCACATTCTGTGGCTGCCAGTGACCAAGATGATTGTTCTTTTTTTGCCTACCAGGTGAGTCCCATTGTAATTGCTTGTTTTGTGTCAACAGAATTCACAGCCCCTGGAATGGGCTTCCATCCATCCACACATCCACCCATCCACCCATTCACCCATTCACTCATCCACCCATTCACCCATCCACCCATATATCCACTCAACTATCCACCCATCCATCCATCCACCCATTCACCCATCCAACTATTCACCCATTCACCCATCCACCCATTCACCCATCCATCCATCCACCCATTCACCCATCCAACTATTCACCCATTCACCCATCCACCCATTCACCCATCCATCCATCCACCCATTCACCCATCCAACTATTCACCCATTCACCCATCCACCCATTCACCCATCCACCCATTCACCCATCCAACTATTCACCCATTCACCCATCCACCCATTCACCCATCCAACTATTCACCCATTCACCCATCCACCCATTCACCCATCCATCCATCCACCCATTCACCCATCCAACTATTCACCCATCCACCCATTCACCCATCCAACTATTCACCCATTCACCCATCCACCCATTCACTCATCCAACTATTCACCCATTCACCCATCCACCCATTCACCCATCCATCCATCCACCCATTCACCCATCCATCCATCCACCCATTCACCCATCCAACTATTCACCCATTCACCCGTCCACCCATTCATCCATCCACCCACCCATTCACCCATCCACCCATTCACCCATCCACCCATTCATCCACCCACCCACCCACCCATTCACCCATCCACCCATTCACCCATCCACCTATTCATCCACCCATCCACCCATCCACCCACCCATCCACCCATCCACCCACCCACCCATCCATTCACCCAGCACTGCTCAGGCCCACATCCTTTAGGCTTCCAACACCAGGCAGAGGTGGAGCCGTTACAGCCAGCAATGCTAAGGCACAAATAAGATTAAGGTAATAAATATCAGATATCAAAGCAGCTTCCACACAGCCTATATCAAGAGCCATGGAAAGAAAGGATTTTTTGTTGTTGTTCTGATTCAGCAGCAGCCCCAAAGAATAATAACAACCCAAAAAAAAAAGAAACAAAAAAGCCTTTCTGACCACTTAAAGGAAATGTTTTGTTTGATCCCCCCCCAGGAACTGTTTGAGTTTGAAACTGAGAGTTTGGGGGGAAAAAATGGTTTCAGTTTGATTTCAAAGAAAATTGGAAGGCATCTGACAGGCAAAAGAAAAACATGAGTTGTTTTGTAGAGAATCATTGAGTCAGGCAGAGTTGGAAGGGACCACAAGGATCAGCCAGTTCCAACCTCCCTGCCATGCCCAGGGACACCCTACCCTAGAGCAGGCTGCACACAGCCTCAGCCAGCCTGGCCTCAAACACCTCCAGCCATGGGGCCTCAACCACCTCCCTGGGCAACCCCTGCCAGCCTCTCACCACTCTCATGATCAACAGCTTCCTCCTCACCTCCACTCTGACTCTCCCCACCTCCAGCTTTGCTCCATTCCCCCCAGTCCTGGCACTCCCTGATAGCCTAAGAAGTCCCTCCCCAGCTTTTTTGTAGCCCCTTTCAGATCCTGGAAGGCCACAAGAAGGTCACCTGGGAGCCTCCTCTGCTCCAGCCTCCACTCTTTCAGTCAGAAGCACTGACCAAAAGGTGAAATGAGGCGTTCCTGGGAAGTTTCAGTGCTGACAAAGATGCATTTTTCATCCCTCAGCATACTGATTTTGGGATGTGAACTGCTTGCAAGGATCTAGCATTGATAGGAAGCTGTTGTGTTGTTTTAAACTCTGTGGCATCATTCCCATGGAGTGCTCTGGTCCCAGTCCCCTGAGATGATTTAGGTGCCCCAGAGAGCTGTGAATCTGAAACTTGTCAGGTTGAGCAAGCTCCACTGTTGAGGTCTTTCTCTTCCTGAATGAACAGTAGGATGATGCTATCAGCATTTCCTCCTCCTCTCTTGTCATCAAAACAGACCTGTGTACAGCAGCCAAGTTGCTCTGCCTCATTCCTCAATCAGGCAGCAGTAGAGGAGCCACCTGAGAGCTGCATCTTGTGGCTCTCTGGGAGAAGGACACTGTTCAGAGGTGCTGACCTTTGGCAGCTCCAGATGCCCTTCCAGCGATTTGCCATTGGAATGGGCTGCCCAGGGAGGTGGTGGAGTCACCATGCCTGAAGGTGTTCAAAAGAAGCCTGGCTGGGGCACTTAGTGCCATGGCCTGGTTGATTGGCCAGGGCTGGGTGCTAGGTTGGACTGGCTGAGCTTGGAGGTCTCTTCCAACCTGTCTGATTGTATGACTCCATGAAACCAAACACCACTAACAATTGGTCAGACAGGATTATGTGACTGACAATTCCACCTGATAACAGTTTAAATGATCTGGTTCCAACCACATGGCATCTTCACACAGCAGGTCTCTGAGTGAATAACCTGTCACATCATGGGGTTTGATGGATGCTGTCAGCAGCCTTTTTGAAGGCTACAGACACCTTCAGAAATCAGTGGAGACTACTGACTGCATCCTGAACTGAACCTGTTTGCATGCACCTGAGTGTCCTGCTTCTGACTGCTCAGTAACCTGAAATTCTTGGTTTGCTGGATGATGAGATGCATGCAGAGAGAGTGTCCAGCTGCTTACTTCTAGCTGCAGATTGGCCAGGGCTGGGTGCTAGGTTGGGCTGGATGAGCTTGGAGGTCTCTTCCAACCTGCTTGATTCTATGCTTCTATGCTTCTATGATTTCCAGGACTGAAGCTGCAATCTGTCAATCATGCCCAGCTTCTAGGTGTGTAAAAAGTGAGAAGGAAGGACAGAGTGAGCCTCCCCAAATCCCCGTGCCCATGTGTCACCCTTTCATCACCCAGCAGCAAAGCACTCACAGTTAATCCCACAAACAAGCCTCTGAGTCAGTTGTGCACACAGCAGAGAACCTCTTTCCCCTCCGAAGCAGGGAGGTGTTTTTGGAGCACAGGCATCCAGCAACCCACTGGAAGCAGAGAACAATGGCAGGGGCTAGAGATTTTTACTTTTGTTAGGTTGCCTTTTGCCTCTTTGGCAAGGGGGAGGGTGGGTGGGGACAGACACTTTGGCTCCACGCTCACCTAAAAGCCCTTTCAAACGTTGAGCAACAAGGAGGCAACAGTTTCTGCTTTCGTTTCTGCCTGCTGACAGGGAGAGAGGGGAATCCGGACTGGATCAGCTCGTTTCCCCGTGGCCGGGCACGGTTCACATGGGTGCAGCAGTAGCGAAGTGGATGCCCAGCCGTGAGCCGGGGCTGCGGCGGCGGCGGCGGCGGCGCAGGGATGCGGCAGCGATCCCGGGACGCGTTCGCATCTGGACGAGCTCCCAGCTGACGCTCCGCATCCCGAGCTGGCTCCAAACCTGAGGCTGCCACATCAAAGGAAGGTGGAGGTTCCAAGCCTGGCTCGCAGCACCCTGCGAGGCACGAGTGGCGAGGCGTGGGAGCTCCAAGCCACAAGGAGGAGGGCTGCTGGCGGAGATTCCAGCCAAAACCACTTCCACGCAGCGCCTCTCGGCGAGCTCTGTGCCACCATGGCCTGCCCACCTCTGAGCTTCCCACCAGTTCTCAGCTGCAAAGGTCACAGAGTGCTGGAACAGGCTGGCAGGTGAATAAAACAGAGCCTGCTACGGTCTGGGGGGCTGAGCGTGATGCAGCCTCAGCTACTGACTCAGCCTGGCTGAGGAAGGGCTGGGGGGCAAGGAAGGGCTGGGGACAGCCTCTGCTCACTTGTGCCCTTCAGTAGGACATGAGGCAATGGATAGAAACTGCAGCACAGGAGGTTCCACCTCAACGTGAGGAAGAAATGCTGTAAGGGTGACAGAGCACTGGCACAGGCTGCCCAGAGAGGCTGTGGAGCCTTCTTCTCTGCAGACTTTCAAGCCCCGTCTGGATGTGCTCCTGTGTGACCTGCACTGGATTCTCTGGTCCTGCTTTGGCAGGGGGAGTTGGACTTGATGATCTATGGATCCAGACCCTTACATCCTGTGATCTTGTGAAGGAAAAGTTGTGTTACTTGTCTCTCAAAGTCGACTTTGATGAGTGTCCTGCCCAGCTGAAAAGTCAACTCCAGGATGCTGATGTGGTCCAAAGGAAAGAGAAGGAAAAAACTGTCCCCTGAGTGGAAAGCTGCAGCTTACTGCTTTCTTCAAAGACCAGTTTGCCACGATGGAAATGTTCTGGAGGCAAAGGGATTACACCAGACATGAACCTGTCCTGCTGTGTGCTGTAAAAAACTGGGTGTGTAGAGCAGGGCTGCCTCCAGGCACGTTCAGCCTGCAGAACCTGTTCACCTCAGTAGAAAATAGGATTTACTGCCCTCAACTGCATCACCAGAGCTCTGCTGCCGTGCAGGGGTCGGGTTGGTGTTGTCAAAAAGAGGATTTCCAGCCCTGCTTTAAAGTGTATGCAAAGTGGGAAGAAATGCTTTGGCCTGCCTGGGAAAGGATGGAAGAAAATCCTGAGCAGAGAGAGGTGTGAGATGGGACCTAGTTTCTTACACAAAACTCACACAGGATCACAGCACCATGCAGGTTGGCAAAGCCCCTCAGGAGCACCAAGGCCAACCTGGAACTCCACTCTACAGGATTCACCTGAAACCACAGCCCTAAGCACCACATCCAAACCACCCTGAAACACAGCCAGGCTGGGTGACTCCATCCCCTCCCTGGGCAGCTCATTCCAGTCCCTGACCACTCTCTCTGTGAAAAACTTCTTCCTAGTGTCCAATCTAAACCTCCCCAGACTCAGCTTGAGGCCATTCCCCTTTGTTCTGTCTCCAAATCCCTGTGAGCAGAGCCCAGGAGCATCCTCTCCACAATGTCCCTTCAGGTAGCTGTAAACAGCAATGAGCCTTCTCTTTTTCACACTACCCATCCCCAGCTCCCTCAACAGCTCCTTTTGCACTCCAAACACATCCAGTTGCCTAACCAAGGAAGAAGGTTTCCAACACTCATGCTATCTCCTTCCTAAAATCCCTGTGGAGAAGCTCTCTGCTGAGGTGAAGCTCACACTCTAAAGCTTTGAGCTGTTCTCTCTCCAGTTACCTGTGAGCAGAGCCCAGCAGCAGCCTCTGCACAATGTCCCTTCAGGTAGCTGTAGCCACTGGTGTGTGAGGCACAGTGTGAGCATTCCTTGCAAGCAGAGCATCTGCTACTGCCCATTTAAAGGCATAGAGCTGTGGAACTGTGGGATGGGTTGGGTTGGAAGGGACCTTAAAGATCATCTATCTCAAATCCCCCCTGCTGTGGGCAGGGACACCTACTAAATCAGGTCTTGCCCAGCCTGGCCTTGGACACCATCTTTCTGCTGCTGCCCTGTGAGGTCCTGAGACAGCAGTGCCCTCACAGTCCCTGCACAGCCTTGCCCCTGAGATGCTGAGGCACAGCTGAGCTCCCCATGGCACCGCCACCCATCTCCTCCTGGTGTCCATCAGCTGCTCAGCACAGGTCACCTCTCCCCTTCCAAGGCCATGTGGCTGCTATGGTGACTCACAGCCCCTGCCCTGTGCCAAGGGCCAAGCAGAGTCAGCCAAGGGTGGGAAGGGGTTGCAGGTGAGAGCACAGAGCACAGGAAGAAGGTTTGGGGCTGAGGTGTCCAGAGAAGGGCTGAGGGCTCAGGGCTGCCTTTGAGGGCTGCATCTCAGGCCAAGGCTGAGGAGAGGCTTTGGTGTCCTGCTGAGGGTGCTAGGCAGGGCTTGGGCTCAGGCCAGCTATGAGGCACAGGGCTTGGGCTGGGTCTAGTCTGAGGGCTTGAGTTAAGGCACCATCAGTGCATCCATCTGCATGCATCCACACATAGGCACTGTTGGGAATGATGACAGTTCCAATTTTATTCCACAACTGAGTTTTTCTGTCCCTTTTTAAGGGGCCAACAGCACCACCAGCAAAAGCTGCTGCTCAGTGACCATGTCACAGTTCTCTGTTTCACAGAAGCTGGAAAAGACCTCTGAGATCCCCAAGTCCAACCATCAACCCAATGCCACCATGGCCACCAAACCATATCCTGAAGCACTGAGCCCACACATCCCCAGGGATGGCTACTCCACCACCTCCCAGGGCAGCCCATTCCACTCCTGACCACCCTGACCACCAATTTCAGTTGATGCCAGATACACCTGCAGATTGAAAGCAACTTTTAAGCTGCACCTTCTCCACATCTCTTAAGACAAGCCAGTCATGGAATCATAGGATCATAGGATCAGTCAGGGTTGGAAGGGACCACAAGGATCAGCCAGTTCCAACCCCCCTGCCATGGGCAGGGACACCTCACTCTAGATCAGGCTGTCCAGAGCCTCATCCAGCCTGGCCTTAAACACTTCCAGGGATGAGGCTTCCACCACCTCCCTGGGCAACCTCTTCCAGGCTCTCACCACCCTCATGCCAAAGATTTTCTTCCTAACATCCAGGCTGAATCTCCCCATTTCCAGCTTGGTTCCATTCCCCCCAGTCCTATCCTTACCTGACAGCCTAAAAAGTCCCTCCCCAGCTCTCTTGTAGGCCCTTTAAGATACTGAAAGACCACAATAAGGTCACCTGGGAGCCTTTTCCTCTCCAAACAGAACAGCCCCAACTCCCCCAGTCTCTCCTTGCAGGAGAGTGCACTTTGCTCACTCAGACACAGCACACAACCAGCACAGATGTAAATCCTCATGTGCCACTTGCAGATCAGATTTGTCTATCAAACTCAGGCAAGCTTCTGTGGCTTGGAAAAGACACTAAAAATGAATAAGCTTCCCTCAGATGAGTATTTGAACGGTCAGGATCTTGTTTGCTCAGCCTCCAGCTCTCACAAGAGGTTGCTTTGCGATGCTTTGTGTTTGGTGAGCTTCCCCTGGTGACTCATGGATGCGTTTGGAGGCGAGGGGAGGAGGTGAGAGAGGAGGAGGGCGGTGTGTGGGTGCATGCAGCACGCAATGCCAGGCACTGCAGGTGATGAAGCAAGGCAGGCAGGGCTGTCTTGCACAGCCTTCAGTCCCTATGGCTTCTGCATCATAGAATCAACCACATTGGAAGAGACCTTCAAGCTCAGCCAGCCCAAACCAGCCCTGTCCAATCAACCAGACCACGGCACTAAGGGCCTCATCCAGACTTCTTTTGAACACCTCCAGGGACTGTGACTCCACCACCTCCCTGGGCAGCCCATTCCAATGCCAATCACTCTCTCTGCCAACAACTTCCTCCTAGCATCCAGCCTGAACCTGCCCTGGCACAGCTTGAAACTGTGTCCTCTTGTTCTATTGCTGCTTGCCTGGCAGCAGAGCCCAACCCCACCTGGCTACAGCCTCCCTCCAGGTAGCTGCAGACAGCAATGAGCTCTGCCCTGAGCCTCCTCTGCTGCAGGCTTCACACCCCCAGCTCCCTCAGCCTCTCCTCATAGGGTTTGTGTTCCAGGCCCCTCCTCAGCCTTGCTGCCCTTCTCTGGACACCTCACAGCACCTCAACATCTCTCTTGAATTGAGGAGCCCAGAACTGGACACAGCACTCAAGGGGTGGCCTGAGCAGTGCTGAGTATAGAGGCAGAATAACTTCCATTGTCCTGCTGCCCACACTGCTCCTGAGCCAGCCCAGGATGCCATTGTCTCTCCTGGCCACCTGGGCACACTGCTGCCTCATGGGGTTGGAACTAGATGATCCTTGTTGTCCCTTGAAACCCTGACTGATTCTATGATTTTTATATCCTACTTGTCTGGACTGCATGGGGGAGGGTCTGGGGCCAAGCTCAGACGTTTGGTCTCCCTCCCACTGAGTACTTCAGGAACAACTTCACCCTATGGACTTCAGGGCTTGCACCTCAGGTAGTCCCTGCAACACAGGGATGCTCTTTCCTGCAGCCAGCCAGTCCCACGTGTGCAGAGCAGCCTCCAGGAGCCTCCACCCAGCATTTTTTGACTTCCCTGCACCACTGTACAGTCATGGCCACAGCTGCCTCTGCAGTGGTGGGGAGAGGCTTGTGTAAATAGGTCTTCAGCCTTCCTGTTCTTGTGTCACCTTATGTGAACCAGGACATGCCATGCTCCCAGGGGCAGCAGCAGCCCCTGCTGCTGGTGCTGGAACGTTAGTAAGCATGGAACAATCCAAGGGGGAAGGCTGGAGGGCAGCCTCCTGAGATTCCTTCTCTGGATGCTTTCCCAGAACAAGACCCAGCAGTTTCACAACGTTCAGTGGCCTGTTCCTCACCCAGCCCAAAGGTGAGGTCAGAGGAGCTGTAGGCAGGCACCGCTGGCGCAGCGTCACATGCTGCCAGAAGGTGTGAGGGAATGGAAACACAGAGGGCTGTGATGCTATCAGAGAAACCTGTGGCTGTAACAGCTGTTAGTGCAGTTTCTGGAGATGACAACATCCACCATGAGCTGCAGGGCCAAAGAGAAACATGTGGAGGCTGCAAATCTTTCCGAGGGCAGGCGGTGCAGACCCTCGCTAAGCTGTACCACAGAGCAGGACAAACATCAGACATCACAGACATCTTTTTTACTGTTCCTGGCCTCATCTCTTCTCCAATGAGCAGGCTGAAGCCAAATAAGGCTTCCCTTCTTGCTTCTCACTCTGCTACTTCCCTTCAGCAGGTTCCAAGTCTTTTTGGATCCCAACAGGAAAGGCACAAACATTTCCATGACAGGTAACTGTCAGGGAGTCAGAATCTTAGAGTCATAGAATCAGTCAGGGTTGGAAGGGACCACAAGGATCAGCCAGTTCCAACTCCTCTGCCATGCCCAGGGACACCCTACCCTAGAGCAGGCTGCCCACAACCTCAGCCAGCCTGGCCTCAAACACCTCCAGCCATGGGGCCTCAACCACCTCCCTGGGCAACCCAGTCCAGCCTCTCACCACTCTCAGGCTCAACAACTTCCTCCTCACCTCCACTCTGACTCTCCCCATCTCCAGCTTTGCTCCATTCCCCCCAGTCCTGCCACTCCCTCACAGCCTAAAAAGTCCCTCCCCAGATTTTTTGCAGCCCCCTTCAGATCCTGGAAGGCCACAAGAAGGTCACCTGGGAGCCTCCTCTGCTCCAGCCTGCACAGCCCCAACTCTTTCAGTCTGCCCTCACAGCAGAGCTGCTGCAGCCCTCTGAGCATCCTCCTGGCCCTGCTCTGGACACACTCCAGCATCTCCACAGCCCTCTTGTCCCAGGGGCTCCAGAGCTGGATGCAGTACTCCAGGTGGGGTCTCAGCAGAGCACAGCAGAGGGGGAGAATCCCCTCCCTGGCCCTGCTGGCCACACTTCTGCTGCTGCAGCCCAGGCTCTGCTTGGCTCTCTGGGCTGCAAGTGCACACTGCTGGCTCCTGCTGAGCTTCTCCTCCAGCAGCACCCCCAAGTCCCTCTCCTCAGGGCTGCTCTCCAGCCACTCACTGCCCAGTCTGCATTTGTGCTTGGCATCGCCTCGACCCAGATTCAGGATCATCTGGTCCAGCTCCCCTGCCAGAGCAGGATCACCTAGAGCAGATCACACTGGAAGGCAGGAGAGAATCCTGCTCTCCAAAACCCCAAAAGGAAATATTTCAGCACAGAGACAGCCTTCAGTGGTTAACCTGTCATGAAACGCAGACGAAGTCGGCAGGGTTGATTTGCTCTCGCTGTGCCTTGACGCAGCTGTGGCTTGGATGAGGCAGAACTGGTTATGAGTCAATCAGACTCGGATGGGATCACTCTAGAGGTCAGAGGAAGCAGCTAGTTAGAGGAGCACAGATGGTTACTTTCCCCTTCAGGTTTTCTTTCTTTCAGAGCTGGTGATTTGTGCTACTGAAGGAAGCGAGGAAGGCTGTGCCCCCACCGCAGTCCCCAACCTCATGGGCTGCTGTTACTCAGCACAGTACTGCAAGGACCCAGCACCTCCAACCCTCACTCTCAGCAGGGCTAAGGCAAGGCTCTGATGGAGCTTTTCAGGAAAACAGAAAAAAAAAACAACCTGCAAGAGTGGTCAGGGACTGGAACAGGCTGCCCAGGGAGGCAGAGGAGTCATTGTCCCTGGAAGTGTTCAAGAAACTTGTGGACATGGCACTTTGGGATGTGGTTTAGTGGGCATGGTGATGCTGGGCTGGTGGTTGGACTTGATGATCTTGGAGGTCTTTTCCAATCTCCATAGTTCTGTGATTCTATATTAATTAGATTTCAGAGTTGCCTGTACATGAGGCATGGAGATCAGCTTTGCATTTAACACCCTCCTAAGCTATCTCTGTCTCTTCTCCAAGCTTCTTCTCTTCCCTCCTGTTAGTTGGTTTCCCTTCAGTGTTTCTTCACCATGATCATAGAATCATAGAATCAGTCAGGGTTGAAAGGGACAACAAGGATCATCTAGTTCCAACCCTGCTGCCATGGGCAGGGACACCTCACTCTAGATCAGGCTGACCAAAGCATCATCCAGCCTGGCCACTTCCAGGGATGAGGCTTCCACCACCTTCATGGGCAACCCCTTGCAGTCTCTCACCACCTGCATGCTGAAGAACTTCTTCCTATCATCCAGTCTGAGTCTCCCCATTTCCAGCTTTGTTCCATTCCCCCCAGTCCTATCACTACCTGACAGCCTAAAAAGTCCCTCCCCAGCTTTCTTGTAGGTCCCCTTCAAATACTGAAAAGCCACCAGAAGGTCACCTGGGAGTCTTCTCCTCTCCAGACTGAACAGCCCAAATGGACAAAATGATGTCCTGGCAACATGCCTGTGATGCACTGCATGAAGATGTGCCTGGCTGGTAAATGGCCACACTGCAGTGCTGGCTAAAGTTGTAGGCAAATGATGTCCTGGCAACATGCCTGTGATGCACTGCATGAAGATGTGCCTGGCTGGTAAATGGCCACACTGCAGTGCTGGCTAAAGTTGTAGGGAACTTTCTTCTGGCAAATGAAGTTTCTCTTTAAAGAAGCCCCCAAGCACTTGGAATAATTGCTGACAAGAACCTGGACTGCAGTGCTTCAGCTGTAGAGTTCAGGAACATTAAACCTCTTAACCTTTGAGTTGCCTACTTGATTTTAAGTGAATGTGGCACTCAAGATGATAACAACTGTGCTGCTGCATTCTTTTTTTCCCCCCCTTCTTGTTAAGGACACAGCTGATTTCTCCCCTGCACATTAATGCTGTCATTATAATAATAAAGAATGGCAAAAATACAGGTATCAGAAGATTATTAGTACCTTCCAGACACAGCCTTTTCACAGTTCCTCTTTCTAGAACTACACCACTCTAATTAGCCTAACAAGTATTGCTACATTCAGAGTGTCAACAATAACATTTGATGACACAGAAACCTTTACAGAGACTCATTTCATCCTTTGTTCTGTCTGGAATTTGTTTGAAGGGGGGGGGGAGGAACCCAACCCCACAACCCTCTGTTTCATGTCTGCTCTTCCCCTCCCTTTCTTCTATGGTGTGCAGAGGAGAAGCAACAACAATAGCACCCATTTTTTTTGGGGGGGAAGGGAGGTGGGGGTTGAGGTGAATCAATCTGTACATCACAGGGAAGAAAGCTGCTTTCTTGCAGAACATCCTTGCACAAACACACAGCCTGCAACACAAACCCTTCTGCTGAGGTGGAGGTGCATTTGCATGCTAAAAAGATCTTTCTCCACATCAAGCTGGAGATGCCACACAAAAGAAAAGACAGGGCAGGAAGGCAAAAAAAACCCCAACCTAACAAACCAAACCCACAACGTGTTTTGCTACCGACAACAAAGGCAGCTAGGCTTTTAGTACAGGGTAAGATAAAGGCTCTTGCCTGAATTCAGCTAACTCTGAAGCACAACATTCCTGCCAGGGGGCTTAAAATAGATGCTGGCTGAAGAAACTGACATTCAAAGGACCTTTGGGAAGGGTGTGCAGCTTGACTGCCCTCAGCCTCAGCAGTGGGGATGGACAGGACTGGAGGGAATGGATCCAAGCTAGAGGAGGGGAGATTTAGGTTAGATGTCAGGAAGAAGAACTACCTGAAGGGAGGCTGTAGCCAGGTGGGGTTGGGCTCTGCTGCCAGGCACCCAGCAACAGGAGAAGGGGACACAGCCTCAAGCTGTGCCAGGGGAGGTCTAGGCTGGATGTTAGGAGGAAGTTGTTGTCAGAGAGAGTGATTGGCATTGGAATGGGCTGCCCAGGGAGGTGGTGGAGTCGGCGTGCCTGGAGGTGTTCAAATCCTCCTGGATAACCCCAACCCTTGAAGCACAAGGCCATTTTCCCTCCCAAAGCAAACAATTTTCACTTAACACGACTAGAAGCACTCTCACCACAAGAAAAGGTTTGAGGAGCAGGCACAGACCAGATTAATTAGCCTGCCTGCAACTCCCAGCACTCCTGTACATCAAGGCTGGAGGGAGGCAAAGCAGCGCTTGTGTTTTCACATAAACACTCTGCAAGACTTCAGCCCACCCACGGGACGTGGTCGGGTCTGCCAGTCACATCCTGGCCACCCTTTGCTGCAGCTCAAGGTAAGCTGCAAGTGCAGAGGGTCTGATATTTAACAGAGAATTAATTATTGCTCTACAAGCCTCCTAAGAGAGAATTAATTCTTGCTCTGCAAGCCTCGGCGGACGAGCTGACTCGATGGAATTTTTCTCTTCCATTAGGTGTCTCCTGGTTTTGTTCACCTCCTCCTTTCCCAGTCCACACCTCCTTCAGATCATCATTTCAAATGTTCTCCTCCTTTCCATGCAGTGGAAGCCCCAGGTTTGCTCACCTAGCAGCACTTAACCTGCCCCTGCACTTCCCAGCATCACCATTCGCCTTCCCATTCAGCTGCTGCATGCACCCAGAGGTGTCTATCTCCCTGCCAGCAAAAATTCCTAAATATGGGCCCAGAACTTGCCAAGGTCATAACAGTTTGAGCCTCCAAGCATCTCAATCCCATCTAAGCTCTTCTGGCATTTGCAAGCCAAGTGTTTATCCCCCTCTTGCCAGGCCTGACTTGACATGCGTCTTCAGAGCTCACCTTCTGGAGCAGGCACCATGAAAACTTCAGGAAGAAAAATGGTGCTGAGTCTTCAGGGTTGATTGTCCTCCTGGACTCAATACTGGTGAAGTCACATTTGGAGTCTTCATTTTTGGGGTCTCTTTTATAAGAAAGGCATTGAGGTGCTGGAGTGGGTCCAGAGAAGGGCAAGGAAGCAGGTGAAGGATCTGGAGAACAGGGCTGGGGAGGAGCAGCTGAAGGAGCTGGGAGGTTTTAGCCTGGAGAAAAGGAGGTTGAGAGGAGACCTTCTGGCTCTTTACAACTCTCTGAAGGGAGGTTGTAGAGAGGTGGATGTTGGTCTCCTCTCAAAAGTCACAACTGATGTGATGAGAGGAAATCATCATAGAGCAGGATATCACCATAGAATCAAGCAGATTGAAAAGAGACCTCCAAGCTCATCCAGCCCAACCTATTAACTCTTCTGCCTGACCCTGCACATTGTCCAGCTAATCATTCTGCTTCTAACACCCCTTGCTGACCTTTTCAGCTCACCCTGCACGTAAGAGAGATTCTGAGATAAAGGAGAGGGTGGAAAGAAGGTGGAAGGGTGGTTGGAAGCCCCTTTTGGGCAGTCTGGCTGCTGGGAGGGGTTTTGTTGTTTGGCATTACTTTTAACTTGTGTATTGCTGTCTATAATTGTAAACATCTGTAATACATTGCATCTATCTGCTTGTAAATTGTGCTAAGCTGTAAATATAAAGCTTCATTCCTTAATTTCCAACCAGCTGAGTTAGTCTGGTTCATGGTGTGTGTGTGTGTGTGTAATTCCAGAACCACTACAGACTTTAAGTGCTCCATCTCCTGCCACAGCATCCTATGCTTGTGCTAAAAACCAGTAGAGCCATTCTGTGTCCTCCAGTGGTGAGGGCAGCTGTACCAGCACTGGCAGTCCTAGCTTGTAGAGCAGAGGCAAGAGAGACAATGCCTGACAGCTGCAGAAGTCTGGCAGAGGACAGAAGGAGACGTTTGGCCTCCAGTCTATTATGAAGAGGGAGAAAGGAGGGGAAAACCTTGCCTCTGTCACTTCAGGACAGCCATGTATGTTGCTGGGTGCTGTCTGAAAGCATTCTCCAGTGTCTGAAGGCTAACTCAAATTGCATTCCAAGCAGAATGAAGCAACTTTCCAGGAGCTTAAAACCATCCTGGGGCAGATCAAAGAGCCTGTTGTGACTTCCCTACTCTTTTGACTGGGTAACTGTCCCCAGCTTCTCCGCTCGATTGGTTGGGTTTATTGTGCTGTGAAAGATTCAAAGACCCAGGCTGTACAAGAGTAGATTTCTGGAATTCAACTCATAATTACCTTAATATTTCTTAAAAGCCATTCCAAGGCAGCTCAGTTATGCAGCCAACCCTAGCGTAAAACTAACTGGCACAGCCACTGCGGGTTTCATAATGCCCTATGGACACAACTGACTGGGAGGAGAAGGCTTTGGAAAGCATTTCCAGCCACATGAAAGGCAGTGCCATTTGCAAAGGGGTGATGTGTGTCTGATGTGCCTGGGGAAGATGTCCATTGCTGCACCTCATTACAGAACCTAGGGCCCTGCTGATGTAGGACTCGAGATGGAGAAGAGCCAGAGAACAGCTAGGGAGGCACTGTAGTGCTTCTAGGCAGCACCCACCTCAGCCCCTCAGTTAATTCACCCAGACTAGACTCAGCTGGCTCAAAGTTAAGGAATGAAGCTTTATATTCACAGCTGAGCACAATATACAAGCAGGCTGGATGGGTGGGCAGAGGCAAACAGGATGAATCATAGAATCAACCAGGCTGGAAGAGACCTCCAAGATCATCCAGCCCAACCCATGAGATTGAACAAGGCCAAGTGCAGGGTTCTAAGCTTTGGCCACAACAACCCAAGCAGCACTACAGGGTGGGGACAGAGTGGCTGAGAGCAGCCAGGCAGACAGGGACCTGGGGGTGCTGGGAGAGAGGAGCTGAAGATGAGGCAGCAGTGCCCAGGTGGGCAGCAGAGCCAATGGCATCCTGGGCTGGCTCAGGAGCAGTGTGGGCATCAGGACAAGGGAGGTTCTTCTGCCCCTGTGCTCAGCACTGCTCAGGCCACCCCTTGAGTGCTGTGTCCAGTTCTGGGCTCCTGAATTCAAGAGAGATGTTGAGGTGCTGGAAGGTGTTTGGAGAAGGGCAGCAAGGCTGGGGAGGGGCCTGGAGCACAGCCCTGTGAGGAGAGGCTGAGGGAGCTGGGGGTGTGCAGCCTGCAGAAGGGAGGCTCAGGATAGAGCTCATTGCTGTCTACAACTACCTGAAGGGAGGCTGTAGCCAGGTGGGGTTGGGCTCTTCTCCCAGGCACCCAGCAACAGAACAAGAGGACATAGCCTTAAGCTGCACCAGAACAGGTCTAGGCTGGATGTTAGGAGGAAGTTGTTGTCAGAGAGAATGATTGGCATTGGAATGGGCTGCCCAGGGAGGTGGTGGAGTCACCATCCCTGGGGGTGTTTAAGAGGAGGCTGGCTGAGGCACTTAGTGCCATGGTTTAGTCAATTAGGAGGTGCTGGGTGATAGATTGGACTGGATGATCTTGAAGGTCTTTCCCAACCTGGTTAATTCTGTGATACTTTGTTTCTGATTCTGCATAAGTGAATGGAAAACCTCTTTAGAATCACTAAACCCATATATAGCTGCTGGGGATCTCTGGAGATCACAGAGCCATAGTTGGAAACAACCTCTAAGACTCCAGGATGTTAGGGGTTGGAAGGGACCTCCATAGAACACTGAGTCCAACCACCGTTACAGAGCAGGACCATGGAAGGAAGGGAGGGAGGGTGGAAGGAAGGGAGGGAGGAAGGAAGGGAGGGAGGGAGGAAGGAAGCAAGGAAGGAAGGAAGGAAGGGTAAAGAAGCTTCACATGCAGGCATCCCATCCTTCCAGAACCTTCCCTGGCCATCTGAAAGCCACATCTCCACACATACAAGAGTCCAGACACTCTGGCATCCCATATCTCCCCTGATAGAGCCTGATCTGGGTGGAGGACAAGAAGAGGACAGCATGGGGGTCCTGGGCAGTGCCACAAGCTGGGTGCATGCTGTCACATCAGCAACAGTAGGAGGCATCTGGCAGGAGGCAGGGCATTTTGGTTTGCTCCTGGGATGTCAGGTCTGCACTCAGTCCCCTTAATGCCTTTCTATATTAAACTCTGGAATAAAGGAGGACACAAATTCAGCACCTAGCAGCTGGGATGAATCAAGAGCAGATTGAGTCAATCCACAGGAAAGACCTTGGATTTCAGAAGTACCCACACATGGCATGTTATTAAAAAAGAACTACTTGGAAATAGCTGTTCTGGCTCCAGACAGAGGCAACCCAACAGGTCCTGTGGTAAAATTACAAATGCAGCTTAGAAAATCAGACAGAGGAAACCACATTGAGGTCCTGGAGTGGGTCCAGAGAAGGGTAGCAAAGCTGATGAAGGGTCTGGAGAACAGGTCTGGTGAGGAGCAGCCAAGGGGACTAGGAAGATGGGGGAGAGGAGGGGAGACTTCACTCTCTGCAGCTCTCTTTAGGGAGGGAGTAGTGAGGTGAGGGTTGGTCCCTCCTCCCAAGGAAAAAGTGATAGGACAAGAGAAAATGGGGAAGGACAAGGGGAAGTTTAGATTGGATATTAGGAAGGGCTTCTTCACAGAGAGAGCAGTCAGACACTAGAATGAGCTCCCCAGGGAGGTGGTTGAATCCCCATCCCTGGAGGTGCTTCAAAGAGTCAGAGGTGTTGAGGGACAACAGCTACCTGAAGGGACATTGTGCAGAGGCTGCTGCTGGGCTCTGCTCACAGGTAACTGGAGGCAGAACAAGGGGGAATGGCCTCAAGCTGAGGCTGGGGAGGTTTAGATTGGACACTAGGAAGAAGTTTTTCACAGAGAGAGTGGTCAGGGGCTGGAATGAGCTGCCCAGGGAGGGGATGGAGTCACCCAGCCTGGATGTGTTTAAGGGTGGTTTGGATGTGGTGCTTGGGGATATGGTTTCAGGTGAATCTTGTAGAGTAGGGTTCTAGGTTGGACTTGGTGATCCTTTGCCAGCCTGCATGGTGCTGTGATTCTGTGACATGGACATGATGGAAAGGGTCCAAAGGAGGGCTGTGAAAGTGATCAG
Organism: Pogoniulus pusillus; assembly: GCF_015220805.1. Taxonomy (NCBI): domain Eukaryota; kingdom Metazoa; phylum Chordata; class Aves; order Piciformes; family Lybiidae; genus Pogoniulus; species Pogoniulus pusillus. The sequence goes on from NC_087291.1 coordinate 16,349,772, forward strand.
GGGGTTAGAGCACCTCTGCTATGAGGACAGGCTGAAGGAGCTGAGGTTGTTCAGCCTGGAGAAGACTCCAGGGAGACCTAACAGCAGCCTGCTAGTACCTGCCAGTGGCTACAAGAAGGCTGCAGAGGGACTGTTTGCAAAGGCCTGCAGGCTAGGACAAGGGGCAGTGGCTTGAAATGAGAGAAGAGCAGACTTAGATTGGATGTTAGGAACAAGTTCTGCTCCATGAGGGTGGTAGAACACTGCAGCAAGTTGCCCAAGCAGAGAGTTTAGGCTCCATTCCTGAAGATATTCAGGGTGAGGCTTGACAAGGCACTGGGCAACCTGATGTGGTGGATGATGTCCTTGCTGACTGCAAAGGTGGTTGGACAAGAGGACCTTTGGAGGTCCCTTCCAACCCATTCTATGGTTGAGCTCCAGCTTTGGTCGAGAGTTAGGTAATGGTTGGACCTGATGATCTTAAAGGTCTTTTCCAACCCAAAGGATTCCATGAGTCTATGTTAACTGGTGAAACCACCACCACACTCTCCCCAACCTCAACACCAAAGCTAGAAGCTCCCTCTTTAGTTTGGTGTGGCTGCAGCCCACAGGGATGGGTGCTGTGAGAGTTTATCATCACAGGTGCTGTGACTGATAGGACCTGCCAGGTCCTCCAGCCTCTTCTCCCAAATACTAAATCATTTGCTCCTTAACCATCTGAGAAAAAGAATTACAGCTCATACCCAATTCAATTATCTGCCTAAAAAGGCAATGAGAATCTAAGGACTTGCAGGCAACCTTTATCATCTTATTTATTCCCCAGTGATTTCCTGAAAGTAGGCACAGCTTGATGCTTTTGTGAGGTCCCAGAACTCCCTTCTCAGAGAAGATGTATTTAAAGTAATCATCCATTTATGCCATTTATATCTGGCAGGTAACTGAACACTAAGCCCCTCTGTAGATTTGCCTGATGAAGAAAAAAAAAGATAATAATAATAATAATAATAATAATAAAAGTGGAGAGAAATTTCAATGAAAATAGGATTTCTATGATATTTTGGGGGAAACACTCTGCTTATGCCAGTTCTCTAATTTAGCTGATCGATTTCATGGAATCATAGAATGCTTTGGGTTGGAAGAGACCTCCAAAGGTCATCTCAGTCCAAATCTCCCCCCTGCTGCAGTCAGCAGGGATACCCTCAATTAGATCAGGTTGACCAAAGCCTTGTTGAGCTTCACTTTGATTATCTCCAGGGATGAGGCTTCAACCACCTCCCTGGGCAACCTACAACAGAGTTCCACTACTCTCATGGTGCAGAACTTGTTCCTAACATCCAATCTCAAAGTGATTTTCTCTAGTATGAAGCCATTGCTCCTCACAAGCCCTGTGAGGAGAGACTGAGGGAGCTTGGAGTGTGCAGCCTGCAGAAGAGGAGGCTCAGGGCAGAGCTCATTGCTCTCTACAGCTACCTGGAGGGAGGTTGTAGCCAGGTGGGGTTGGTCTCTGCTGCCAGGCAACCAGCAAAAGAATGAGGGGACACAGTCCCAAGTTGTGGCAGGGGAGGTCTAGGCTGGATGTTAGGAGGAAGTTGTTGTCAGAGAGAGTGATTGGCATTGGAATGGGCTGCCCAGGGAGGTGGTGGAGTCACTGTCCCTGGAGGTGTTGAAGCCAAGCCTGGCTGGGGCACTTAGTGCCATGGTCTCGTTGATTGGCCAGGGCTGGGTGCTAGGTTGAGCTGGGTGCTAGGTTGGACTGGAAGAGATTAGAGGTCTTTTCCAACCTGCTTGATTCTGTGACTCTAAGATTCTCATCTTGTCCCTGCAGCCCTTTGCAAACAGTTTCTCTGCAGCCTTCTTGTGGCCCCCCTCAGGTTCTGGCAGGCTGCTATTAGCCTCCCCAGAGCCTTCTCTTCTCCGAGCTGAACCACTCCAGCCTGTCCTCACAGCAGAGGTGTGCCAGCCCCCAGCTCATTTTCATGGCTCTCCTCTGGCCTCTCTCCATCAGCTCCATGTTCTCCTTGCACTGAGGGCTCCAGACCTGGATGCAGTACTCCAGGTACTAGCGGACCACAGAGGAGAGTAATGTGTGAGGCTTTGGTGTGCCACAGCCAACTCTAGAGATGAAGAGGGTGTGGGGGGTGTCAGTGAAGAAAAAGATTTGCTTTCATTTTGCCCCCCAAAATTCCTGCTATTGCATGGGAATCAAGGGGGTCAGAGTGGCCCAACCAGGAGAGGTGCAGCAGTGGATCAGAACCTGGAGTGCAGAGCCTAGTTTAAAGTACTCCAAGTACTAGAGGACCACGGAGGAGAGTAATGTGTGAGGCTTTGGTGTGCCACAGCCAACTTTAGAGATGAAGAGGGTGTGGGGGTGTCAGTGAAGAAAAAGATTTGCTTTCATTTTGCCCCCCAAAATTCCTGCTATTGCATGGGAATCAAGGGGGTCAGAGTGGCCCAACCAGGAGAGGTGCAGCAGTGGATCAGAACCTGGAGTGCAGAGCCTAGTTTAAAGTACTCCAAGTACTAGAGGACCACAGAGGAGAGTAATGTGTGAGGCTTTGGTGTGCCACAGCCAACTTTACAGATGAAAGGGGTGTCAATGGAAAAAAGGAAGCCTTGCTTTCATTTTGCCCCCCAAAATTCCTGCTATTCCATGGGAATCAAGAGGGTCAGAGTGGCCCAACCAGGAGAGGTGCAGCGGTGGATCAGAACCCGGAGCACAGAGCCTGGCTTAAAGTTGTGTTCAAACTGTGTTAACTGGCAGGAGATAAAACACCCAACCCTGTTTGTTTTGCTGCTGTAAGGAGCTTGTGCTGAAAACCATGGCTAAACAATAATTACCAGGCTCCAAGTGATCAATCAATAGCATTTCATGGAAAGAAAATGTCATCTAGACTCTCAGACTCAGCTTTAAACTTTGGGGTTTGTTTCTTCTTTCTTTTTTCCCCCCTCCCCTTCTTTTAGATGCAAAGCTGAAGCTAAACCAAGGCTTGCCCTCGATTTGCAAATCCTTATTGTGGTTTTACAATGTGAAATTTGTACCAACAGATTTAAGGGTAGTGTGTGTGTGTGTGTGTGTGTTTCTCTCTCCTAAATAGCCTGGGAGCTAGGAATTAAGCCCTGATTCTCCCCAGCCCCTCCAAACCCCAACACACCCTTCTCCAAAGCCAACACCTGCTGTTAAAAATACACCACACAATGGCTCTGATCTTATAGACCAGCAGATGTGAAGATGCCCAGAGGTTCTCTCAGATGTTTGTGTTCCTGGGTCACGTGAGGGCACCAGGAAAGGGGAGGGAAAATTACTCTGGAATTCTGGAGGTCACTGCTGGACCAAAAATAGTGAAAATTGCACACATGTTGAGCAAAGAAAAGAAAGCCAAACAAGAACAACAACCCCCAAAAGCTTCGGAGGGCTGGAAGCTGGGCCAAGAAGCTTTACTGAGGGCAGTGTTTCATGCCTGAATTAGAAGAAAAGGAAGGGGGACCAGAGAAAAGAAGTGAAGGGAATGTCAGCAGGAGAAAGAAAGAAAGAAAGAAAGAAAGAAAGAAAGAAAGAAAGAAAGAAAGAAAGAAAGAAAGAAAGAAAGAAAGAAAGAAAGAAAGAAAGAAAGAAAGAAAGAAAGAAAGAAAGAAAGAAAGAAAGAAAGAAAGAAAGAAAGAGAGAAAGAGAGAGAGAAAGAGAGGAAGAAAGAAAGGGAGGAAGAAAGAAAGGGAGGAAGAAAGAAAGGGAGGAAGAAAGAAAGAAAGGGAAAGAAAGGAAGAAAGGAGGAAAGGAGGAAAGGAAGAAAGGAGGAAAGGAGGAAAGGAGGAAAGGAGGAAAGGAGGAAAGGAGGAAAGGAGGAAAGGAGGAAAGGAGGAAAGGAGGAAAGGAGGAAAGGAGGAAAGGAGGAAAGGAGGAAAGGAGGAAAGGAGGAAAGGAGGAAAGGAGGAAAGGAGGAAAGGAAGAAAGGAAGAAAGAAAGAAAGAAAGAAAGAAAGAAAGAAAGAAAGAAAGAAAGAAAGAAAGAAAGAAAGAAAGAAAGAAAGAAAGAAAGAAAGAAAGAAAGAAAGAAAGAAAGAAAGAAAGGGAGGAAGAAAGAAAAGGAGGAAGAAAGAAAGGGAAGAACAAAGAGAGAAAGGGAAAGAAAGGAGGAAAGGAGGAAAGGAGGAAAGGAGGAAAGGAGGAAAGGAGGAAAGGAGGAAAGGAGGAAAGGAGGAAAGGAGGAAAGGAAGAAAGAAAGAAAGGAAGAAAGAAAGAAAGAGAGAGAGAAAGAGAGAGAGAAAGAAAGAAAGAAAGAAAGAAAGAAAGAAAGAAAGAAAGAAAGAAAGAAAGAAAGAAAGAAAGAAAGAAAGAAAGAAAGAAAGAAAGAAAGAAAGAAAGAAAGAAAGAAAGAAAGAAAGAAAGAAAGAAAGAAAGAAAGAAAGAAAGAGAGAGAAAGAAAAAGAAAGAAAGAAAGAAAGAAAGGATGGACTTTAGGTTGGTCTCTAGCCTCAAGCTGCAAGTAATTAAAACGTCTTAGGCAAGAAAAGGGAAGGTGATCCTCTCTCACAAGGCTTCCCTGGGTGAGCTTTTGAATGCTCCTCCTGCAGCTTGAATATTCCTCCTTGCAGCCTGAACATTCCTCCTGCAGCTCGAACATTCCTCCTTCCACCAGCTGCTACACCTTCAGCTTACAAACACTAAAGACCTGCTCTGTGTGTTTGTATCCAGGAGAATTTGATTTCCAAGGCACCTGCTTGGTTTGGTTCTTTTTTTTATCTGTATGTTTGTAGCCAAGGGGAAAAAAAAAGCCTAGAATTTGGCCTCATGATTTTCCTTCTGTGCTTACCCACATGCTAAGGCTGATTTTGGGGAGATGATTTGCACCAGCAATGATTTAAATCAGAGAAAGCTTTCCAGCTCAGCTCACCTCACTTTTCTTTTGTATTTCTTCCTCTCTTTTGTATTTCTTCCTCTCTTTTGCATTTCTTTCTTTCTTTTGCATTCATTTGCCATCTGTGGCTCTGCAGCCCTTTCCCCCTTGTGCTGAGGAAAGTCTCACTGCAGCCCTCGCTGGAGGAAAGGATCTGGTACACACGTGGAGGGGGTAAGGGGTGGGGGGGATGAAAGCCCAGGCGACGCATGCACAACACATGGCAGCACTAACCAGTGCTCAGAGCTTCTCAAAATAATCAACTGAGCTGCAGTGACACAGCAAAATACATCATAATCACATCAATTATGCAATCACTATTTTGTGAAAACAAGCCTCTGGGATTTCTTTTTAAGTAATCAAAGAAATATCAGATGGGAAAACAATGAACCTTCCTATTGCAAACGAGCAAGTCTCCACTGGGGAAGGGAAAAAAAGTGCAAGAGAGAGAGCAAACTAGCCCCAGAGAGGCCATAAAAGTGTCTAATTCTGACCCCTGCCTTCAGCCCTGGGAGAGGGCAGAGCTGCTCAGCATCAGCTTGTTCCTACCCCCTCCCCACCTATGGGTGCTGCACAGCCTTGGCCATAGAGTCAGAGAATCATTACAGTTGGAAAAGACCTTAGAATCACAGAATCACAGAATCCCAGGATCCTAGAATCAAGCAGGTTGGAAGAGAGCTCCAAGCTCATCCAGCCCAACCTAGCACCCAGCCCTGGCCAATCAACCAGACCATGGCACTAAGTGCCCCAGCCAGGCTTTCAGCCCTGGCAGTGCTGCGACCCTGTGCAAACCTTTGCAAAACCCCTTCACGAAGTGCTCCCAGCACTGCGAGCACAGAGGCTGCAGAGAATCCCAAGCTCTTCTCCCCACCAGCCTTATGCAAGTGCTCTCAGGCACTCCTGCCGAGCTGCTCCCAGGCCAGGGGTGTGCGAGCCTTGGGGGATGGGTTACAGCTGCTGCAACCGCAGCCTGAATTTGGCAGCAGCAGGCGTTGGAAGCAACTCCAAAGAAACACTTTGCCTTGCAGCTAAGAAGTGCGATAAAAATCTGTGAGCTTGTGAATGGTGAGGGGATAAAAGGGTCAATTCAGTCCTCTCCCTTCCCTCTCTTCTTCCTCTGTGGATTTTTGGAGCGCTCCTCTGTGCTTCTGAGCTGCTCAGTGGGGTAGTTGGCTGTGCCCCCTCTTCACAGAATCCATCACAGAATTCACCAGGTTGGAAAAGACCTTCCAGATCATCGAGTCCAACCCAGCACCTAATCCCTCTAAGTAACTAACCCATGGCACTAAGTGTCCCATCCAGCCTCCTCTTAAACACCTCCAGGGATGGTGACTCCACCACCTCCCCGTGCAGCCCATTCCAATGCCAATCACTCTTGCTGTGAAGAACTTCTTCCTAACATCCAGCCTGAACCTGCCCTGGCACAGCTTGAAGCTGTGTCCTCTTGCTCTGTCCCTGGGTGCCTGACAGAAGAGCCCAACCCCACCTGGCTACAACCTCTCTTCAGGTAGCTGTAGGTTGCAATGAGGTCTGCCCTGAGCCTCCTCTTCTCCAGGCTGAACGATAGCTTGTGCAAGAGATATTAAGTCTAGTACTGCTGTCTGTGTTTGCAGGAGGCACTGGCAGAGCACCACTTTGTTGGGCAGCAGAAAATAAACTTGAATGGCATAGTATTATATCTGAATCATACATCTGAGGGTGGTGAGACACTGGCACAGGTTGCCCAGGGAGGTTGTGGAGCACAGAATCACCCAATGTGATCGAAGATCACATTGGGTGATTCTGTGCTCCACAACCTCCCTGGAGATGTTCAATGTCCAGGCTGGATGAGGCCTTGAGCAACCTGTTCTAGTGGGAGCAGGTTGGAAGTTGGAACTGGATGAGCTCTGAGGTCCCTTTCTACTTAAACCATTCTATGGTTCTATTCTATGATTCTAATTGGAACAAAAAAGGTACAGAAGGGAAATGTTTCTTTGACACTTTGACTCTGCTGGTGTGACCAATGAACCCCTGCGTGCTGAGTGGCACCCAGGGACCCTACCCACCCCATGCCTGCCCATCACCCCAGGGACTCTACCCACCCCATGTCCATCACCCCAGGGACCCTACCCACCCCATGCCCATCACCCCAGGGACCTCACGGGTGGGAATAACGACTTTAGGTGGCAACAACCACTTCTGGACATCCAAACTCGTCCCTTAAAAGCTGATGCTGGAGCTGCTTTGTGGGGCAGATGAAGCAGGCAGCACATGGGGCTGAGGGATGCCAGCCCTGGGCTCTCACCTGCCCGGGCACCCCATGAACTCCACCCCAAATAGGCTGGTGCACGCCGAGGTAATCTGGCCCCCGAGGGAAGGGATCTGGGAGCAGCAGGTAGCGGAGCCCTGCCTGGCTGACATCAAGCGTGAATAATCAGGCTTTAATGTGGCTGGGAGGTGGGAGGGGTGAAGGTGGCAAACGAACCACCTTTGTGCCCCGGGCTAGGGCATGGAAGCTTGCCGGGTCCTACCCCTTCCCTCCAGCCCTCCTTTCAACCTGGGGCCGGGGAGGCAGCTGCTCCACGCCCCTTGCAAAACGCTTTGAGCTCAAAGGAGCCTTACGAACCTGATCCCTGGGTGCTACTCAGGTCTCCCCCACCTCTGCGTGGCCTCTGCTGCATCGGCTCTGCAAGGTGGTCAGGCTCCCACAGTTATGGCCACCCCATCCCACTTCAACCCCACCCCTCCTATCCCACCTCACTACACTTCATCCCACTCCTCCCATCCCACCCCACTCTGCTCCATCCCACCCCACTCTGCTCCACTCCATCCAACTCCACTCCATTCCATCCCACCTCTCCCACCTCATCCCACCCCACTCCATCCCAGCCCATCCCATCCCATTCCATCCCATCCCAGGGCAATGCTCTTCTTGAGCTCCTTGAAGGCATGACCCGAAAAGGTTAGAAGGACTCAGGCACCTCCTGCTCGTTGCATTTGCTTATGGCTTACATCTGCTTGGGGCTATGGTTTAAGGTGAACCTTGCAGAGTAGGGTTCTAGGTTGGACTTGGTGATCCTGAGGGGCTTTGCCAGCCTGCATGGTGCTGTGATTCTGTGATGTCTTTGGGGGTGGTGGGTTGGTGTTTAAACCCCTTGGATGCTTCTGGATTCCCAACCCCAAGAGTCATCCTCTGCCCTTCCCTTTGCTGAGCAGAGGGAAATTGCTACCCAGCTGCTGAGAGTACTTGTGGTTTCTCTGGTGGCACAAGGGATGCTTCTCTTCAATGTCCCCTAGCACCACAGCCTTCAGCACCTCCAGACCGCTCTCCCTGCTGAGGTGCTTGTGCTCAGCAGGGCAAGTAATATTAAGAACTGTGAAAGTGAAGAGATCCAAGGTAGAACTTTTCCTTAGCTCTAATCATTTAATTGAGGTGGTACAAACCTCTTAAATCAGCCTTGCCAGGGATGGAAATGACTGCATGCATCTACGCCTTTTGGTACCAGCTTGTAACTGTAAAACACAAGGCTGGTGACATGAATGTCTAAGCCAGTGCCTTGTCTGGCTTCATATGAAATGTCTCACCTGAAAAAGTCTCCATTTTCAAGCACAAAGAAAGGATTTCCTAATGCACCCCCACTGCTGCTTCCTCTCCTTCCAACCTGCCTGTTTCTGTTCCTTACTTCCATTCTTCTTCACCCCCTTCAATTTCTTCCAACTGGTGTGTTGCCAGAGGTGCTTATTTCCCTTTCCCACAACCAAACTAGAGATTCCAGTGCTAGCCAAAAGCAGGCAAACCCTTTTATCTTGGAGTTAAATCTTCCCTTTACACTTCCCAACAAATCTAATTACAGGATTGCTTCTGCTGTGAAATCCTTTTGCCCTGCCTGTTTCCCCCAGCTCTGAAAGTTGGGAGGTATTGTATGGAACCAGGCAGGTTGTGGATGTTCCCTCCCTGGAGGTGTTCAAGATTAGGCTGGATGAGGCCTTGAGCAACCTGTTCTAGTGGGAGGTGTCCCTGCCTATGGCAGAGGGTTGGAAATGGATGATCCTTGAGGTCCCTTCCAACCTAAACCATTCTGTGTGAAGAGATGGGTGACTGTGTTGAGGTTTCTTGTGTTTGAGCTTCAGGGCTCTTCAGCTTTGCTGTGCAAAGAAATCTCTCAGTAATTCTTTCTTTAGGCTGTGCTTAAACATATCCTGAGAGCATTCAGCTTGGTTCTGCACTGGGACTGAGAGCTTCAACAGGACCACGTGGAAAGCTTTGGATACTCAGGTCTAGAATCAATCCTTAGAAGACTCCTGAATAGTCATTGAACATTGAATAGTCATTGAATATTGAATCAGAATACAATCAGTCAGGGGTAGAAGGGACCAGAAGGATTATCCAGTTCCACCCTCCCTGCCATGGGCAAGGACACTCTACCCTAGATCAGGCTGCCCACAGCCTCATCCAGCCTGGCCTTAAACACTTCCAGGCATGGGGCCTCAACCACCTCCCTGGGCAACCCCTTCCAGCCTCTCACCACTCTCATGCTGAAGAACTTCCTCCTCCTATTGAATAGTCTTTGAACAGTTTGGGTTGAAAGGGACCAGAAAGATCATCTAGTTCCAACCCCCCACCATGGGCAGGGACATCTCCCACTAGATCAGCTTGCTCCAGACCCTTGAACACTTGCAGGGAGAGGGCATCCACAACCTTCCTGGGCAACCTGTTCCAGTATTTCACCATCCTCACTGTCAAGGATTTCCTCCTAATATCCAGCCTAAATCTGCCCTCTTCCAGCTTAAAGCCATATGGCAAATATTCTAATCATACATAAAGTCATGGAATAAAATCATTAAGGTTGGAAGAGACCTCCAAGATCATCAGGTCCAAATAAACAGATGCAAGGGAGATGCTTCTTCCTGAGCATTTCCTGTAACAAAATGATCAAAACACCAACTCAAATGAACCTTTGACTAATGCACAATAGCAATCCAAAGCTTTTGAGTTATAGTTTTGAAGCAGAAAATAGAGAGGAAGCTAATTTGATGGAGGGAAGGCAGTAAGAGACATTGTATTGTACAGATGAAGGGCAGATATGGATTGAGATAGCTTGAAAGGAAAGGAAAATTAGTGTCTTATGTACAGATGCTTCTCATTGTCATTTCATTTGCTCTCATTCTGCACATGTACAGACATAGTTCTTCAGCTGAAATTTATTGTGACTCTAAAGAAAGCAATAAGAAGACAGTTATTAAAAGAAGGACTGGATCTACAGCTTGCAGTCAGTAGTGCTCTGAAGTACCTAGATAGAGCCAAAGAAGTGTGTGTGGGGAGGAACTATAATAAGCTTGAGAGAATCAATCTTGAAATGATCTGGGAACTTTCAGTCTATTGGAAATTCTGCTTTTGGTTCCCATGAGACCTGGAGAGGTTGAGATTAGGTCTTAGTTTTTCACAGAGAGAGTGGTCAGGGACTGGAATGAGCTGCCCAGGGAGGGGATGGAGTCACCCAGCTTGGCTGTGTTTCAGGGTGGCTTGGATGTGGTGCTTAGGGCTATGGTTTCAGGTGAATCTTGTAGAGTAGGGTCCTAGGTTGGACTTGGTGACCCTGAGGGGCTTTGCCAGCCTGCATGGTGCTGTGATTTTGTGAAAAGGGACCTAATGATCATCTAGTTCTAACCCCCACCCTGCCATAGCCAGGAACACTTTTTACTAGAGCACGTTGCTCAGGGCACCATCCAGCCTGGCTGGTTGGAGTCTCCACAACTAATGGTAACAGGAAAGGAACACATATGGAGAAGTTTTGGAGTTCAGAGATTCAGAAGGGAAGGATCTGATGCATATCTGGGTATAGTTCTAGGCTGCTCAATTCAAGAGAGATGTTGAGGTGCTGGAGCATGTCCAGAGAAGGACAGCAAGGCTGGGGAGAAGCCTCGAGCACAGCCCTGTGAGGAGAGGCTGAGGGAGCTGGGGGTGTGCAGCCTGCAGAAGAGGAGGCTCAGGGCAGACCTCATTGACGTCTGCAGCTACCTAAAGGGAGGCTGTAGCCAGGTGGGGTTGGGCTCTGCTGCCAGCAACCAGCAACAGAAGAATGGGACACAGTCTCAAGCTGTGCCAGGGCAGGTCTAGGCTGGATGTTAGGATGAAGTTGTTGTCAGAGAGAGTGATTGGCATTGGAATGGGCTGCCCAGGGAGGTGGTGGAGTGGCTGTCCCTGCAGGTGTTGAAGCCAAGCCTGGCTGGTTGCTTGGGCAGGGCTGGGTGCTAGGTTGGGCTGGCTGATCTTGGAGGTCTCTTCCAACCTGCGTGATTCTATGATATGATTCTAGCTGCAGAGAAAGGTTGAAGTAGCAGGAAGGGCATTGGCTTATGAATCAGAGTACCCAGGAGGAAGAAGACCTTGAGAAATAACATCTAATGGAAGGTGTCCCTGCCCATGGCAGGAGGGGCTTGGATGAGCTTTAAGGTCCCTTCCAACCTAAAAAGTTCTATGGATCTATGAAAGGCCCAGGAGGAAGAAGACCTAGGAAGAAATTCAGCTCTGTACCAAACTTTTTGGATGACAGTGAAGAAAGCTTTCAACCCATCTCTGTCTCACATCTACATCAGTAACAGTCAGGACTGCAGAATGTCTGTGCTGACCTCTTTTGCTTGCCTATTTCCCCTCCATATGCACTAAGCACCACCCAGAGCAGCGAGGACAGCCCAGCTTACACAGGCACAAAGGTCTGGCATCAAAGAAGGGCAGAGGTAGAGAAGCAGACACTGGGGCTCAGGTCCCATTGCACTGCTGCCATGCGATTGCCACCTCCTCCCCTCAGACTCAGCCTGAAAAAGAAGGTTTCATGCTCAGTGTAAAGAGAGTGTTAATGCTTTTATCTAACACAGGTAAAGGCACAGGGTAGAGTCTTAACCAACACCTTCACAGGCTCACAGGATGTTAGGGGTTGGAAGGGACCCAAGGAGATCATCGAGTCCAACTCCCCTGCCAGAGCAGGACCAGACAATCTAACACAGATCACAGAGGAACACATCCAGACAGGTCTTGAAAGGCTCCAGAGAAGGAGACTCCACAGCCTCTCTGGGCAGCCTGTGCCAGGGCTCTGGGACCCTTCCAGGAAAGAAGTTCCCCTTGCAAACACAAAGGAAAAATAAAGGCAGAAGTGCCTCAGATTGAACTGTGGGTTGGTTGGTTTGGTTTTTTCTTTTCCTTGTGCTCTCTTTAAGAGAAGCAAAGGGCATGAGAGGGAGAAAGAGAGGTCCGAGTTGAAGAAATGTAAATGTATGAAGGAGACACTTCTAAGCACAGCCAGGTGTCTTGCCAGCTCGATGCAGAGAGGTCACAGAGAAGGAGAATGTCTAATCATTGGCATAAACACAGCTGTGCATACTTACATTTTCCATGCCTATTTGGCTAGTGGGGGAAAAAAAACAATCACTCCTCAGGAGATCTTTTCCAGCCACTTCTTGCTGCTTTAGTTTCTTACTAAAGATTTTCTTTCTCTTCACAACTCTGAGAGAGTTTCTTTGAGTTTTCTTTTTTTTCTATTTATCCTTCTTCCTTTTTTTCCTCATTTCCTTTTTTCTTTTCTCTTTATTATATTTTTCTTTTTTCTTTTCTGATTTTCCTTTTCCCTTTTTTTTCTTGTTTCCTTTTTTCCTATTTCTTTTCTTTTTCCTTTTCTTTTCATTTTTTCTTATTTCTTTTCTCTTGTTTCCTTTTTTCTTTTATATTTTTCCTTTTTATTTTTTCCTTTTTCCTTTTTCTTTTTTCTTTTCTCTTTTTTTCTTTTTTCTTTGATATTTTCCCTTTTTTCTTTCTTTTTTTTCCTTTCTCTTGTTTCCTTTTCCCCCTTTTTCTTTTCTCTTTTTTTATTCTTTCCTCTTTTTCTTTTGTTCTCTTTTCTTTTCTTGTTTCCATTTTTCTTTTTTCCTGTTTTCCTTTTTTTTTCTTTTTTATTCTTTCCTTTTTTCTTTCATTCTCGTTTCTTTTCTCGTTTCCTTTCTTCTTTCTTCCCCTTTTCTCTTTTTTTATTCTTTCCTTTTTTGCTCTCTTTTCTCTTGTTTCCTTTTTTCTTTTTTCTTGTTTCCTTCTTTTTTCTTTTTCCCTTTTTCTTTTCTCTTTTTATTCTTTCATTTTTTCCTTTGTTCTCTTTTCTTTTCTCGTTTCCTTTTTTCTTTTCTCTTTTTTATTCTTTCCTTTTTTCCTTTTGCTCTCTTTTCTTTTCTCATTTCTTTTTTTCTTTTTTTTTTTCTTTTCTCTTTTTTATTCTTTCCTTTTTTCCTTTTGTTCTCTTTTCTTGTTTCCTTTTTCCTTTTTTCTTTTTTTCATTTTTTGATTAATTTTTCCTTTTTTTCCACTTTTCCTGTTATCTTTTTTCTTTTTTTCCTTTTTTTTTTTTTCTTTTTTCTTTTTCCCTTTTATTTTTTTCCCATTTTTTAATGGGCTGCCCAGGGAGGTGGTGGAGTTGCTGTGCCTGGAAGTGTTGAAGCCAAGCCTGGCTGGGGCACTTAGTGCCATGGTCTGGTTGCTTGGCCAGGGCTGGGTGCTAAGTTGGGCTGGGTGAGCTTGGAGCTCTCTTCCAACCTGCTTGATTCTATGAAAAAGAGGTCTGTTGTTTTCTTAAAATAATCTTGAGTCTGTTGCAGCCCCAAAAGGCATTTTATAAGGTGAGGTTTTACTGCTGTTCTAAGACTGTGATGTGTTTGCTGCTTTGGAGGCTGAGAAACAAGCAAACTCATTGATGGTTGTCTGAAGTGCCATCATTTTCAGCTGTTTTGTTTGCAGTAGGCAAATGCCCTTTGGGACACTGCCCCTGTCCAGTTGAGAAATCCTCACCCCTTTCCCCAGCCCACTGGATCAGAATGTCAGGGGCTGGAGTGGACCTCAAAAACTCATCCTGCCAAAGCAGGATCACCTAGAGCAGATCACACAGGAACACATCCAGGCAAAGCTTGAATATCTACAGAAAGGGAGATTCCACAACTGCCCTGGGCAGCCTGTGCCAGGCTTCTGTCACCCTCATAGGGAAAAAAATCCTCCTCATGTTTAAATGAAACTTCCTATGCCTCAGCTTCCATCCATTGCCCCTTGTGCTGTCACTGAGCACCAGCCAGCAGAGCCTGGCTCCAGCCTCCTGCCACTCACCTGCACATCTTTATAAACATTGAAGAGGTCAAAGCAGGCTGCAGAGAAGCCACTGAATACCAGAGGAAAGAGGCATGCTCAGCTCCCCTAGAAGCTGGCTGACTTGCTGTCTCTTTTGGGATAGCAAACACTGATGGAGATGGCAGGACTAGATGGGAAGGATTCCATTGATGTGGCTTCTATCTCTGTGCTTGCCCTTAGAACAGATGAGTTTGGCTCTGGGGCTCTGAGCAACCTGGTCCAGTGTGAGGCATCCCTGTCCATGGCAGAGGGGTTGGAAGTGGATGAATTTTAAGGTCCCTTCCAACCTAAACTGTTCTATGAATCTATGAAAGGCCCAGGAGGAAGAAGACCTAGGAAGAAATTCAGCTCTGTACCAAACTTTTTGGATGACAGTGAAGAAAGCTTTCAACCCATCTCTGTCTCACATCTACATCAGTAACAGTCAGGACTGCAGAATGTCTGTGCTGACCTCTTTTGCTTGCCTATTTCCCCTCCATATGCACTAAGCACCACCCAGAGCAGCGAGGACAGCCCAGCTTACACAGGCACAAAGGTTTGGCATCAAAGAAGGGCACAGGTAGAGAAGCAGACACTGGGGCTCAGCTCCCATTGCACTGCTGCCATGCGATTGCCACCTCCTCCCCTCAGACTCAGCCTGATGATCTTTGAGGTCCCTTTCAACCCTGACAGTTCTGTGATTCTGTGACATGGGAGATGGAGGCAGAAACTCTCACTGAACTCTACTGACAAACCAAACTCTCTCTTTAATTTTTGTGTCCCCTCTGGGAAAAGCAGGAACAAAAGGGAAAGCGACAGAGTGAGATCATTATGGCTAATTCTCTTTTAAATACCCAGGCCAATTCAGATAATGTTATAGCAAGGGCCATACTGAAGCAATTTCTACATAACCTTTCCTGCCTGCTTCTGCACAACCTTATCACTGTTTTGCCTACAGAGAGAGAAGCAGAACTCCCACTCAGGCTTCAAGCAGTGCACAGAGCTTGCAATGTCTCACAACGAAGCTGGTGAAAGGCCTGGAACACAAACCCTATGAGGAGAGGCTGAGGGAGCTGGGGGTGTGCAGCCTGCAGAAGAGGAGGCTCAGGGCAGAGCTCATTGCTGCCTGCAGCTACCTGAAGGGAGGCTGTAGCCAGGTGGGGTTGGGCTCTGCTGCCAGGCAACCAGCAACAGAACAAGGGGACACAGCCTCAAGTTGTGGCAGGGGAGGTCTAGGCTGGATGTTAGGAGGAAGTTGTTGGCAGAGAGAGTGATTGGCATTGGAATGGGCTGCCCAGGGAGGTGGTGGAATGGCTGTGCCTGGAGGTGTTGAAGCCAAGCCTGGATGAGGCACTTAGTGCCATGGTCTGGTTGATTGGCTAGAGCTGGGTGCTAGGTTGGACTGGATGATCTTGGAGGTCTCTTCCAACCTGCTTGATTCTATGATTCTGTGGTTGCCTGGCAGCAGAGCCCAACCCCACCTGGCTACAGCCTCCCTTCAGGTAGCTGTAGACAGCAATGAGGTTTGCCCTGAGCCTCCTCTTCTCCAGGCTAAACAACCTCAGCTCCCTCAGCCTCTCCTTGTAGGGCCCAGGGGGGTTGTGGAGTCTCCCTATCTGGAGATACCCAAAACCTGCCTGGATGCATTCAAGTGTGACCTGCTCTTGGTGATCCTGCTCAGGGGTTGGACTGGATGAGGCAGGTTGGACTGGATGAGATTTCAAGATCCCTTCCAGCTCCTGACATTCTGTGATTCTGTGATTCCAGAATTTCCCAAACTATGCTTCTGCTCCCCACCCAGCAGGCTCACAGCCCTGGGAACAGCATTCACTACACAGCAGAGGAGCAACCCCAAATCAATGAGATTTCTCTGGTGGTGGTGGTGCTGGAGGGAAAGAGGTGATCAATGAAACAGTTTCTTCTGCAGTACAGCTGCTTGATCCTGCAGAGTATCGATGAAAAGCCCTTTGTGGATGGGTAGAAAGAAGCAGCACTGCTGTGTTACCAAGATAAAACCATTCAGGTGTGAATTTCCCATCCCTTTAAGACACAAAACCCAACCCCTCTCTCCCCTCCCCTTCTCAGACAGCAACTTCTGAGCACATCCTATTCTTCTTCCCTCCTCAGAACCGCGCTGGGAGGAAAAAAAAACCCAACCAGTTTATTGATCTCTGCTAAGAACCCCAAACGTCCCTGACAGCTCAGAAGGGTGTCCAGTTACAGAGAAAATCGAGGGCAATCGGAAGCTCTGCACGGACCTGGCGTGACCCTGCTCATTCCGGCACAGAGCTGCCAAAGCAACCAGACAAAGCCTGCGAGGTTACCTCTAAGCCTGACACCACTCTCCCAGCTGCCATATGCTGGGAACACGTCTGCTTGCCTACCTACACTACGTACCCCAAGGACTTCTGCTGCAGCCCTGATATTTGGCATAGCTGAAGCCTATTTAGAACATCAACACCATCAATCACTTGCTTTTGGTGAGGAGGGGGAGGCTGAGCAGCTGGATGAACCTTGGCTATCATGCCAAGGTTATTTGTCATCTGGGCAAGCTTGTGTGGTGCGTTAACAACTCTGGTCCCAGAACAATTTCCACCCCTCTCCCCTCCAAAAATAGTCTCTTTGATTCAGGCCAACACGTGATTAATAACCAACAAGGGCTCAGAGATGGGGGTCAAGGCTGAAATCTTAACCAAACAAGTGCCTCCCTGGCTGAGCTTTTGCGTCAGCCTTCAGATATTCCCTTGAAGAGCAGCACCCTCGGTGGGGAAGGGGAAGGCAGAGCTCTTTGAGCTGGAGGGAAATAGGCTTTGACTGTAGATGAGAAAGGAATTCTTTACAGCCAGGGTGGTGAGGCACTGGAAGAGGCTGTGGATGTCTCCTCATTGGTGGTGTTTGAGGCTAGGTTGGATGAAACCTGGAGCAAGGTGGGCTAGGGGAAGGTGTCCCTGCCTGAGGCAGGGGGGTTGAGCTGGATGAGCTTTCAAGATCTCTTCCACCAGCCCCTGACATTCTGAGGTTCTGTGATCCCAGAATTTCATAGAATCATAGAATCAGTCAGGGCTGGAAGGGACCACAAGGATCAGCCAGTTCCAACCCCCCTGCCATGGCCAGGGACACCCTACCCTAGATCAGGCTGCCCACAGCCTCAGCCAGCCTGGCCTTAAACACCTCCAGCCATGGGGCCTCAACCACCTCCCTGGGCAACCCATTCCAGCCTCTCACCACTCTCCTGCTCAACAGCTTCCTCCTCACATCCACTCTGACTCTCCCCACCTCCAGCTTTGCTCCATTCCCCCCAGTCCTGGCACTCCCTGAGAGCCTAGAAAGTCCCTCCCCAGATTTTTTGTAGGCTCCCTTCAGATCCTGGAAGGCCACAAGAAGGTCACCTGAGAGCCTCCTCTTCTCCAGACTGCACAGCCCCAACTCTTTCAGTCTGTTCTCACAGCAGAGGTCAGACTGAAAGAGTTTGGGCTGTTCAGCTCTGAGCAGGCACAGCAGTGGAGATCTCCAGGGCAAACCCAGAATTTCCACCAGTGATGTAATCATATACCAGGATAATTAACCCACTTCCCACTCAACTAGACCCCAGCTCCCTCAGCCTCTCCTCACAGGGCTGTGCTCCAGGCTCCTCCCCAGCCTTGCTGCCCTTCTCTCAACACCTTCCAGCACCTCAACATCTCTCTTGAATTGAGGAGCCCAGAACTGGACACAGCACTCAAGGGGTGGCCTGAGCAGTGCTGAGCACAGGGGCTGAAGAACCTCCCTTGTCCTGCTGCCCACACTGCTCCTGAGCCAGCCCAGGATGCCATTGGTTCTGCTGCCCACCTGGGCACTGCTGCCTCAGCTTCAGCTCCTCTCTCCCAGCACCCCCAGGTCCCTGTCTGCCTGGCTGCTCTCAGCCACTCTGTCCCCAGCCTGTAGTGCTGCTTGGGGTTGTTGTGTCAAAATATGGAAGGCTCCAGGAATTTGGGTGTCACTAGTTCAGGTTGCTCAAATACACATCCAACTTGGCCTTGATGAGCTGTGCCCACATTGCATTCCTCTTGTCTCCAAGCCAACTCAACACTTGTGACATGTAGGCAATTAGCCCTCCCTTTTAAACTAAGAACTGTTAGCTGAGGTAGCTTAACCAGCTGCGTGAGCCAAAATAGGAGCCAGGGAGTTTACATAAAGAGCCTCAGCAGGCTTAACAAGCATGCAGCTAATGATTTATTTTTGTAAGCCTCAACAATAGAGGCTACTGGATATAAGCAAGCACTTCATCATTTGTGTCTCTGTGCTGTTAATGAAAGACTGGTAATTAGTGGGTGACTAAACTTCAAAAGTACACGTTGCTTCAGTACTGGCTGTTGTGAAAGACAGATTCTCCCCCAGCCATCTGCAGAGCCAGAAGGGAAAGGGAGGAGAAAAAGCTTTTGAGAGTTTGCCTTATCAATGGAAGTATTTTTCCTCCTATCTTCAGCCCAGCTCCTTAACCTCACTTCACAGCTTATCTCTCCCCATCTTCCCCCTGCTTGTTAGGTGCCTTAAGCTTGTTTAGAGTGTAAATAGGGCAGGGAAGCTGCTTGTCACTGTGTTTTCATAAGCAGATCCCAACACGAGGCAGTGTAATCTAACATCTGCCTCACTGGGAGGTGTGCTGGGTACAAGGCAGAGGCGATGCTTGTGGGTCACAGGCACGGCTCTGTTAAGCAATGACAACGCTTTGCAAGCCCCAAATGTGTCAGCACTCACTGTTAGCAAGGCAGGGCAGAAGACCTAGAATCAGTCAGGGTTGGAAGGGACCACAAGGATCAGCCAGTTCCAACCCCCCTGCCATAGGCAGGGACACCCTACCCTAGAGCAGGCTGCACACAGCCTCAGTCAGCCTGGCCTTAAACACCTCCAGCCATGGGGCCTCAACCACCTCCCTGGGCAACCCAGTCCAGCCTCTCACCACTCTCCTGCTCAACAACTTCCTCCTCACCTCCACTCTGAATCTCCCCACCTCCAGCTTTGCTCCATTCCCCCCAGTCCTGGCATTCCCTGACAGCCTAAAAAGTCCCTCCTCAGCTTTTTTGTAGCCCCCATCAGATCCTGGCAGGCCACAAGAAGGTCACCTGGGAGCCTCCTCTTCTGCAGCCTGCACAGCCCCAACTCTTTCAGTCTGTGCTCACAGCAGAGGTCAGACTGAAAGGGTTTGGGCTGTTCAGCTCTGAGCAGGCACAGCAGTGGAGATCTCCAGGGTAAACCCAGAATTTCCACCAGTGATGTAGTCATATACCAGGATAATTAACCCACTTCCAACTGCTTGAGTAACTGCACTGCCCAGCTGGCAAAGAACTGGCACTTGGAACCTGTGCGGCCACTGTTTGTACAGACAAGTCCTCTAGGTGATGCCTGATGCCAGGCCAAGGGGCAATGGGGGGAAGCTGAGGCATAGGAAGCTTCATGTAAATATTAGGAGGATTTTTTTTCCCTGTGAGGGTGACAGAGCACTGGCACAGGCTGCCCAGGGGGGTTCTGGAGTCTCCCTCTCTGGAGATACTCAAAACCCACCCAGATGTGTTCCTGTGTGACCTGCTCTAGGTGATCCTGCTGTGCCAGGGGGGTTGGACTGGATGAGCTTTGGAGGTCCCTTCCAGCCCCTGACATTCTGTGATGCTGTGAAACAAAAACCAGAAAGAAAAGTCCTAAGTGGTCTGCCTCATCTCCAGACAAATGCAGCACTCAGAATCACAAAGTCACAGAATCACAGCACCATGCAGGCTGGCAAAGCCCCTCAGGAGCACCAAGTCCAACCTAGAACCCTGCTCTACAAGATTACCTGAAACCATAACCCCAAGCACCACATCCAAACCACCCTCAAACACAGCCAGGCTGGGTGACTCCATCCCCTCCCTGGGCAGCTCATTCCAGTCCCTGACCATTCTCTCTGTGAAAAACTTCTTCCTAGTGTCCAATCTAAACCTCCCCAGCCTCAGCTTGAGGCCATTCCCCTTTGTTCTGTCTCCAGATACCTGTGAACAGAGCCCAGCAGCAGCCTCTCCACAATCCCCTTCAGGTAGCTGTAAACAGCAATGAGATCTCTCCCAAGCCTCCTCATTTTCACACTACCCATCCCCAGCTGCCTCAGTTGTTCCTCATCAGATTTATCCTCCAGGCCCTTCCCCAGCTTCATTGCCCTCCTCTGGACCTGCTCCAGCACCTCCATATCGCTCTTGTATTGCAGTGCCCAAAACAACACTCAAGCTGTGGCCTCAGCAGAGCCAAGTCCAAGGGGACAATCACCTCCCTGTTCCTGGTGGCCACAGTACTTTTAATACAAGCCAGGATGCCACTGAGACAGCAAAGTGCTCCTCGCCTAGCACGGACACCACCACCACCTCCTTCTCTCAACGCTGCTGGAGGAGCAGCAGCAGCCATGAACAAAAGGGTAGAAGAAATGGCCAGGAGCAAGCCAAGGAGATGGCAAAAGAAGGACATTTTAAACAGAGCTGCAAAGCCAAGGGACTGACGAATGAAATCCCTTGTTTACAGCTGAATTCCTGCTCCAGGTAGCTAAGCAACATGGCACTATGGCTCCAGAAAATGGAAGCAAAGTTAATTTTTTAACAATGCCACATTACCTTTGTACATCTTGTTCCTACTCTCCCTCAGGGTCTTACATGAATGAATCAGAAAATTGCTCCCTTATGTTAGGTTTGTGTCTGCACCTGCATTAAATTCATGTCAGAGAGGGGTGGAGGAAGGCAGTGCTGGGAGCACCAATAGGATGGTACCTCTGGAGTTCAGCTCCCAGTCTGCTCAGCATGACAATTGTCTTTAATAGCTTTTTGAAGCACTACAAGAAAACAGCCTGGCACCAGTGGTGGTCCCTTCAGATTGAAAAACACCCACAACCCAAACAACCCAACAAAGCAAACCCAAACACCCCCCAGATGCCATCCTGGGGGGGATCAGAAGGGCTGTGCTTAGTAGGTCAAGAGACGTTCTCCTGGCCCTCTACTCTGCCCTACTGAGGACACATCTGGAGTACTGTGTCCAGTTCTGGGCCCCCCAGTTCAAGAGGGACATGGAACTGCTTGAGAGAGGCCAGCACAGAGCCACAAAGATGATGAAGGGAACAGAACAGCTCTGTTACAGGGAGAGCCTGAGGGAGCTGGGCTGTGCTGCTTGGAGGAGACTGAGAGGTGACCTCAGCAATGCTTATCAAGATGTGCAGGTGAGTGGCAGGAGGCTGGAGCCAGGCTCTGCTGGGTGATGCCCAATGCCAGCACAAGGGGCAATGGTGGAAGCTGAGGCATAGGAAGTTTCATCTAAACATAAGGTGGATTTTTTATCCTGTGAGTGTGACAGAACCCTGCCACAGGCTGCTCAGGGGGGTTGTGGAGTCTTCCTCTCTGGAGATATTCAAGCTCTGCCTGGATGTGCTCCTGTGTGATCTGCTCTAGGTGATCTTGCTCTGACAGGGAGGTTGGACTGGGTGAGCTTTTGAGGTCCCTTCCAGCCCCTGACATTCTGTGATTCTATGATAAATAAACAGGAAAAAAACAACAAAACCAAACCAAACCTCCTCCCCCCCAAAAAAAAAACCACAACACAACCCAAAAAAACAACCCTCAAACCCAAACCACTCTGGGGGCTTGTTTAGTTTAATGCCTGTCTCCCACCTGTCTGATCACCTCCCTGCAAGCAGTCAGAGTTCCACACAGATTCAGATGCACAGACTCACAGATAGCATCAGGTTGGAAGAAACCCTCCAAAGGTCATCTTGGCCAACTCCCCTGCAAGCAGCAAGGGACACCTCCAAGTCAATCAGGCTGCCCAGGAGCACATTAAGTCAGATCTTGAGCATCTCCAGGATCCTCAACCACATCCTTGAGCAACCTCTTCCAATATTTCACCACTCTCTCTTGCTCCCACTTCAATTTGTTGCCCCTCATCCTATCCCTACAAACCCTTCCAGACAGTCCTGCCCCAGCTTTCTTGTAGATCCCCTTCAGACACTGGTGTACTGGAGCAGGCTGCCCAGACAGAGGTTGTCAAGTCTCCTTCTCTGAAGCCTTTCAGAGCCCACCTGGATGTGTTCCTGTGTGAACTACCCTGAGTGATCCTGCCTTGGCAGGGAGGTTGGGCTGGATGATCTCTGGTTGGGCTGGATGATCTCTGGAGGTCCCTTCCAACTCCATACATCCTGTGATCCTGTGACCTCTGGAGGTCCCTTCCAACCTCTAAGGTCCTGTGATTCTTTGATGGGAATGAGGTCCTCACACTCACAACCTTTTGGGAAATAGAAGTACTTTCTTTTTTTGCACCAGGTTAACATTTTTGGCCAGTAGAGAAGTGGAGTTTCCAAAGGCTGACTTTGAGCCTTGTGGCTGTCTCAGTGCTGGATACCTGGCCCAATGCCCACAACCCCGCTCTGGCTTTGAGCCAAATCCTGAGCTGAAAGCTCTCTCTTTCTGCTTTTGGATGTCTGATTTTGGCACAGGCCAGCTCAGCCTTCAACCCCAGCATTAAACTAAACCTAATCCGAAGCTTCAGCCTGCTTCACATTATTCCTGCTGCTTAATTCCAGCTGTTAAACTTCTCTCTCTCCCTCCTCCACCTCCCCAACTACTGAGCCAGAAGAGTGTTTTGTTGACAAATTTGCCATGCATTTCAAGGAAAGCAAGATCTGGCCAAGGCTTTTGAGGGTGATAGATATATGTATGTATAGTTCTTTTTTTTCCACTGTAGGAAATGGAAGTGTTGGCAAAAATATTTCCCCCTTGTTTAGGATAAGAGAGAGTGTTTGGATATATCCAGCTTCAAGCAGTCTGCTTAATTCTGATACTCTTGATATATGAGACAGCAAAGAAATATGCCTAGGAGTCTTGGAATGAAGCATCTTCCCCCCCCCCCCCCCCCCCCCCCCCCCCCCCATAAGATGAGTGAAATACACACAAGGCTGAAATATTGCTCACATATTACCACTGAAGCTGGTTAAAATTCACTCAATTGACTCCAGATGTGGGTTCCTGCAGCAATTTTGAAGTTAGCACTACTGGAACTAGGTGTGAGGCCAAGGCAAACTACTCTGCTGCTTTATAGCACTTGGAAGCTACAGTAGTCAAATCAAAATATGTTAGAGGAGAATCAGTTTCTTTAAGCTTAGCAGCAGGAAGGATTTAATATACTGAATGCAGCCAAACCATCTTCATTTGAAAGAACAGAAAGTAAATCCTTACCACATTTGTGACTTGGTGTTTGCAGGAAGGGGCCTGGTTCAAGAGGCAGCTCCCTGGCATGGCTCATGCAAGCAGGGCCACACAACCCCACATTGCTTTGAACTTCAGTTATTTCCTTTCCAGGAGATTGTGTGAGGTGAGAATGAACCTCCACGCTTTGATGAGGCAGGTCCCTTGTCTGGATTCTTTACAGTGAGGGTGGTGAGACACTGGCACAGGTTGCCCAGGGAGGTTGTGGAGCACAGAATCACCCAATGTGATCAAAGATCACATTGGGTGATTCTGTGCTCCACAACCTCCCTGAAGATGTTCAAGGCCAGGTTGAATGAGGCCTTGAGTGACCTGTTCTAGTGGGAGGTGTCCCTGCCTATGGCAATGGGTTAGAACTGGATGAGCTTTGAGGTTTCTTCCAACCTAAATCATTCTATGATTCCATGGTTCTTTGATTCCATGGTTCTATGGTTCTATTGTTCTATGATTCTATGTCCAAAGCTGCTTTTTAACACTCAGTAAGCACTTAATGGAAGATAATAGAAGAACAGGAGCCAGCAGTGTGCACTTGCAGCCCAAAAAGCCAAGCAGAGCCTGGGCTGCAGCAGCAGAAGTGTGGCCAGCAGGGCCAGGGAGGGGATTCTACCCCTCTGCTCTGCTCTGCTGAGACCCCACCTGGAGTACTGCATCCAGTTCTGGAGCCCCTGGGACAAGAGGGATGTGGAGATGCTGGAGAGTGTCCAGAGCAGGGCCAGGAGGATGCTCAGAGGGCTGCAGCAGCTCTGCTGTGAGCACAGACTGAAAGAGTTGGGGCTTTGCAGGCTGCAGAAGAAGAGGCTCTCAGGTGACCTTCTTGTGGCCTTCCAGGATCTGATGGGGGCTACAAAAAAGCTGGGGAGGGACTTTTTAGGATATCAGGGAGCGCCAGGACTGGGGGCAATGGAGCAAAGCTGGAGGTGGGGAGAGTCAGGCTGGGTGTGAAGAGAAAGTTGCTCATCATGAGAGTGGTGAGAGGCTGGAATGGGTTGCCCAGGGAGGTGGTTGAGGCCCCATGGCTGGAGGTGTTTCAGGCCAGGCTGGATGAGGCTGTGGGCAGCCTGCTCTAGGGTAGAGTGTCCCTGGCCATGCAGAGGGGTTGGAACTGGCTGCTCCTTGTGGTCCCTTCCAACTCTGACTGATTCTATGAAGTTTTTCAGTACGTGGATGGTGAGACTCTGGAACAGGTCATCCAGAGAGGCTGTGGATGCCTCCTCCCTGGGGCTGTTCAAAGCCAAGCTGGACAAGACCTTGAGCAACCAAGTGTAATTGAGAGGCATCTCTGCCCATAGCAGGCAGCTTGAAGCAGAAGATCTCTTCCAACCTAAGCCATTCTATGATGTTCTATCAAAAGTTTCCAAGAGATAAAAGCATCAGAGAAAAAAGTGACAGTAAAAAAAAAAAAAAAAAAAAAAAAAAGCCAAAACCAAACAAAACAACAACAAAAAAAAAAAAACCCAGGAGAAAATATCTTACACTTTAGCACCTTTGGCAAGGTCAGCAGCCCTGCCTGAAATGAAGCTGCGATACAAAGACAAGGATTAATCACAGCAAAGGAGCAGCCTAGTTAATTGCAAAAGCTAAGGGGAGAGTTTCCAGGAAGAATGCATCCTTTCAGTCCCCTTAGAAAAACACAGTTAGTAATTATTACTGATTTCCTGGAGAAAGTCCAGAGCAGAATCAAAAATATCTGGAGTCACAGAGAAGTTCATTGGCCCCCGTGGGGGACAGCCAGGCTGGGCTGCGGGGAGCTTGGGTCTGCTTGGCCAACTTCTCGTTTTGAGAAGTGATCTCTGATGAATTCCTGTCCTGGCAGGTTAATAGGCTTATTAGATGTCCTGGCTGATGGGGGAAGCAAGGGCAGGAGGAAAACAAAGGCTTGGATCGTTATGTCCCCTCTCAAAGTGATAAACAGGTGCCCGCAGGTGTTTAGGTACCTGTTGGTGTCTTGCTCTTCCTAACATGCAGTCTGAATCTACCCATTTCTAGCTTGGCTCCATTCCCCCCAGTCCTATCACTACCTGACACCCTAAAAAGTCCTTCACCAGCTTTCCTGTAGCCCACTTCAGATACTGGAAGGGCACAATTAGGTCTCCTCAGAGCCTTCTCCTCTCCAGGCTGAACATCCCCAATGGACCTGGCGGAGGCTGTAAAGGCTTCTTAGCAAAGCACCATGCCAAGTGGCACTGCTGAGAAGAGAAACTCCTGAGCAGGGAACTGTGTTGTGTAGAAACCACGAGGGAGATGCCTGTGTTTGCAGGGAGCTGAACTGAGTTGTTCTCTCTCATAGGCCTTTTCCACCTCAGCTCTTTATCACTGTGATTCATGCTAATTATCAGTGGGAAATCACTTCGTGTCCCTAATAACGACAACAGGCTCATCTCTTTGTAGTCACTGCAGGGGTATTGCATTGGAGGTGAAAGAAAAAGGGTTTATTCCTCCTCTCCTTCCCCCCAGAAGTGTGTTTGGATTCCATGCATAAACAGTCTTTCTCCCCTTAATCTGCTTCACATGACAGTATATTCATTTGCATGAAGCTTCTTCTTGGGAAACCATTCAGAGCTTTATCAAGAGACACTCAACATGTCTCAGAATTAAGTCCTGCTTTACCAGACAGCTTTTTCTTCCCCCCCCTCCCCCTCACTTCTTTTTCTCCTGATGCATTATTTGTTATCATATGCTAATTCATGATAATGGTTATTAAGAGCACCAGGCCTTGCCTTTCAGCATCCCACATTTCCCCAGGCATGCCCTAACTCTCTTTTCAGCTGCGCTCATCTTCTGCTGTCAGGAAGTAAAGAGCAATTAATACACACTGCAGGTAAAAATGTTCACACCAACCCACTCCTTATTTGTTGTGGCTACAGCTCCAGTGTGCTCTTGTGCTTTCTAGACATCCAGACTGGATCTTCCCCAGCAAGAGCATGAATGGTGATGTGCCATAAGGCTGCTTATTTTTACCACACCACCTGTGGCTGGCCAGAGGGACAGTACTTTTAACCTGAAAAACAAACTCTGGGTCCAATAAAGCTCAGAGTCAGAGCTGGGACTTTAAATTCTCCATGTCCCTGCTTCAGAGGTGTTCATTAGTTGAGAGGAGGTGAGGAATGAAGATGGCAACTGTCCTCACTGGCTTTCTGCCACTTTGAGCTACAACCTTACCCCTAGTAGCTTCTCTATTCAGGACAAGCAGCCCTGTGGAGCAGGACTGAAGAATCACAGAGTCACAGAATCACAGCAACATGCAGGTTGGCAAAGCCCCTCAAGGATCACCAAGCCCCACCTAGAACCCTACTCTACAAGATTCACCTTAAACCACAGCCCTAAGCACCACATCCAAACCACCCTGAAACACAGCCAGGCTGGGTGACTCCATCCCCTCCCTGGGAGCTCATTCCAGCCCCTGACCACTCTCTCTGTGAAAAACCTTTTCCTAATATCCAATCTAAACCTCCCCAGCCTCAGCCTGAGGCCATTCCCCCTTGTTCTGTCTCCAATTCCCTGTGAGCAGAGCCCAGAAGCAGCCTCTCCACAATGTCCCTTCAGGTAGCTGTAGACAGCAATGAGGTCTCCCCTCAGCCTTCTCTTTTTCAAACTAACCATCTCCAGCTCCCTCAACAGCTCCTTTTGCACCCCAACACATCCAGCTCCCTAACCCAGAAAGGTTTCAAACACCCATTCTACCTCCTTCCTGAATTCCCTGTGGAGAAGCTCTCCCCTGAGAGCTTTGAGCTGTTACTCCTCAGCCAACAGAGTCACACTGGGCTAAAGCTAAGCCCTGCTTCTACCCCTGGCTTCCACTCTGGCCCCTTCCTAGCTCTTGGATTCATCCTAACTCTGACAAAATGTAATACATGGGATAACTTTTTTTTTCTTGTGGCTGTGGAACTGAAGAAAGAGAGATCCAGTTTTGGAAAAGCCTACAATTCATAATGTAACAGCAAGCCTGGATATACTTTATGGCTTTTAATGAACAATAAAATTGCTCTGGACATCACTGAAGTCAAGCTCCTTTTTGTCCCAGTCCTGAAATAAGAGTCTGAGCTGAGCCAGCATCAATATTTTCCCTCTTGATAACACATTGCATGTTTCAGAAAGCCAAAATCTATATAAACTTCACTGAAATGTTACTTCTCTCTGGAGTCATGATGTCTCCAGCTGATACAATCCTCACCATCATCATTCTTCTGGAGAGAAAGAAGTGTAGATAGATTTTGTCAATAGAAGAATAGATTAGCATCCACGCTGCAGAGAGCTAGAGCTATGTCAAGGGGTTGGGTGACACCAGAAACTAGGAAAGAACAAGGGAATTAGCCTCTAACATGGAAAGTTTGCATTTCCAGCTCAGCTGACATGGCAGCCAATGAACTAAATTGGTGCTAAAGGTGGCAATGCATCCCTGTGGGCAGCCTTAGCTAACCAAGCTGGTGCTAAAGGTGGCAATGCATCACTGTGAGTACCCTTAGCTAACCAAACTGGTGCTAAAGGTGGCAATGCATCCCTGTGTGCAGCCTTAGCTAACCAAGCTGGTGCTAAAGGTGGCAATGCATCACTGTGAGTATCCTTAGCTAACCAAACTGGTGCTAAAGGTGGCAATGCATCCCTGTGTGCAGCCTTAGCTAACCAAACTGGTGCTAAAGGTGGCAATGCATCTCTGTGTGCAGCTTTAGATACCCACCCAAAACAAAGCAGTCAGAGGGATGCAGGTAAGCATGGGTGAAAGGAAGGAAGGTGAAATTCTAAATCCAGTCATCTACAGATTTAAAATCACAGCTGGAAGGTGTCCAGAGAAGGACCATGAGGATGATCAGAGGGCTGGAGCTGCTCTCCTATGAGGACAGACTGAGAGAGCTGGGGTTGTTCAGTTTGGAGAACAGAAGCCTCTGAGGTGACCTTATTGTGGCCTTCCAGTATATGAAGTGGGCTACAAGAAAGCTAAGGGGGGGAACTTTTTAGGGTAGTGATAGGATTAGGGGGAGTGGAGCAGAACTAGAAGTGAGTTGATTCAGATTGGATGTTAGGAAGAAACTCTTCACCATGAGGGTGGTGAGACACTGGAACAGGTTGCCCAGGGAAGTGGTGGAAACCTCATGCCTGCAAGTTTTTAAGGCCAGGTTGGATGTGGCTTTGGGCAACATGACCTAGTGTGAGGTGTTCCTGCCTGTGGCAGTGGGGGTTGGAATTAGATGGGACAAACAGAGAATTATCTTGGTTGGAAAAGAGTGGAAAAGGAGAATTAATCACAGAATGGTTTAAGTTGGAAGGGACCTCAAAGATCATCTAGGTCCAACACCTAGATGATCTTTGAGGACACCTCCCACTAGATAGGTCATAGAATCATAGAATCAAGCAGGTTGGAAGAGACTTTCAAGCTCATCTGGCCCAACCTAGCACCCAGCCCTGGCCAATCAACCAGACCATGGCACTAAGTGCCCCAGCCAGGCTTTGCTTCAACACCTCCAGGGATGGTGACTCCATCACCTCCCTGGGCAGCCCATTCCTTGGGTCCCTTAGGTCCTTTCCAACCCTGACAAATCTGTGATTCTGTAGTGCCAGTGGTCAAAGTGAGGCCTGAGGCTTCTGAGGTGAGGAATTGAAGCTTTTTTTCTTGCTAAGATCAGTAACAGCTGAAGAAATCCCTCAACTTTTTTCTTGTTTCTTCTTTTTTTGGGGGGGGCTTTCTTTTATGACCCCCTCTTAGAGCCTGTAAAATACTATTAGCTATTATCATAGCTAATATTGCCTGATGTGGAAACACAAACCTGGGAAAAGAGAGCACTGAATCATTTGTGTGAATCTGACTCCTGACACTTCTATTTATTCATTTGCTTTTGAGCAGTTTTCCATAGAAAGAAAAGGGAACAGGGAAGGGGGGGGGGGGGAAGAGATTGATTACTCTGAACATGGAAAATACCACCTTGTCACTAATAGATTTTATTTGATCACCCAACAAAAAAAAAAGCAACAGGCAGGGAAACAAATAATAATAATAAAGGTTTTTAATACAATTCTGATGCAGTTTGCTAGTTGTGTTTTGTGGGGTATTTTTCACCCCCCCCTCACATCTAAGACACACACACACACTTGACAAGAAACAGATCTGTTGAAAGACATCAATAAATGTACTGATTAAGAGTTTGAGACACTTTGCTTTAAAAATCTGGAGCAAAGGATGACTATTCTAATTACCTGAGACATGTGAAGTCAATTGTCCTTAATACTTTAAGAATGACAGATTACAAATGAATAGATATTAGGGCTTTCTGCTCTGCTGCTTGCTGGAGAAGCTGTTGAAGGACAAGTACTTGGATATGTCACCTTGTGTCTGGGGAGGAGGGGGGGGCAAGTGTGTGAAGAAGAATGAAAGGATGATGATGGGAAAAGGAAGATTACCTTAGAGTGTTGCATTCTTTCCTAAAGCCAAAGTGGGCACTGATTCTTCAAGAGAAAACAATGCTTTGTGGTTTGCAATTAGGAGGGCTTCAAGGTGTGTGCAGCTTAAGCTCTGAGTGGTTTAGGCTCTCTTCATAGCTCTGAGGAGGGCTAAGAGATTGCACAGCCTGTGGTTCACATTTATATATATGTATAGACACACACACACATATATAAGAAGGCATTAATTGTCTTTAGAGCTGGAATGGCACAGCCCTCTGAACAAGCTGCTTTCGAAAGGCTCCAAAACCCCACCTCAGCTCCTCATGACCTTTGTGCAAACCCTCAGCTAAAAGATTTGGTCTTTGTTCCAAGTAAACCTGTGAGCACCTTTCCTTTTAGACAGAAAAAACCCACTCCTGGGATGCTAACCTGCTCCTCTACAGGTTAGGAAGTGTGTGGATTGAGGTTAGTGAGTGTGGCATCTCCTTCAAGGGATGATTTTTGCATGGGAGCTGCCTGTGAGAAACAGAGTGAGGCTGGAGCTGGCACAGTCACCTCCTTTCCACCTGCACAAAAGAAGCCACCGGTTGCTGCTTCCAGCACTAAAGCCTGTTGGGGACCCTTTGCCATTGCATTTGGACATGAAATCCAACAGCAGCCACACAGCAACAGAGCTTATGGGCCACGATGAGGTCCTCCTAGGGCAGCTCCCACAACCAACCACATACAGTGACAGGATCCCACGCGGAAGGTCCCTTGGTGATGGGGCTGGCGTGGAGCTAAACAAGACAGCCAGAAGCAGTCTACATTGTCCCAGTGACTGATGCTCATGCATTAATACCTTCCTGCCCCTCTTGACACAAGCCCCATTGAAACTGCTGACCTCGCCGTGGAGGTATTTATGACATGTTCATTACTCGGCATCTGAACACCTGGAAGAGAAAAGGCTCTGGATTCTGTTACCAATCCTCTGAGCTGTGCTGTTCCACTAATTACTTTTAATTCTCATCATAAAATAAGCCAGCTTTTTCTCTGCCCCATCTTTCAAAGTGCCTGCCATGTAGAGCTACAATTTACTCCTTGCTAAGTCACCGACTGAGGCTGTGTGTCTTTCCAGAGCCCCAAGAAAGAAAATCACTCTTAACAAAACATGCTCTATGCACAAAATAATCAGGCTCCTTTGTGTAAATAAGCATGGGCATCCATTCCTCCTCCACTGCCCCCATCCCCAACACAATTAACATTCCATTTCCAGGCTCTAATCCATGGGGCAGCGACTGAACTCAAAATGCAGCCTTTGGGAAGGAAGATTTCAACCAACACATAGAGACGCTCACCTAAATACATCCTAATGGGCAAGGGACAGCAAAAGAATTCAGGGAATCACTGATTTGGCAGCAGATCTGTTAGTGCTGTGGTCCTCTAGACACAAGAGATACTCACCCTGCCTGGAGTTTAGCAACACAACCTCCCTTGTGGATGCAAAATGCCACTGACATAGGTTTGCCTATGGCTTTTCCAGACTTTAAGCCAAGATGAGCTCTAGGTAATATATCTGTGCTGCTACCTGCTCCAAGTAGCCCCAAGCAGCACTACAGGCTGGAGACAGAGTGGCTGAGAGCAGCCAGGAAGAATGGGTCCTGGGGGTGCTGGTAGAAAGTAGGCTGAACATGAGCCAGCAGTGTGCTCAGGTAGGCAGGAAAACCAATGGCATCTTGGCCTGGCTCAGGAGCAGTGTGGGCAGCAGGACAAGGGAGGTTCTTCTGTCCCTGTGCTCAGCACTGCTCAGGCCACACCTTGAGTGCTGTGTCCAGTTCTGGGCTCCTCAATTAAAGAGAGATGTTGAGATACTGGCACATGTCCAGAGAAGGGCAGCAAGGCTGTGGAGGGGCCTGGAGCACAGCCCTGTGAGGAGAGGCTGAGGGAGCTGGGGGTGTGCAGCCTGCAGCAGAGGAGGCTCAGGGCAGAGCTCATTGCTGTCTACAACTACCTGAAGGGAGGCTGTAGCCAGGTGGGGTTGGGCCCTTCTGCCAGCAACCAGCAACAGAATGAGGGGACACAGTCTCAAGTTGTGCCAGGGCAGGTCTAGGCTGGATGTTAGGAGGAAGTTGTTGGCAGAGAGAGTGATTGGCATTGGAATGGGCTGCCCAGGGAGGTGTTGAAGCCAAGCCTGGCTGGGGCACTTAGTGCCATGGTCTGGTTGATTGGCCAGGGCTGGGTGCTAGGTTGGGATGGATGAGCTTGGAGCTCTCTTCCAACCTGCCTGATTTGATGATACACATAGAGATGTGAAATGTTTCTGAATTCTTCTTCTTTGCCCTGTGATAGGCTTCAAAACCCCAAACCCCACAAAGGTGGGTAGCAGCAGAGCCCAAAATTCATAGTGCAAGTTTTAAGTGAGTGTATTTGCTTAGGGATGTTAAAAAGTACTCAAGAAAACAGGGGCTCAATATCACTTGGTGATGTTCACCCCAAAAAGCACAAGATAAAGAGGGAGAGGTGGAACTTAAAGGCAACAGAACAGCACCCATCTGCCAGCAGCAGAGACTAAAACCAGAGCAGTCCTATAAATCACTTATTAAGACAAAGTGAGCGAGGAGGTAGAAGTTGAACTGGAGAATTGTCTTCTCATCCTCCCACTTTACTCCCTACTTGAGAACAATCATAAAAATTCAAATTAATTTGGAGCAAGGGCCCCTTTCTCCTGTTAGGCTCTTTAATGCATTTAATTCCTTCTAGTTATCCTTAAGAGCTTCATTAGGCAAACAATTATATGATTCATGCACATCTAGGACAGAAAATATTTTCCTGGAGTATTGCAGTGCTTGACTCTCCATCCTTACGGTCAAAACCACAGGGAGAAAAGAGGAATTTACCTCTGTAACCACACGAGCCTGTTGCATTTTCCCCAAGGTATAACAGTTAGGTTTAATTACAATTAAAGACCTTTACTTTCGTGCAAACCTTTCCGTGTCACTTGCGTCTGGGTGCGACAAACTCGTCCGCATTTCAAGGACTCGGTGACAAAGGAAAAGACTTCTGAACACAAACGAAAGACTTTAAGAGGCTGAAAGACTTTTTACACAAGCTGAGGTAATTTCCGACGACGACAACAGAAAAAAAAAAGGCATGAGAATGTGGATTTCAGCAAAGAAAAATCCCAGCTGGAAGATGCGCTCCGAAGCGCATCCGCTCCCAAGGGTGTTTGTTGGAGGGAGGGAAACACAAAAGGAAGAACGCTGCAGAAGGGAAGAAAATCCACCTAAACTCTAACCAGAGCCATTTTCTTGTCTGATAAGTCCAGAGCCAGGTGGCTGGAATAAAAGATTGGTGTTTATCTGGAGGAAGATCAGTGCTGATTCATTCTCATTACAGCTAGCTCACCTGTGAGGCTTTATAGATGCCTTGGAGGGGAAAAGAGCTCAGCAGGGGTTAACTTTTTGTTGAGGAGGGAAAAGAATGGCGAGGTGAGATTTGGGGGGTTTAATTGCTGCGAGGGGAACTCCCCTCTCTTTTATACACCTCAGCTCAGAGAAAAAACACAGGTAATAATAATAAAGAGTCTTAGGACAAGAGGGGTTTTGCTAAGCAGCATTTCCAGGTCAGCTTGGAGGTGGTGGTGGGGGGAGAAGTGAGTTATCATTATAAAAGCTTCCCCTGAGGTTCAGTAAGGGAGCTCGGCTGGCAGATTTGCAGGAAGCTTTAGCCCGTGTGAAATCTGGGAGTTTATTGCTTGAATTAACTCCAAGCTGAGGAATAAAGTGTGCTTAATGCACTTTTAAAGCACCTGTGCTTTTCTTCCCCCGTTTGTTTCTATAAAAAGGATGCTTTTCCAAGCTGATCTGTGCAGTATATTTGTCCCTCTGGGTTTTACCTTAATTTGCTTGGTTGACTCGAATATCTGGTCCCCAAAGTTGTTCTTTTTCTGATCTGAACCACTGTCATTTCTTCCTGCCTTTCCACTTAAAAGGCTTCAGCTTGGCAAGATTGCAGTTTCTCAGGTGGTGCAAACCTAAAAGCTGTGCCAGCACTTCTCTCTAGTGTAGTCACTGCAAAGATAAAAGAAATCAGTTAAAAAACCCCCAAACCAGTTGCTTTAGCCCATTTTGCAGGTGAGGTGGAATAAAGCATCAGGCTGGTTAAAACTAAAAGCTAGAACAACAACAAAAAAAACCCCACCCCAAATCAGCTTTTGCATATGGCTGGGGGGCACTTTATTGTGAACAAAAGCCCTCTAAAGTGCTTCCAAAAGGACTTGCTTGTAGAGGCAAAGGCTTTCCATAGCAGCAAAGCATGTTGAGATGTGTTGCCCTCTGCGGGGTAAGCAGATCTGCTCCCACCAGTCACCTCACAGGATGTCAGGGGCTGGAAGGGACCCAAAGAGATCTTCCAGTCCAACCCCCCTGCCAGAGCAGGACCATGCAATCTAGCTCAGGGCACACAGGAACACATCCAGACAGGCCTGGAAAGGCTCCAGACAAGGAGACTCCACAACCTCTCTGGGCAGCCTGTGCCAGGGCTCTGGGACCCTTACAGGAAAGAAGTTCCCCCTTGTGTTGAGCTGGAACCTCCTGTGCTGCAGCTTCCATCTATTGCTCCTTGTCCTATCCCAGGGAGCAGTGAGCAGAGCCTGTCCACCACATCCTGACCCCCAGCCCTCAGATAGTTATAAACATTGATTAAACCCCTCTTGGTCTTCTCTTTTCCAGACTAAGCAGCCCCAGGTCCCTCAGCCTCTCGTCATCAGGCAGTGCCCCAGTCTCCTGCTCATCCTCCTAGCCCTCCACTGGACCTCCTCCAGCAGATCCCTGTCCCTCTTCAACTGGGGAGCCCAAAACTGAAGGCAGTACTCAAGATGAGGTCTCACCAGGGCAGAGGAGAGGGGGAGAACTTCCTTGGTCTGCTGGACACACTCTTCTTATTGCACCTCACGACCCCCTTGGCCCTCTTGGCCCCCAGGGCACATTGCCGTGCCATGGATGTTCTCCCCCAGCACTCCCAGGTCCCTCTCCATAGGGCTGCTCTCCAGCAGTCATCTCCCAGCCTGGACTGCTGCAGTTTATTATTCCTCCCCAGGTGCAGGACTCTGCACTTGTCCTTGTTGGACCTCATTTGGTTCCTCTGCACCCACCTCACTCCACCTGCTGCCACCTCAAATGGCAGGGCAGCAGGAGACGTTGCCTGGCTGTAGCACTTTTATGCCATCCAGAAAGACTTTCCCATGTCCTCCCCTCATGAATTTCCTCATTCTCTGATAAAATCCTGGAAGAATTGTATTCACTTCTCTGGCTAATCTGACCAGGAAACACTTCTGGCAAATTATTGTGTCTTATATTTGCAAATCCCTTTTTCTTTGGGGGGGTGCATCGAGCTCCGTGTTAGAGTAAGCAGCTGCCTGCTTTGCCTACCCTTAAAGCTGGCCCTGCCAAATGCTGTGTTGTATTCCCACTGAGGCTATGAAGTTTACAGATTAACAGGGGCTGCTTTCATGTGGAGAGCAGAGAGGCTACAGATAGGTCAAAACGGCTCTGATGTGAAAAAGCAACCAGCATCTTGAGCTTTACACTTCCACAGCTAAGGGAAGGGGTTTAACACCAGGCTTGGCAGAGTTAGATAATGGTTGGAGGAGATGATCTGAAAGATCTTTTCCAACTGAAACAGTTCTGTGATTAGTGCTGGAGTTGAAAAACATTAAATAATGAAATAAAGCTTTACAGCTTCCTGTTAAGTCTATCTGTTTCATACTGTGTAATTAATTGTGCCCTTGCTCTTTCCAGCCTCTCAAACTGAAATTAATAACCTCGTGGGAAGCAAGGAGGTGTGGTTTGAAACCTGGGAAGAAAAATACTGATTCAAAGAACAACAACCAAAAAAATAAGCTAGAGGAACATAACAAACATTCTGTCTAGGGCAGAAGTGAGCCTGTTTCTTCTCTTTGTCAGCTGGAGGCTCTGAATTTCCCCCACACTTCGATACAGCTCATGAAGGGAGTAATTGGGAGGAGATGAGAGTGGATGTGCAGTGTGGTAGCAGAGAAATCTTCTGGCTCCACGACACTTGTCTCATGGAAATGTGAGGAGGAATTTTTTTCCCTGTGAGGGTGACAGAACACTGGAATAGGCTGCTCAGGGGGGTTGTGGAGTTTTTATCTCTGGATAAATTCCAGTTTTTATCTCTGGAGATATTCCAGTCTGCCACTGGATGCATTCCTGAGTGACTTGCTCTGGCAGGGGGATTGGACTGGATGAGCTTTCAAGGTCCCTTCCAGCCCCTGACATTCTCTGACTCTCTACTTTCATCTCTGTTATGCTTTGTCTTCTGCACACAACTTCAGAGGATGTTCTTTACTGAGTTAGGCACTGAAACAGGCTGCCCAGGGAGGTGGTGGAGTTGCCATCCCTGGAGGTGTTTAAAAGAAGAGTGGATGTGGCACTATGGTCTAGTGCTGAAGGATGCTGGGATGAAGGTTGGACTGGATGCTTCTGGTGGTCCTTCCCAACCATAGTGATTCATAGTGATCACATGTGCTGAGGGGTTTGGGTTAGACCACAGTTTGGACTATGGACTAGTGCTGAAGGATGCTGGGATGAAGGTTGGATGCTCCTGGTGGTCCTTTCCAGCCATAGCGATTCACAGTGATTAGATGTTGGATGCTGTGCTGAGGGGTTTGGTTCAGTCAAGGACTTGTCAGTGTGAAACTAATGATTGGACTTGATGGTCCTGAAGGTCTTTTCCAATCTAAGGAATTCTGTGATTCTGTGACTGAAAAATAATAGCCAGTTTACCTTCCAATCCCATTTAATATCCATCAACAAGTGAAGAAAAAAAAAGGAGAGACTGAAGTTCCTTGTCCTTAGCCCATCTATTTGCTTCACAGAGTGAAACAAGCACCACCACTTGGTTGATTATTTCTGAGCTCAGAAAGGAAACATTGCTGTAATTTCTTTTGGTTTTTTCCTTACTGTTTTCCTACAGCCTGGCATTGCCCTGAGCCACAGGACTGCTGGCAAAAGCAGGAGGGCAAGCAGTGGGATAAAACACAGCTGGCAAAATTCCTGCTGCCGCTTCCCACGCAGATCCAACTGGTGGCCTCTGCCCCCCTCACCTGAGGCTCTTTCTGTTCTACTGCCCTGCTGATAAAGGAAACAAAGTTCAACACTGCCATTCCAGATCAAAATCACTGTGAACCTTGATGGGCAGAAGGGTGATGGCTCCCCTGTCTGTCTATCACACCAGTGCAATGCTTTTTTAAATCATAGAATCAGCCAGGTTGGAAGAGATCTCCAAGCTCAGCCAGCCCAACCTAGCACCCAGCCCTGGCCAATCAACCAGACCATGGCACTAACTGCCCCAGCCAGGCTTGGCTTCAACACCTCCAGGCACAGCAACTCCACCACCTCCCTGGGCAGCCCATTCCAATGCCAATCACTCTCTCTGCCAACAACTTCCTCCTAACATCCAGCCTAGACCTCCCCTGGCACAACTTGATACTGTGTCCCCTTGTTCTGTTGCTGGTTCTATTGCTGGTTCCAATCCTGACTGATTCTATTCAGGCTGTTCTAGTGGGAAGAGTCTCTGCCTATGGCAGGGGAGTTGGAACTGGATGATCTTTGAGGTCCTTTCCAACCTAAACCATTCTATGAGCCTGTGATTCTAGGAGAAGATGTAATTGCTTTTGTCCCACAAGGATGTAGACTCCTACCAGCTTCGTCTAAGGAGAGCTGCACCCAGTGCTTCCCACCAAAAGGACTGGCAAATGGCCACTGACTTCAAGGTCATTCAGCCTGGAGAAGGCTCCAGGGAGCCTCCAATGTTTAAAGGGGGCCTTCAGGAGAGCTGGAAAAGGACTTTTGATGAAGGAATGTAAGGACACGATGAGGGGCAACTGCTTCAGACTGGAAGAAGGTTGACTGAGCTCAGACATGAGGAAGAAATTCTTCCCCACAAGGGTGTTGAAGCACAGGAGCAAGTTGCTGGGAGAAGATGTGGAGGCTCCAAGCCTGGAAGTGCTCAGAGGCAGGTTGGCTGGCTCTTGGGTAGAAGATGTCCCTGCCCATGACAGGAGGGTGGAACTAGATGATCTTTAAGGTCTCTTCCAACCCAAACCATCCTATGATTCTGAGACAGGCATGGGGGTCTTTAGTCTTGGTGGCTCCTGTGCTGGTGCCAGTGAATTACCATGGTGACAGATGAGGTCTCCTGTCACTACCTTGGGCTCTGCACCTGACAGAAGAGATATCTACCTGTGTGCTGAGTAAAAAGTAGAGAAATGTAGCCAATAAAAAAAAAGAGAAAGAGATTGGAGGGCAGGAAGGAGGAATCATTGTAATAGGAACAACAGGAGAAGGAAGAAAGGTTTGGTGTGAGTCTCTGCAAAAGAGATGGGAGGGGAATATTTGCCATGCCTGAGTTTACTACTGTCAGTTAGGTCTGTACAGAGAGGAAGGGCTTAGTTTCCCAGGAAAACTAAAGCAGTTAAAATCAGCAGCTCAGCATCTTAGAAATGCGAGTCCTAAAAGCCAAGAGCCGGGGGAGGGAACTGCCCAATAACCTAAACTAGGTTAGGGTCAGTGTTTCTAACTAGCAAAGGGAACATTGTGAGGCCAGAGCAATTTCCCCTCCTTTCTTCATCTGCTAGACACCTCCCACTGATGCGTGTGTGTGTGCCTAAGGAGTGTGGGAACTTGGATTTAACCAAAGCTGCTCCCAAACTCTAGGCAAAAGGGAGCACAGAAAGCAATGTTGATTTGCCTCCTCCAGTTTGTTGTTCTTTAAATGAGGTTAATGAGCCTGCTGCTAATGAGTGACTCCAGAGACAAAAGAAGTGGGAGGCAGGAAAAGAGGAGGCACTTAGCTTAGGTGGGAGCTTCCCAGGTGTTCAGGAGCAAAATCCTGCTTTTCAGCCAGGTGAAACTAGTTTCTGATTATATATTTTTTCACCCCAAGACAGTGCAACTCAAGACATCAAAAGCCTGTCTCGCTTAGGGAAGGAAATCACTTGCTACAGCTCCTGGAGCAATTAATTCCTGAAACAAAAGGCATTTCAGTCTTTTCACTTCTGGTGTTTTAAAGAAAAGGTTAAGGTAGTCACCACGGATGCAATGCTGAGGGAATTCGTCTTTGTACCAGCAGGGAGAACAGAGTGAGAGCCAAAGCAGCCCAGGTGCTAACATACAGGAACACAAAACCTCAGATACTTTTGGACCAAAAAGAAAAAAGCAAAAAGAGAGCTGACCCACTGACTGGCTTCACAGGCACCTCCAACTCCTCCATGCACCGAGAGGCAATTCAGACACTACATCAGCTTTTGCCTTTTCTTTCCCCCTCCCTCCTTATTTATCTTAATTCCCACCCTTCTTTTGTGAAAGGAATGCTGAAGGAATCACAGAACCATAGAATCAAGCAGATTGGAAGAGACCTCCAAGCTCAGTCAGTCCAACCCAGCACCCAGCCCTGGCCAATCGACCAGACCATGGCACTAAGTGCCTAAGGCTTTGCTTCAACACCTCCAGAGACAGCCACTCCACCACCTCCCTGGGCAGCCCATTCCAATGCCAATCACTCTCTCTGGCAACAACTTCCTTCTAACATCCTGAAACCTGAAAACCTTTTCCAGGGGAGAACTGGTTCAGGCTGAAACTCATGCATCTGCTATTCACAGGGCTTGTTGGAAACTTTCTCCCTTTCCTCCTTCCAGCCTGTCTCAGACCATGGCTTGAAAAAAAACCCAAACCCTCACTGTTCTGAAGTCAGTCTCCAAATGACAATATAATGCAATGAAACAGAAAAAAAACAACCAATCCCTCCAGGGCTATTATATTATATTAAAATATTTTTTAGAACTGCAGGGGAAAATGATGTTTCACCCAAGAAGAAAATGGTGAAGTTGTTTCACAGGGCCATAATCTCATATTGACTTCAGGAGGGAAAAAAAAAACCCTGCCATCGAGTCCTCATCGATTAGACAATTTAAAAGCCTTTAATGAGTTAAAGATGTGGTTGCTTTGTGGTTGCATTAGGGTGGGGAGATTGATTTCTTGCAGACAAGACAGCAAATGCTTAACCTGGCTTATCATGATGCATCTCCTCTAAGGAGATTGAGGTTTTAGTGCAATTTTTACTGGTTTGGGTTTTTTTTTTTTGCTGTGTTGTTACTTAGGCATGAGCAGCACAGAATCACACAACCTTACAGGTTGGAAGGGACCTCCAGAGATGATTTTTAAGGTCCCTTCCAGCCCAAAGCAGTGATTCTATGTCCCTAGGTAACATGAGAGACCTGTGTGGCCTTGGCCATAACAGAGCTTTTCCTGAACTGTGAATTGTCTCAGGATCACACAACCTTACAGGTTGGAAGGGACCTCCAGAGATGATTTTTAAGGTCCCCTCCAGCCCAAACCAGTGATTCTATCTCCCAAGGTAACATGAGAGATTCGAGCCACTTTCTTCTTTTTCTGTGGAATGGGCTGGCTGGTAGGGTTGGTGTCATCTGTCAGGCACCCAGGGACAGAATAAGAGGAGCAGCCTGAAGCCATTGTAGGGCAAGTTCAGGCTGGATGTTAGGAAGAAGTTCTCCACAGCAAGAGTGATTTGCATTGGAATGGGCTGCCCAGGGAGGTGATGGAGTCCCCAAAGAATTCTAGAATCAGCCAGGTTGGAAGAGACCTCCAAGCTCAGCCAGACCAACCTAGCACCCAGCCCTGGCCAAGCAACCAGACCATGGCACTAACTGCCCCAGCCAGGCTTTGCTTCAACACCTCCAGGCACAGCAACTCCACCACCTCCCTGGGCAGCCCATTCCAATGCCAATCACTCTCTCTGCCAACAACTTCCTCCTAACATCCAGCCTAGACCTGCCCTGGCACAGCTTGAGACTGTGTCCCCTTGTTCTGTTGCTAACCTGCTTAACATGAATGCTGCCTCTATAGCCCAGTGTAGGCTTGGTACTGGTAATAAGAGCCAAAACCAGTCTGGATTTCATTTTGTCCCTGCTGATAGCACTTATCAGCAAAATTTGGGTTTAAAAAAAACCAAACCACGACAACCCCTCCAAAATATGCCATTTTAAGCCTCATCAGAACTGGGATTTGCTGAGGAGGAAAAGTGAGGGGATTATCTGGGGGTCTGGAAGCAGGAATCTGAGGGTGTATTGTCAGCCTGGGCCAAGCAGCTTTCGGCGAGGGGCAGCGTAAGCTGCGGCTGACAGGGCTTGTCGTGGCTGACAGGCAAAAATAGCAACCTTAAATTCTTCATGACAGATACCTCTGCTGAATGAAGAGGCCAGGGGACAGTGCTGGAGTTTGGAGAGGGGGGGTGTGTGTGATAAATACAGGCCCT
Organism: Pogoniulus pusillus; assembly: GCF_015220805.1. Taxonomy (NCBI): domain Eukaryota; kingdom Metazoa; phylum Chordata; class Aves; order Piciformes; family Lybiidae; genus Pogoniulus; species Pogoniulus pusillus. The sequence continues at coordinate 16,390,708 of NC_087291.1, forward strand.
GTGTTTGTCTGCAGCGTGGGGCAGCTCTCGGCGACTCACACACTACTACTTTCTCCTTAAGGCTGTCCTGCTTTGCCAAGCAAACTCTTACAGCAGGCTGGGTTGTCTTCCCCTTCCCCCCCTCCTTTTCCTTTCTTTCTCTCTGTTTTTTTTTCCCTCTAGCAGATGAATGTCTTAAAAGGCAGGGAGTGGTAGATTAAATTTAATATGCAGGCATGAAAGATGTTTCCTGGATGCTTCTCCGTTGTACCTTTCTGCCCAATCTAACACACCGCTATTGTAGGAAGGTTTTTTGTCTCACTGGATTCTGAACTGTGCTTAATCCTCAGTGATGGTTCTATGATTCTGTGGCTAGCTTTGTGAAAAAGTTCTGCAATAAAAAGGGGTTTGGGAATCATAGAATTAACCAGGTTGGAAGAGACTTCCAACATCATCCAGTTCAACCTAGCACCCAGCCCTGGCCAATCACCTAGATCATAGAATCATAGAATGGTTTAGGTTGGAAGGGACCTCAAAGCTCAGCCAGTTCCAGCCCCCTGCCATAGGCAGGGACACCTCCCACTAGAACAGGTTGCCCAAGGCCTCATCCAACCTGGCCTTCAACACCTCCAGGGAGGGAGCAGCCACAACCTCCCTGGGCAACCTGTGCCAGTGTCTCACCGCCCTCACTGGAAAAAGGTTCCTAACGTCTAGTTTGAATCTCCCCTCTGCCAATTTAATCCCATTCCTCCTCATCCTGTCACTACAAGACCTTGTCAATAGTCCCTCCCCAGCCTTCCTGTAGGTTCCCTTAAATACTGGGAGGCCACTATAAGGTCTCCTTGGAGTCTTCTCTTCTCCAGCCTGCAGAGCCCCAACTTTTATAACCTGTCCTCAAAGCAGAGCTGCTGCAGTGCTCTGAGCATCTTGGTGGCCTCCTCTGGACTGGCTACAACAGTTCCATGTCCTTCTTGTGTTGGGAGCTTCAGAACTCCACACAGTACTCCAGGCATTAAGTGCCCCATCCAATCTTTGCTTGAACACTTCCAGGGACAGTGACTCCACCAACTCCCTGGGCAGCCCATTCCAATGCCAATCACTCTCTCTGACAACAACTTCCTCATCACACCCAGCCTAGACCTCCCATGGCACAGCTTGAAACTGTGTCCCCTCATTCTGTTGCTGGTTGCCTGGCAGAAGAGCCCAACCCCACCTGGCTACATCCTCCTTTCAGGTTGCTCCTTTCTGTCAGCATCCCATCCCTCCAAGCCCTGCCTGCTCACAGAGCTGCGCGCCCAACAAGGATGCCCCTTGGTGCAGGATGGGGCTCCTGGTGTGAGATGGAGGTGCTGGGAGCAGAGCCCAGCACATCCCCTGCCTCCAGGTGTGGTTTTGGGATAGCAGGGAAAGTGTAACTTCCACACCTGCAGATCTGTGCAGTCTGAGGATGGCAGAGGGAGAGGGCTTTGCTTGTGGTGTCACTCCCAGCCCTGGGAGCTCTGCTTAGCTCTGCAATCTTCTGGGGCCCTCGAAACCCTGTGAGAGTGCATCGGCACTCTATGGCCATGCACTTCCTGTGCCCACCACTACCTAAGTCTGTCAGCACCAGTTTCCAAGCCAGCTCCCTTCCAGCCATGCTCCATCCAAGACACAGCCAGTGCAGGAAAACTTTCCTGGCAAGAAAGCTCCCTAAAGGGCATCACACCAGGTGATGACAAAGGTCTCCTCTGGCTTTTGAGTCTAGGAAAAAGAAGAAAACATCCAAGTGGGCTTGGTTTGTTTGCTTCTCCTTTGCAAAGGGAAGGGCAATGCTCTGGAGCTGTTATGGTCACCCGTGTGCTTTCCTTACTGTGCTGTAAAAAAGGGAGACAGGAGCCAAGAGTAACAACACATAGTATGGCTTCTGGCCAAGCCTGGAGTCATTACCTCCACAGAATTCCCTCTGAAATCAATGGACTTTAGGATCCAGCTCTTAATATTTTTTTTCATGCAGTTTGTAATTATCAATACAAAAAAAAACCCAACCCCAAAACCCCACCCCAAACCCCAGAAAACTCTAAGGTAACATATTAATTCTTACCAGATGTACCATACATATCCTCACATGCTAGAAGCCTGGCAGGACTGCAATGTCACAACAGACATTTACTGCAGCACCTGGGGAAATGGAACAAAAAGTGTTAGTGGAAAAATGGTCTTTCAGCTAAATTACCTAATATATTTGCTAATGGTATCTGATTTAAAAGCCATAAAAATACTAAGTTAAAAGCACATTAGAAGATGTGGTATATTTATAAGTGTTTGTCACCTTGGCAACTAAAGCGAAATACCAAATCTAACACCAGCTTCCATGGGCCAAGACCTTTGAAAATTGATAAATGCCTTCTCTTTAGAGCAATGATCTGCTTTCAGGGAGGAAACACTGCACTGGAAAAGGAAGTCCTTGGTTGCATAACAGGATTTCTATTAACTTTCAGCTATGGTTTTGCCCTCTCTGTCCACTGGAGTGTATACATATATAGAATTATTAAATCAACCAGGTTGGAAGAGACCTCCAAGCTCATCCAGCCCAATCTAGCATCCAGCCCTGGCCAATCAACCAGACAATGGCAGTAGAATCATAGAATCAACCAGGTTGGAAGAGATCTCCAAGCTCAGCCAGACCAACCTAGCACCCAACTCTAGACAATCAACCAGACCATGGCACTAAGTGCCTCATCCAGGCTTGGCTTGAACTCCTCCAGGGACAGTGACTCTGCCACCTCCCTGGGCAGCCCATTCCAATGCCAATCACTCTCTCTGCCAACAGCTTCCTCCTAACATCCAGCCTAGACGTCCCCTGGCACAGCTTGAGCCTGTGTCTCCTTGTTCTGTTGCTGGTTGACTGGGAGAAGAGCCCAACCCCACCTGGCCACAGCCTCCCTTCAGGTAGTTGGAGATAGCAATGAGGTCACCCCTGAGCCTCCTCTTCTGCAGGCTGCAAATCCCCAGCTCCCTCAGCCTCTCCTCAAAATGCCTGTGTTCTTGTTTCTTGTTTAATTTTGGACTCAATGATCTCTGGAACATATTGGTAGTATTGGAAGGTACTGGTAGTGTTGGATGGTATTGGTAGTGTTGGAAGGTACTGGTAGTGTGGTAGTGTTGGAAGGTACTGGTAGTGTTGGATAGTATTGGTAGTGTTGGATAGTATTGGTAGTGTTGGATGGTATTGGTAGTGTTGGATAGTATTGGTAGTGTTGGATGGTATTGGTAGTGTTGGAAGGTATTGGTAGTGTTGGATAGTATTGGTAGTGTTGGATGGTATTGGTAGTGTTGGAAGGTATTGGTAGTGTTGGATAGTATTGGTAGTGTTGGATGGTATTGGTAGTGTTGGAAGGTATTGGTAGTGTTGGATAGTATTGGTAGTGTTGGATGGTATTGGTAGTGTTGGATAGTATTGGTAGTGTTGGATGGTATTGGTAGTGTTGGAAGGTATTGGTAGTGTTGGATAGTATTGGTAGTGTTGGATAGTATTGGTAGTGTTGGATGGTATTGGTAGTGTTGGATAGTATTGGTAGTGTTGGATGGTATTGGTAGTGTTGGAAGGTACTGGTAGTGTTGGAAGGTATTGGTAGTGTTGGATAGTATTGGTAGTGTTGGATGGTATTGGTAGTGTTGGATAGTATTGGTAGTGTTGGATGGTATTGGTAGTGTTGGAAGGTATTGGTAGTGTTGGATAGTATTGGTAGTGTTGGATGGTATTGGTAGTGTTGGATAGTATTGGTAGTGTTGGATGGTATTGGTAGTGTTGGAAGGTACTGGTAGTGTTGGATGGTAATGGTATTATTGGAATTATTCAGGTATTGGAAGTCCACACAGAACCTTCTCTTCTGTAGGCTGAACTACCCCCAACTCCCTCAGCCTATGCTCATAGCAGAGCTGCTCCAGCCCTTGGATCATCTTTGTGCTCTCCTCTGGACTCACTCCAGCCATTCTGTATCCTTCCTATGCTGGGGACCCCAGACCTGGATGCAGTATTGGAGGTGGAGTCTCCCAAGAGCAGAGTAAAAGAGCAGAATCCCCTCTCTTCCCCTGCTGCCCACACTCCTCTTGATGCAGCCCAGGATAGGATTTGCCTTCATGGGCTGCATGAAAGCACTGCTGGCTCCTGGGAAGCTTCTCAACAGGCTGCATGAGAGCACTGCTGGCTCCTGGGGAGCTTCTCAACATAAAAGTGATTACATTTCATTAAGAAGATTGCCAGCCACACAGCTTTAGCAAATTTGTATTCATAGTTAGGTTTTGTTTGTTCTTATGTATGCCGCAGGTAGAATGGATTTCCCATTTGTTTGAAATAAACAAAGCAGGTTCTATGATTCTGTCAATCAAATCCATCTTTTTATGTGCTGAAGGAAACTGACTGCACCAGAGGGGGCACTTCTGAAAGGCATCAACAATGCAGGGAAGGTGGCATCACCTCAAGGAGAGGTGTAAAACCTGCTAAAGGCTTGTGGGCCAAATTCTGGGGGAGCTGCAGCTGTTCCCTGAAGACCAAATAGCTGACACCCACCTTGCAATACCTCACAGGGGTTGGAATTCAGTACACAGAGTTTGGATGCTCACAGAACTAAAGGTCAATTGCACAGACTCATAGAGCTGCCTCAGAAAGGACCTCTGAGGTCATCAAGTCCAAGCATCAGCTCAACACCACCATGGCCATTAAAGTGTGTCCCAAAGTGCCATGTCCACACTCTCCCTGAACACCTCCAGGGATGGAGAGTGTTCCATCACCTCCCTGTTCCAGCCTGTTCCAATCCCTGACCACTCTTGTATGAAATAAATGTTTCCAAATATTCAACCTAACCCACTCTGGCACAGTTTCAGGCCAATGCCTCTCCATCTATCACCTGGTACTAGCAATGAGGTCTCCTCTCAGCCTTCTCTTCTCCAGACCAATTTCCACTTGCTTTGTGCTTTCAACAGGAGATGGTTTTCCATTATACCCACGAGTCAGCTGTCCTGAGTCCTTGGTGAATATTTGGAGATCCTTGAAGTCATGATCCTAGAATCTCAGAATCAGTCAGGGTTGGAAGCGACCACAAGGGTCATCTCTAAGTGATCCTGCTCTGGCTGGGGGGGCTGGACCAGATGATCTTCCGAGGTCCCTTCCAGCTCCTGACATTCTGTGAGTCTATGATTTTATGATCTAGTTCCAATTCTCCTTGCCATGGGCAGAGAAACCTCACACTAGATCAGGCTGTACAGAGCCACATCCAGCCTGGCCTTAAACACCTCCAGGGATGAGGCTTTCATCACCTCCCTGGGCAACTCCTTCCAGGCTCTCACCACCCTCATGCTGAAGAATTTCTTCCTAACATCCAGTCTGAATCTCCCCATTTCCAGCTTGGTTCAATTCCCTCTAGTCCTATCACTACCTGACAGCCTAAAAAGTCCCTTCCCTGCTTTCTTGTAGCCCCCTGTCAGACACTGAAAGGCCACAAGAAGGTCACCTGGGAGCCTTCTCCTCTCCAGACTGAACAGCCCCAAACCCCTCAGTCTCTCCTCACAGCAGAGCAGCTCCAGCCCTCTGATCATCCTTAAGAATATGATCATCCTTAAGAACAGAACAAAATATGAGGTTTCTAACTGCCCTTGTGCATCTTAGCTAAGAATTCTGACAGCACAGATCTCTTTTTCTTCCAGCATGAAGAAGCACATCCATTTTTCCAGCACTCCTTTCAGCTTTGGGTTTAAACTCACCAGTGGAGACCCAGGCATTTGGATGCATTCAGCTGCACCGTGGCCATATACCACACGTGTGATAAGTGGTTGGGAAAGCAAATCCTAAATTTAGTGCTGTTTATGGGAATTGAGGAGCCACTGTTCAGGGTCTCAGATCTGCACGGGATTGTTGAAGTTTCCTTCTCCTTGTGGCTTTACACACAGCCTGCACAAACACTGAACGTACAATTTCAGCCCTTCTGGCTTCGCTTTGGTCAGATTTCAGACTGCAGCCATCTCCAACCACTTCTGAGGGAAGACACAATGGAAAATGTGGACTTCCCCCTGCAGAGGACAAGGCAATGAAAAGGCAAGGAACAGAGATATTTGTTGCCTGGCTTTTCATATGGGCATTTGCCATTAATGTGGAAGAATTTTCATGAAGGGACGGATTGGATGACCTATGGAGGTCCCTTCCAAACCAGACCATTCCATGATTCTATGTCATAAAACCATAGAATCAAAGCAGGTTGGAAGAGACCTCCAAGCTCAGCCAGTCCAACCTAGCACCCAGCCCTGCCCAATCAACCAGACCCTGGCACTAAGTGCCCCAGCCAGGCTTGGCTTCAACACCTCCAGGTATGGTGACTCCACCACTTTCCTGGGCTGCCCATTCCAATGCCAATCACTCTCTCTGCCAACAACTTCCTCCTAACATCCAGCCTAGACCTGCCCTGGCACAGCTTGAGATTGTGTCCCCATGTTCTGTTGCTGGGTGCCTGGCAGCAGAGCCCAATCCCACCTGGCCCGATCCAAACAACTAGAAGTTTTACGGAGGGGAATGGGCCATGCTGCTGCTGGTGATGTCTGACTGTGGCAGACACAGCAAAAGAGGTTGCTGACATCTCTTACTCTGCCGACAGTGGCTGGTTTATTAATAAATTGGAATAACATTTGTTTAAAAGCAAGTCCCTGGCTTTAGAGGCCCCAGCAAGTGATGGAGATTTTGAAGAACACCCTAAATGAGCCAGCATGAGGCAGCAGAGTGCCCAGGTGGGCAGCAGAGCCAATGGCATCCTGGGCTGGCTCAGGAGCAGTGTGGGCAGCAGGACAAGGGAGGTTCTTCTGCCCCTGTGCTCAGCACTGCTCAGGACACACCTTGAGTGCTGTGTCCAGTTCTGGGCTCCTCACTTCAAGAGAGATGTTGAGGTACTGGAAGGTGTCCAGAGAAGGGTGACAAAGCTGTGAGGGACCTGAAGCACAAAGCCTATGAGAAGAGGCTGAAGGAACTTGGGGGTGTGCAGCCTGGAGAAGAGGAGGCTCAGGGCAGAGGTCACTGCTGTCTACAGCTACCTGAAGGGAGGCTGTGGCCAGGTGAGGTTGGGCTCTGCTGCCAGGCACCCAGCAACAGAAGAAGGGGACAGAGTATCAAGCAGTGCCAGGGGAGGTTTAGGCTGGATGCTAGGAGGAAGTTCTTGACAGAGAGGGTGATTGGCATTGGAATGGGCTGCCCAGGAATGGGTTCCAGGGACGATGGTCCCTGGAGGTGTTGAAGCCAAGCCTGGCTGGGGCACTTAGTGCCATGGTCTGGTTGATTGGCCAGGGCTGGGTGCTAGGTTGGGCTGGCTGAGCTTGGACATCTCTTCCAAATGATTGATTCTATGATTCTATGAAATTGAACATAATCTGTGCTACTGCCTGGTGGGAGGAGGAGAGGGGGAAAGACTTTGTAGCTTTGCAAGAGCACAAACCCAAGATCATTAAACAATCTTTCAGACCTCCTAGATCCGATATGCAGAAGTGCTCCAGGCTGGCATCTCTTGAGCCTTGGGGATCTCTCAAACTGAGGCTCAGAGGCTGATTAAGAACATCACCACAAGACATTTTCCTGCTATTTGCAGATTTTGATTATTTTTTTTTTCTTTACAATACTTTCCATTGTGCTAAAAACCTTAAAAGCAAATCAGAGGAAAGATTCCCCTATTGTGTATCACAAAAGATACAGCCAGAAACAGGCAAACTGAGAGAGCTGTTGCCTAATGCACTCCTTCACATGACAATCAGACAATCTCTCTCTCAGCCAACCTTACTAACAATGCACTCTAACTTTTTTTTCTTCACTGTACTACACTGCTGCAGGTGATCCTTGTGACTTTGTAACTTAGAAAACTATTTAGCACCACCATATGAACCTGCTTAATTGTATAGTTTACCTGTTGTAGCTTAATAACTGCTGCACACATAAACACAGAAAATTCTGTCTGTGTATACAATGTAGACAAAAGGATTTTCTGTTTACACACTGCCACCCCATTGGGTTTGTAGCTCAGTTTGGCTTCCTCTCACCCTTTATTCTGGTGCTGTTTTCATAAGCATCAAGTCAGCATTCCAGCTGGTGCTGTCGTGTTTGTTATGGGGCTGAGAATTGGAGTTGCAGAAGATTTATGTGCTTTGGAAAGCAAGTCAGGAAGAGAGAGTCCATTTTCCAAGGTGTTCTCTACATAAACTACTATCTTCAGAACCAAAAAGTTTGCACTCTTAGACATACAATGGCTCACAGTCTGTCCTGAGCTGCTGCCCTTGTGGAAGGGTTGAATGAATCACAGCATCGAAGAATGGTTTTTGTTGGAAGGGAACATAAAGATCATCTAGTTTCAACTCTCCTGCCATAGGCAGGGATTTCTGCCACTACCCCAGTTTGCTCAGTGTCCCATCCCACCTGCCTTTGAACACTTCCAGTCTTGGAGCCTTCACATCTTCTCTGGGCAACCTGTTTCAGTGCCTCACCACGCTCATGGACAAGAACTGCTTCCTAAAGTCTAATCTCAGTCCAGCTGCTTCCAGTTTGAAGACATTAGCTTTCATCCTGTCACTCCATGCCTTTGTCAAAAGTCCTTCTCCAGCTATCTTGGAGGCCTCCTTCAAGTACTTGAAGGCTGCTCTAAGGTCTTTCTGGAGCCTTTACTTCTCCAGGCTGAACAACTCCAATGCTTTCAGCCTGTCCTCATAAGACAGGTGCTCCATCAACTTAGTGGCCTGCTCTGGACCTGCTCTAACAGGTCCAAGCCCTTGTGTTGGGGTTTTCAAAGCAGGGCACAGTACTGCAGGTGGAGTCTCCTGAGAGCAGCATGCAGGGAATGGGTCAGATTAAGTCAGGACTTGACTCACTAGCTCCTTGTGACTCTGATTCTGGTGGTCCTTTCCAACCATAGCAATTCATAGTGATTAGACATTGTGCTGCGGGGTTTGGTTTAGTCAAGGGCTTGTCAATGTGAAACTAATGATTGGATTTGATGGACTTGAAGGTTTTTTCCAATCTAAGAAGAAATTCTGTGATGTGACATACTGCCTCAGCTTCATTTGCTAACCTAAGATAATGACACCTAACTGGATGGAGTGGCTGCCACACCAGAAGGCTGTGCTGCCATTCAGCGAGGCTTGGACTCAATGATCTTAGAGGTCTTTTCCAACTTGGTTAATTCTGTCATTCTGTGTATTTTACTCTATCTCCAAGTGCCATTGGGAAGAGGCAGATTACAACAGGCAGCCCTGTGCTTTAGGGCACCTCAGCCAACGTTTAGACAACTGAATTGTACCCTGACGATCTTGCTATTTGCATAGAAATGGAAGCCGTGGGGAACAGCACCTAGCAATTAATCACACTGTGTTCAAAACATCAGCACAATCTGTGCCGAGGCTCAGCAACATTCTGCTGGTAAAGGAATCTGAGAAACGTGGTAGCTTCCTCTTCCTCCTCTTCATCTTGCTTTTTTTCCTCTTCTCTGTCTTGGGCAGCAGCAGCAGATTTATCATTCTGGTGGTTGTTGTTGCAGCTGAGGATGCCCTTTTTCTTTTCTACCTCTTCAATGTCTTCTTCTAGTGTGCTGTGTTGTCCTCCTTCTATATCTGCACCACCCTCATACACTTCTGCCTTCTCCCCTTCCTATGCCTTTTTCCCTTCTTCTGCATTTCCCCCTTCTTCTTCTGCATTTCCCCCTTCTTCTTCTGCCTTTCTCCCTTCTTCTGCATTTCCCCCTTCTTCGTCTGCATTTTCTTTTTCTTCTTCTTCTTCTGCATTTTTTTCTTCTTCTGCATTTTCTCTTTCCTCTTCATCTGCATTTCCCCCTTCTTCTTTTGCATTTTCTTCTTCTTTTGCATTTCCCCTTCTTCTGCATTTTCCTTTTCTTCTTCTGCATTTCCCCTTCTTTTTCTTCTTCTGCATTTTCTCTTTCTTCTTCATCTGCATTTTCCCCTTCTTCTTCTGCATTTTCTCGTCTTCATCTGCATTTCTTCCTTCTTCCCTTTCTTCTGATGATACGAAGCTGGGGGGCAGGAGGGGATGCTCACACCCCATCAGGCCATGCAGCCATCCAATGAGATCTGGACATAGAAGGAGAAACTTCTTTACAGTGAGGGTGCTGGAGGGCTGGAGCAGGCTGCCCAGAGAGACTGTGGAGTTTGCTTCTCCGGAGACTTCCAAAACCCACCTGGATGCATTCCTTTGAGGACTACCCTGGGTGATCCTGCTTTGGCAGTGGAGTTGAACTTGATGATCTCTGGAGGTCCCTTCCAACCTTTGATGTTGTGTGATTCTGTGGATGTGGCATTTCAAGACATAGTTTAATGGCCAAGATGCTTTTAGGTGGATCCAATGATCTCAGAGGTCTTTTCCAACCAAAACAATTCTATGGTTCTATGAGTTCTGCTGCTCTGATGTGGCTATGTATATTCCTACATGGAATATATAGTTATCCCAGGATTACTATGGCTTTGCAAAAGCATCTGCTGCCCTTGCAGGATGTAGAGCTGAGGGGCCAGAGATTGAGTGGCCAGAAAAGGAAAGAGGAACAATATATAGGAAGCTTCCTGCCCCTGTATGGAGGAAGATTCAGGGGAAAAGAAGGGTGAAAATTTGCTATGATGCACTGTGAGGAGAAGAAAGATGATACCAGGAATGGTAAACAAAGACAGGAAATAGCCTGCTGGTGGTGTTAGCTCTTGATTAGAAGCCCGTTAAGTTTTGGCTAGAGGGCTAAACCCAAGGAGACATTTTGTCAGCCCGAATGTGGAGAGAAAGCAGAAAGACAATAGAACAATTAGAGAGAGGAAGGGAGCAGAAGTGAACAAACATATTGCCCCTATTACAATGACACACAGCTAGAGCTTTGTGGCAATGCTGTCCAGCTGCCTTTAGACTAACTGAAAATGAGAAAATAAATCAAGCTTGCTGTTGACTGTCAAGGGTAAAGAGAGAACTGTTTCTTTTTCAGCCACTGGTAACCCGAGAGCTCGCCACAGCGCATTTCACATAAGGAAGTCTGTAAGGCAACATCCAAGTGTAGCTTGTGATTAATATTCCTTATGATCTCCAGCCTCCTAATCGCATCCTGACCTTAGAGAGGGTCAGCTGTGAAGAAGGGATGGGCTGTGGGAGCAGGGTGGGCGACCAGGAGGCGCTGGTGAATGATGGAGCAGCTGGAGAGAAAAAGAGGACCTCTGCAGACACGAATAAATAAATAGTGGCAAAGTGAAGGCACTGACCTCAGGAATAATGCCACAGGTCCAGAGCTTGGAAGGAAGTGGGGAAATTCATTCCTAAGACTTAGATGCATTGAATGTAAAATATGCCTTTCCCCCCCCACACACACCCTGCATTTCAATCTAAAGCTACAGCATGAAACGCAGCACTGTGCTGAGAGACAGAATGCCAGCTCCAAAGGGATTCCCAGGATGCATTAACCAGTGCTTGGACTGCCAGGAGAGATGTTCTGCACTGCATAGTTAATTCTTGCACTCTGAATGGTAACATTAAGCCTTCCTGTATTTAATTTAAGGAGTTAAGTGCTATCCTGGCTATCTAACCACAGGACAGTCACTCTCCCAACTCTCCCATCCAGATAAACTATGTGGGCACTGCTGGTCCGAGCCAGAAGTGTCCAAGCTCATGGTCCATTATTGGATAGGGCTGGGTGCTAGGTTGGACTGGATGAGCTTAGAGGTCTCTTCCAACCTGGTTGATTCCATGATTCCATTAGATATGATGCATGCACACATGGATTTCACATTGTGTGGATGAGGTCAGCTGGATCAAAACCACACAATATAATTTTTCCTTGGAGCAGAGGGTTTCTCTGAACAGGCACTGCTTGGTAGCCTGGGGCTATGCAGGCCTCCAGAGCAACAACTTAGCCTGGAGAAGAAGAGACTTGAGGAGGGACCTCATTGCTGTCTGCAGCTACCTGAAGGGAGGCTGTAGCCAGGTGGGGTTGGGCTCTGCTGCCAGGCACCCAGCAACAGAAGAAGGGGACACAGCCTCAAGTTGTGCCAGGGGAGGTCTAGGCTGGATATTAGGAGGAAGTTGTTGTCAGAGAGAGTGATTGGCATTGGAATGGGCAGCCCAGGGAGGTGGTGGAGTCACTGTCCCTCGAGCTGTTCAAGAAAAGCCTGGACGTGGGAGGTGTTCAAGCAAAGCTCAGAGGGCTGCAGCAGCTCTGCTGTGACCTCCTTGTGGCCTGCCAGGATCTGAAGGGGGCTACAAAAAAGCTGGGGAGGGACTTTTTAGGCTCTCAAGGAGTGCCAGGACTTGGGGGGAATGGAGCAAAGCTGGAGGTGGGGAGATTCAGAGTGGAGGTGAGGAGGAAACTGTTGAGCATGAGAGTGGTGAGAGGCTGGAATGGGTTGCCCAGGGAGGTGGTTGAGGCCCCATGGCTGGAGGTGTTTAAGGCCAGGCTGGCTGAGGCTGTGGGCAGCCTGCTCTAGGGTAGAGTGTCCCTGCCCACGGCAGGGGGGCTGGAACTGGATGCTCTTTGTGGTCCTTTCCAACCCTGACTGATTCTATGATTCTCCAATCTTCCTTTCAGACATTAAAGTGTCCAAGATGAGACCAGGCATAGAAATTACTAAAAATTATAACATCTGGAACTCAGAACTAGTGTACTAAACACATTTTTCTTTCACCTTGAAGGGGTAGAAAAAAAAACCAACCAACAAACCACCAACCCAGTCTCTAATTCAGGAATAAAAAAAAAATGCTCTATTTCCACTTTTCATTTATGCAAATTCCACTCTCAATAAATAAATCTCCATAATCCAACCTCCCTCCTAGACGACTTGCAGTAACATTTGCCAAGAGAAAGACAGGCTCTTCTGATACTAATGCATAAAACATGCTGAATAACAACCAAAAAAAGAAAAGAAAAGGAGAAATTAAAACAAATCATATTGAGCAAATAGCTGCTGGGCAGCTCTGGGAAGGATAATCGAGGGACTGATGAGTTACTCAGGATTGTCTTGCATTTGAAGCGTGCTACTAGTTAAAGGGATATTTAAGGCAAGGTTTTAATAGAGGTGGTCCCAAACCACTGAAGTCTGTAGATTTTTTTTTCCTCTTTAAATTCCAGGCAGAAGCAGCCTGTAGTGTCAGGCTGTTGGGTTTGGAACACCAATTTAGTCAGCAGGTAGCTGATAGACTACGCAGGGGCTGAAGCTCTGGGAATGCAGATTCTTTATGCACTTCTGGGAATGTAGGAATTGCTTTCTCTAATTTTGATCAAATCTGTTCTTTGCTCTGTGTGTCCTCTGTCCATACAGGCTTGGTGACTGCAAAGATTGCCACAAGGGAAGGATAAAACAAAAATCAGTGTCAGTATGTTCTGATGAGGCATCAGTGGCCTTTTCCCTCCCTGATTGCCATGGGGAGATGCTGAGTGGTAACTCATATTCTTGATGGCCCATCTAGAAACTCTCAAATTCGAATCATCCTTGGGGGGGCTTGGACACTCTGCTGCAACCTTTCAAATACCTTTTCACACTGGAAAACCTGTTCTGGACAGCTGAATCCTTATGCTTCTTTTTTTTTCCTCCTAAAGAACTAAAACTAGCCAACAGGGCTAGGTCCACCACAAGCCTTGAGGATTATAAACTGAGCCACCAAATGTGTAGGTGCTGGGATGCTTTGTGGAATTAAATGATGTCCATGGAGAAACCTAAGTTTCTCAGTGGAGAAACATAAGCTCCTTACCATGCTTTCTGGGGCCAATAAGATATGAGATATACATATATCCTATCTGATGTCTGGGACACACATATATCCCAGACTGAGTAGGAATCTACCTAAAAATGCCAGTAAGAAACCTTAGGAGAATGTGGTTGTGTCTCTGTTAAGAAACCTTAGGAGAATGTGGTTGTGTCTCTGCTAAGAAACCTTTGGAGAATGTGGCTCTGTCTCTGCTAAGAAACCTTTGGAGAATGTGGCTCTGTCTCTGCTAAGAAACCTTAAGAAAAGATGACTGTGCCTCTGCTAAGAAACCACAGTCACAAGGCTGGCACCAAAATCAGTGACACAGGAATACTCAGCTCCACAGATGGGAAAGGCAAAGGAGAACTGAGGTCCAAGAGTGGTTGTGGTCAATCCCTACATAAACAGTGTCTACTGCTTCACAACTCCTTCATCTTCCTCATTTCCCTGTGCAGTGGCTGGCCATATCCCCTAAGGAAGCACAGATTCTTTTCTCTGCTGGCACTCCAGACCTTCCTAACTAGCAGCTTGCAAAGGAGGAGACAAGGGAGGTGGAAAAGACAGCTGTATCTTTCTGCACAGCAGATGTGCAGGTAAAGGCTTATCACAGAATGTCAGGGGCTGGAAGGGACCTCAAAAGCTCATCCAGTCCAATCCCCCTGCCACAGCAGGATCTCCTATACCAGATCACACAGGAACACATCCAGGCAGAGCTTGAATAACTCCAGAGAGGGAGACTCCACAATCCCCCTGGGCAGCCTGTTCCAGTCTTCTGTCACACTCACAGGGAAAAAATTCCACCTCATGTGTAAATGCAACTTCCTAAGCCTCAGCTTCCACTCATTGCCCCTTGTCCTGTCATTAGGCATCACCCAGCAGAGCCTGGCTCCAGCATCCTGCCACTCACTTGCATATCTCTATAAACACTGATGAGGTCACCTCTCAGTTTCCTCTTCTTCAAGCAGCACAGCCACAGCTCCCTCAGGCTCTCCTCATAAGAGGGATGTTCCATTCCCTTCACCATCATTGTGGCTCTGCGCTGGACTCTCTCAAGCAGTTCTATGTCCCTCTTGAACTGGGGGACCTAGAACTGGACACAGTACTCTAAATGTGTCCTCAGTAGGGCAGAGTAGAGGGGCAGGAGAACCTTTCTTGACCTACTAGCCACATGCTTTTGATATGACAGACCCCAACCACTTTATTAGTCTTGTATGCCCTGAATAGAGCAGTTATCTGCTAAGTCGAAATGCATGGCTTGCTGAAAACTCCAGCCAAGTCCCAATTAGATTACACATACTGATTTATTAAACCAGGCTGGGAAAGACTTCTAGGATCACTGAGTCCAACCTATCACCTAACCCTTCTAATTAACTAAACCATGACAGAATCCCAATCACCTGTGCCACGGGAGAACGAAATGAGATCACTCCATCAGACCTTTCACCTGGCTGAAGGGCTCATTTCCCACCTTACCCTAACCATGCCACACCTTGAGTACTGTGTCCAGTTCTGGACTCCTCAATTCAAGATGATGCTGAGGTACTGGAATGCGTCCAGTAATGGCAGCAAGGCTGGGGAGGGGCCTGGAGCAGAGCCCTGTGAGGAGAGGCTGAGGGAGCTGGGGGTGTGCAGCCTGCAGAAGAGGAGGCTCAGGGCAGAGCTCATTGCTGCCTGCAGCTCCCTGAAGGGAGGCTGTAGCCAGGTGGGGTTGGGCCCTTCTGCCAGGCAACCAGCACCAGAACAAGGGGACACAGCCTCAAGTTGTGCCAGCGCAGGTCTAGGCTGGGTGTGATGAGGAAGTTGTTGTCAGAGAGAGTGATTGGCATTGGAATGGGCTGCCCAGGGAGGTGGTGGAGTCGCCATCCCTGGAGGTGTTCGAGCAAAGCCTGGCTGAGGCACTTAGTGCCATGGTCTGGTTGCTTGGCCAGGGCTGGGTGCTAGGTTGGTCTGGCTGAGCTTGGAGGTCTCTTCCAACCTGCTTGATTCTACGATTCTATGCTTCTGCTGAACAACAAATGAATCCCCGCTGAACTTTTGTTCAGTTTCCCTGACTTTAAATCTAGGACACGCTGTAACCCCAGCTGTGCAAGTCATTGTCTCTCGAATCGGCTTCTTACAAAGGGATAAAAACCAAAACCCACCCCAATCTCCGCAACAAACTGGCAGCGCTGATAGAAGGTGATTGCTGCCTAGAGAGCAGCCAGGGGAGCAGCCACACGCACCAACTTGTCCGGGCTGGTAAGCACTGAACTTTGCTTTTGTTTCCAGCTTCAACAGAAGCTAGAATTAAGTGAAAGGAATATAGCTTGGAATATTTAAAACCCGAGGCATACATATATATATTTTTCCCCTGGTAACATCCTAAGTCTTTATTGAATAATCATAACCTCCCTTGCCAAGCTGCTTCCTTGTTTGTGTGATGTGAGGGGCTTGAGAAGTTAAAAAGTCAATCAGATCTAGCACGTTCGAATGCCGCCAGGGACAAAAAAAGCCCACACCACCTAAAGCTTATAGATCAGAAAGCCAAACGAGCTGATATTGCATAGGTTTCGCCTCAATCTAAATCCATAATGAGAACAGATGCCTCCAGCAGCGGCATCGCCTGTCTGGGACTCGGTCTACTGGTCTAGCGCACAGATTTATCCACACTATTTGCCACTCCACACAGGCAGCCCGGGCTCACTCCGGGACGGTCAATCTCGCTGTCCCCACACCGGCGCGGTGACACCACCCCCCACCCCCGCCCCGGCTCTGGCAGCCGCAGCGGAACAAGGTGCGGGTACGGACCGACTGATAGCCTCTTCGCTTCCCAGCCCCATGGCACCTGCTCCCTCACTGCGTTCCGTGGGTCAAGGCGGGCAGCAGCCGGAGCTGCCCAGCAGCGTGGAAGCCGGCAGCAGGCGCGGTCAGGCTCTGGGCTAAGGCGGAGGCCGGCGGGCAGCCAAAGCCGGCGGGCGGCCGGCGCCAGCGAGGCCGCCCTGAGGGGACCGCAGCGAGAGGCGGGGAGGCAGCTCGGGGCAGGCCAGGCCACGCCGGGCCGGGCCGGCAGGACGCCGAGGGGAGGCAAGGAGCAGGGAGCAGGGAGGGGCGGAGAGCACCGCGCGGCGTTCCCGTCACGGCGGCGGGACCGCGGCGGGCGGGGCCGCGGGCGGAGCAAGGCGGGCGGGCGGGAGCCGCGGCCGGAGCGGCGCAGGCGCGGTGCTGGCCGCCGCCGGTATCCCATCGGCCTGCGCGGGCGGCGGGACGCGGTGCTGGGGCGGCAGGCCGAGCATGTCGGAGAAAAAGCAGCCGGTGGACCTGGGGCTCCTGGAGGAGGATGATGAGTTTGAGGAGTTCCCGGCAGAAGGTGCCGGGCGGGACGGGGATAGGAAGGGGAAGAAAGGCGGTGGGGGCGGCGGCGTGGGTGGTTCGTTCCGCTTGCAGGCCGCAGCCTGGCCCGGGTCGGTGGGCCGCGGCGGGGAAGGAGCAGGGGAGCGGCTGGGCCAGGGCGCGGTTTGTCAGCGGATCCCTGTCCGCAGAGCAGTCCTCGGGGTGTGCGGGGCGATGTGAGGCGGCTCCTCTTGTTCCGCTTCAGCTGCGCAGGAAGCTGCTCTGCGGGGCTCAGCGAGCTTCGTCTCCTCGCCCTGCCTCGGTCAGAGATGCGGGCTGCAGGCTCGTTAGAGTCGGGGTCAAGCACGAAGGTGCTGCCGGTGTGCGGCCGTGCTGGTATCGTCGAATGGAAAGTGCTGTGTCATTGTGCGGGACTGCTGGGAACAAGTGCCGGAGAAACTTGCTCCATCTTGGCTCAGGAGATAGATGAGAATCGCCAGGCAGAGAGGAAGGCTGAAAGGCTGGAAAGGGAGTGCAGGGTGGAAAGCTGGAAAGCGAGTGTAGGGTGAAGCAAGTATGAAAAGCAGAGAACCTGCTCCAGTTGTTCTGAATCTCTCTGCCTTTTAGAGCACAAATATTTAAATGTTGGTTTCCTTTCTATAGGTACAGACGCATTGGATGAGAACATTAAATCTGCACTTAGAATAAAACAGTTTGGTGCCCTTTTAGATGTATGACCTTGGAAAGATTCCTCTTAGGGCGTGACTGTTTATGTCCATAATTTGGAGAGCTGTTTCAAGCTGCTGATAACTCTGATCTAGGGTAGGGTGTCCTTGCCCATGGCAGGGGGGTTGGAACTAGATGATCCTTGTGGTCCCTTCCAGCCCTGACTGATTCTTTGAAATTGTAAAACATGGTGAAGGAGATGTCAGGATTTGGGTTGGGTTGTTTGGGTATTTTTTTGGCAATAGTATATGTGGGTTTGTCTTTGGCCTTACAAACCTTGGGTGCTTTGAATCCCTCAGTACCAGTAAAAAAAAATTTGTACCAGTAAAAGTATTTTGACACTTGGAGAAAAAGTTCTTAGCATAGTTGAGATGAGAGTTGAACCAGTCTGAGAAGACTACCTCATCTTTTCCATATGTTTCCCAAACAGGCAGAAAATGTTTCTCTTATTTAATGTAAATTGAGCGTTTGCAGTAAGGATGAAGGAAGCCTTTAAAGCATGCTTGGCTTGGGCAGAGCACTGACCTGCTGTTACAGAAGGTGAAATGAATTCTGCTTGACTTCAGCAGTCCTGCTAGAACCAAATGCTGTGCAGCCTTTTGAGGTGGAACTGAGATTTAGTAAGGAGTGACCCCAGTCAGGCTTCCTGCTGATCTATCTTGCAAAGAAAAAAGACCTTCTAAAAAGCCCTATTGGAAGTTTCAGGTGAGATTGTAGTTTTGAGGAGTTGAAAAGGATAGCCAGACCACCTTTAAGTGTTCTCTTGGGAGCCTAGGAAAGGATCATGAAAACTGTGCTCAAAGCCATGCCAAATTTGTTGTTCTTTCAAATTAAAGCACCACTTTCTGTGCAGCAGCAAAACTTTGCTGTCTGTTGCCCAAAGGAAATGAGAGAATGCAAATTGACCTTAGTGGATAAAAACCTCTTCCTTTTGGGGAGAGATTTCTTTTCTACATCCTTGGATATTTTTTTTCAGCTGCTTTGTTAAGTTAATGTATAAAAAGCAGATGTACCCTGATTTAAGTGGGACACTTTGTTTGATATATAGCATGATAGATGCCAGTGTGTGTGGTGAAGTAGTCAGTGAGTACTGTTCAGGAACTAAAGTGAAATGTATAAAATTAGAGGATTTTAGTGTTGTGGTTTTTGGTGTCTTCTGCTCTAAAAAAGAACCCTGGGTTTTGTTTTCCTTTTCCCTTTTCCAAGTGCAAAATATGGAAATTAGTGATTAGGGTATTAAAATACTTTAAAAAATGAGTCCATCCATGACAGGTTTATCAAAATGTTGTAATTTGGGTGTGCATGAGTAATACTGAATGGTAGCAGGCTCTCAGCTGTTGTTAATACTTTCAATCTCAGATAATGCTATATTATTTTACTCTTGATTTTTGTCACAGGCATATAATGTAGCTGGGAATAATGACTTCAGTGTGCAATTCTAGGCTGCACTGTCAACATACAGAGACTATAGAATCTTGTAGCTCCAGTGATGAGAATATAATTGAGGCTTTCCCTCAGTGTGGGAGATGACATGAAGCCTGTTTGACTGTTCTTTTGCTCAGTGTGATTTGCAGCCTATTTTTTTGCATTCTCCCCAGCTGACCTTTTCTGATGGAAGCTGCTGTTTGTTGTGCTGGATGCTAGTTCCTGTATCTTGTATCTAATTTGTAGATCTTCCTAAGCAACTTGGGTACTGTGTCCAGTTCTGGGCTCCTCAATTCAAGAGAGAAATTGAGGTACTGGAACATGTCCAGAGAAGGGCGATGAAGCTGGTGAGGAGCCTGCAGCACAGCCCTGTGAGGAGAGACTGAGGGAGCTGGGGGTGTGCAGCCTGCAGCAGAGGAGGCTCAGGGCAGAGCTCATTGCTGTCTGCAGCTGCCTGCAGGGAGGCTGTAGCCAGGTGGGGTTGGCCTCTTCTGCCAGGCACCCAGCAACAGAACAAGGGGACAGAGTCTGGAGTTGTGCCAGGGGAGGTCTAGGCTGGATGTTAGGAGGAAGTTGTTTTCAGAGAGAGTGATTGGCATTGGAATGGGCTGCCCAGGGAGGTGGTGGAGTCACCATCCCTGGAGGTGTTGAAGCAAAGCCTGGCTGGGGCACTTAGTGCCATTGTCTGGTTGCTTGGCCAGGGCTGGGTGCTAGGTTGGGCTGGCTGAGCTTGGAGCTCTCTTCCAACCTGCTTGATTCTATGAACTGTGTTTCCCAGTGAAGTGTCCTGCATTTACATAGTGGTTTTGAACATTTCTGATCCTTTTTCATGTTTGTTATTTTTCTAAACCAGTTTTATCTTCATTTTTAAAAATATATATAATTAAGCATTAAGAGGATGGTCAGCAAATTGTCAAGGGAGATGTGCCAGATTATTATAGGAAAAAGAGAAATTGGATTAGCAAATGGGCTGGTAATGTTTTGCCTCTGTAAGGAAACAGCTTCTGCTGCTTTGAGAGCCAGAAGTAGCTGGTGATGGGTCACAACTGGTGTTTGCAGGTGCTTCTCTCAATTTGCTTTTCTTCTTCATCACAGATGCTGTTGTGGCATTGGTCCCTAGGCTGTCTGTGTCTGATCTGAGTGAACTGTGAGGGTCTGTGTGTGTGTTTGGCAAACACATGTGTATTTGCTTTAGAGATACATTTTTTTCTTTTTAATTAGAGAAAGGTTTATTAAATAAAACCCAGAAATTGTTGACCTTTTGTTGAGCCTTTATGAGTCAGATATTAAATATTCCTTCCTTTGACACAGTGTGACAGCTTGGCCATTTAAAGTGTCTCTTATCAGTGTGTAATCCTGCAAGCTATGATGCTGAAGAAGTGTGGAATGGTTGTAATCAAGTTGCTTTCTCAGTAATTCATTAAACTAAGTGGTTTAGATTTTGGGGGGGAGAATTTTGTTTTCTTTTTTTTTGGGGGGGTTGGTGTTTTTTAAATATACTTTTTGATCTCAAACACTTAAATATGATCCAGACTTTTTAAAGAGAGACATTTGTAATTACCACAAGTGTAGCTTGCCCAGAGTCAGAGCTAATGTGTCAATGAGACATGATCCCAAAGCAGTGCAAGATACAATATTTAGATCTCTTATTTTGTTTTTAGATTGGACTGGTTTAGATGAAGATGAAGATGCACATGTCTGGGAAGACAATTGGGATGATGACAATGTAGAAGATGATTTCTCCAATCAGTTAAGGTATTTTTAATTTTAACTTCCTGTTCCAGAAGCTGGGTAAAATGTTTGAAATGGTATTGTTTAGGTAATCATAGAATCAGCCAGGTTGGATGAGACCTCCAAGCTCATCAGTCCAACCAAGCACCCAGCCCTGGCCAATCAACCAGACCATGGCACTAAGTGCCCCAGCCAGGCTTGGCTTCAACACCTCCAGGGATGGTGACTCCACGACCTCCCTGGGCAGCCCATTCCAATGCCAATCACTCTCTCTGTATCTGCTTAGTTTGAAAAAGAACAACAGAGATGTGAAATAAAGGAAAGTTCTGCTTTCTGCTTTTCCCTCTAAAGGGATTGCAGCACAGTGAAGCAGTGATCAGCATCTCATCTTTTAGTAATTGCACTGCAAGCTCTGAAATGTGCCTGATGTCACTGATGTGTTCAGGCTTTGTGTTACACAGCTTGAGCAGTACCAAGATCTTTACAAATGGTGAAGCAGCTGACACTTTTCCAATTTGTCATGAATAAATCCTTTTCTAAGGGCATTTCTGCATATGTGTGAAAACTGAGATGCACTGCAAAGATTTGACATTAGGAGGAAATTCTTCCCTGTGAGAGTGTTGAGGCACTGGAACAGGTTGCCAAGAGAAGTTGTGGTGGCTCCAAGTCTGGCAGTGTACAAAGTCAGGTGGGCTGGGGCTTTGAGCAAGCTGGGCTAGGAGGAGGTGTCCCTGCCCATGGCATGGGAGAATTGGAATTATGTGGACTTTAAGGTCTACCAAACCATTCCTTGATCAATGGCAAAGATTCCAAGTTTCATTGTCTTCTACACGGTGCACAAAGTGTGTTTTTTCCTTGTTTTTTTTCCTCCCCTTTTTTCCTTGCCTTGCTATTCTTTGTCCAAATAGATTGATTTTTAGAGAGCAGTTATCTATACTAAGGTTCACTTCTTGTCTGTGGTGAGCATTGCTACTTAGTAGCAACAATATCAAAGTAATTGTTCCTCACATGCCTTGAAAAAAGCAACAGCAATTTGGGTACCTCTAATCCAGTTGTTTAATCCTCTCTGCTTGTCACTTGTAGTTTCAGTTAATCCTTCATTGCTGCGTTATTATAACTGAAGTTGTTTCAAGCATCACTGATAATTCACACTTTGTAATTAATCTCTCAGTATATGTTGCATGAAGAACAAACTAGCTGTAACATCACCTGGTTGAACAGTTCCTGGGATGAGGTCTCTTGTTGTACTTGGCTGGAAATGATCCTTGATGTAGAAGATCCAGAAGTGGTCTGTTGACATAGTTGTTTTTCTTGCTAAGACTGAAAAGCAGTTCAACTGATACTGGGAAACAAGTTGTTGTGTTGGGTTGATGGTTGGGCTTGATCTTAGGGGTCTTTTCCAAGCAAAGCTATTCTGTGATTCTATGGAGTGAAACAATCTTGCTAAACACAGCTGATCCTGACAGCCCTTCAGTAACTGTGCCTTGACTGTGGTCTGTGCTGCTGGTGGCTGCACACTGGTGTTGAAATGACAGCTTGTCATGTTGCTTGGTTGCAGCACATTTTGATTTCAGCATTAGAAAGGAAATGCTGCAATCCTGAACTTGTAAAATTACACAGCTAAGCAGGTAAACTAACCTGTAACTGGAGGATCTTTAAGGTCACTTCCAACCCAAACCATTCTCATAGAATCACAGAATAGGTTTGGTTTGAAAAGACCTTTGAGATTGAGTCCAGCTGTCAACCTAAGATCACCACGGCCATTAAACCATGTCCCAAAGTGCCATGCCCACACATTTCTTCAGCACACTCCAGGGTGGCTCCCACCACCTCTCTGGGCAGCCTGTTCTGGCCACTCTTTTAGAAAAGAAATTTTTCCTTGTATCCAAACTAAACCTCCCCTGGGACAATTTCAGGCTGTTTCCTCTCCATCTGATACTGAGGAGAAAAGACCAATACTCACCTCACTCCAGCCTCCTTTCAGGGAGTTGTAGAGAGCAGTAAGGTCTCCTTCTGCTTCCTCTTCTCCAGACTAAACACCCCCAGTTCCTCAGCTGCTCCTCAGCAGCCCTGTTCTCCATACCATTCACCAGCTTCGTTGCTCTTCTCTGGACACTCTGACTTGGACTACTTTAGGCCATGTGTGCTAAGGAGATAAAACCAGAATGCAGGTGAGGAGCAGCAAAGTGAGGACACGGCAAGTGTGATAATGCTGTGGCTGCTGACTTGCTGTCCTGGCAACAAGTAAGGGGAACAAAGCAATCCTTTTCCCTCAGAATTGTTCACTGGAAAGTGTATTGCATCTCATAGTAGTGCTGTTTGGTGTTTTTAAATCAGCCAAATGAAAAAGTTCAAATGATTTTGGAAGCAATTGCATTAAAATCACTTGGGGAGCTCACCTGCTTCAAGTCCTGAACATAAAGCAATCTATTGTGGTTTTTTTCTCTCTAGTGCCTGAAGTTGTTGCAGGCTTGCAGGTGCTGCTTTGCCCCATAGAGTTGTACTCCAGCCACAATGGGTCAGAGAACAATAATTATGAGCAAAACCTTTTTTTTCCACTTAGAATTCACTTTTAGTCATGTGAGTCACTAAGCTGAAGAGCTCTAAAGTAAGTGAGGTTGAAGCTATTGGTATGAACCCAAGAAGCAGTGACTAGTTCCTATTGTTTCTAAAGTCATTGTGTCTTGTGCAGTAGATTTGGCTTTTGAAAATACGAATGTCTGACAATGTAGAACTGTTGCTGTTGCAATATAGAACCTTAGAATGGTTTGGGTTGGAAGGAGCCTCTAGAGCTAATCTACTCCAGCCCCCCTGCAATCAGCAGGGACATCCTCAGCTAGATCAGGTTGCTCAGAACCCCATCAAGCATGACTGTGCGTACCTCCAGGGATGGGACCTCCACCACCTTCCCTGGTCAAGAAGGGATTTCCTGGTCAGGAAGGATGAAGAAAAGCTCACTTTGGGAACATTCCTCGTGGACTCTTTGTAACTCCATCCCTTTTATTGTGGGGAGCAGCATCTTTTTTGTTGCCAGAACTCAACCTATGTTTTTCAGCCCCTAAACACAGAGCTTGTTTCCTAACAGTGCATTCAGCAGCTGAGGAATGACCAATGACTGAGAAATGTCCTTTAGAACCTCCTCAAGTCCCATTCAAGTGACCTAAGCATTCTCTTTTTGTTTCATCTTTCATCATTTGAGGCTGACACTTTAAAGTGCCAATCACAACTACAGAATAACTTGCTTTAAATGCTGAAAAAGTGTTATTTGTGTGCTTTAATATTCCTCTCTTTTTCCTGTACAGAGCTGAATTAGAAAAACATGGCTACAAGATGGAAACCTCCTAAACTTTTTTTCTGGCTGAACATGGGAGTGGTTTGGTATTGAACTGTTGACAGACTCTACGGAGAAAAGAAGAGGTGGAAAATGACAGATTTAGTTCATTGTCTGCTTGGATTTATTATTGTTTTGTATAAAATAAAAAGGTTTTAATTTTAGCCTAGTCCTACCTTCCTAGTCCAGCTTCTGAGCTGGTGACTTGTATTTCAGTTCTGAAATGCCTCCTGTCACACAAGCCATGGACTTGCCTGAAGTGCTACAAGGGATCTGTCAGTAGCTGATAGTAATGTGCCTGCTCCCCTCACGGGGAGCTAAATAGCCTAGCCCACGTTTCTGACATTGGGGATGGGGAGATGTCAAAATGAAATCAAATGCCTCTTGCAATTAAAATGCAGCAGAGGTAGCAGGGAGTTTTGGAAAGTAGCAGAGCTTATTTTTGCCTCAGGATTTGAATCCTAGAATCAACCAGGTTGGAAGAGACCTCCAGGATCATCCAGTCCAACCTAGCACCCGGTACTCTCCAGTCAACTAGACCATGGCATTAAGTGCCTCATCCATGCTTTGCTTCAACACCTGCAGGGATGGTGACTCCACCACCTCCCTGGGCAGCCCATTCCAATGCCAATCACTCTCTCTGTGAAGAACTTCCTCCTAACATCCAGTCTATACTTCCCCCAGCACAACTTGACACTTGAGTTCAGAACTGTCATGGAGGCAGGGAATTAATGCAGGAATATATATATAAAATAGAATTATTTTATTTTCCCAAAAACCTGCCCCCCCCAACTATATACAGAATTTAGTTTTAATTAGCAGGTTCAGTTTGAGAAGATCTTACTAGGATATCAGAGATAAAGCTGACTGTTTTAGAAGGCAGGAGTTGCAAAAGGCTAATCTACTGAACACAGCACTCCCCACTCTGAATCAAGCTGAGCCAAAAGTTCACTCGCAGGTGAGCCAGGCTGGCTGGAAGGGTGCTCCATAGGCTTGTCTGCCTGCTCTCTATCGAAAGATGTCCGAGGCTCGTTAAGGCCTTGAGGCCCATCGAGCTGCATAAAGGCAGTACTTATGGTGGGAAGCCCTCTGCTCCTCTTCCTCAGGAGCTTGTCAAGGCCAAGTGCAGGGTTCTGCACTTTGGCCACAGCAACCCCAAGTGGCTTTACAGACTGGTGACTGAGTGGCTGAGGGCAGCCAGGAGGAAAGGGACCTGGGGGTACTGATAGATAGTAGCTGAAGATGAGCCAGCAGTGTGCCCAGGCGGCCAAGAGAGCCAATGGCATCCTGGCCTGCATCAGCGACAGTGTGGCCAGCAGGACAAGGGAGGTTATTCTTCAGCACTGGTCAGGCCACACCTTGAGTGCTGTGTCCAGTTCTGGGCTTTTCCATTGCAGAGAGATGTTGAGGTGCTGGAAGGTGTCCAGAGAAGGGTGACAAAGCTGTGAGGGGCCTGGAGCAGAGCCCTGTGAGGAGAGGCTGAGGGAGCTGGGGGTGTGCAGCCTGCAGCAGAGGAGGCTCAGGGCAGAGCTCATTGCTGCCTGCAGCTGCCTGCAGGGAGGCTGTAGCCAGGTGGGGTTGGGCTCTGCTGCCAGGCACCCAGCAACAGAACAAGGGGACACAGTCTCAAGCTGTGCCAGGGCAGGTCTAGGCTGGATGTTAGGAAGAAGTTGCTGGCAGAGAGTGATTGGCATTGGAATGGGCTGCCCAGGGAGGTGGTGGAGTGGCTGTGGCTGGAGGTGTTGAAGCCAAGCCTGGCTGGGGCACTTAGTGCCATGGTCTGGTTGCTTGGCCAGGGCTGGGTGCTAGGTTGGGCTGGCTGAGCTTGGAGCTCTCTTCCAGCCTGCTTGATTCTATGTTTCTGCTTCTGGTGGGAAGCCCTCTCCGCTCCGCTTTCTCAGGAGCTTGTCAACTATCGAGGCGGGGGAGAGCTCTGGGGCGGGCCCCCAGGCCGCAAGTCCCGCAGTGCTTATCCGTTTCCTAGACAAAGGGTCGAGTCGGCACTGCCTGGGCGGGAAGCGCCCAGCCGAGCACAGCCGCCTGCAGCGCCGGCGTGGGCGCGGGCAGCCCTGGTGCCGGGCGGGCCCTGAGGGCGGGCGGGCGGGACGGGTGTTTGCGCCCTTCCCCTCCAAGCCACGGAGGGAGAGAAGTCCTGGTTCTGCAGGACTCCAGGGCAAGAACTACTGGAACACAAACCCTACGAGGAGAGGCTGAGGGAGCTGGGAATGTTTAGCCTGGAGAAGAGGAGGCTCAGGGGTGACCTCATTGCTGTCTGCAACTCCCTGCAGGGAGGCTGTAGCCAGGTGGGGTTGGGCTCTGCTGCCAGGCACCCAGCAACAGAACAAGGGGACACAGCCTCGAGTTGTGCCGAGGCAAGTATAGGCTGGATGTTAGGAGGAAGTTGTTGGCAGAGAGAGTGATTGGCATTGGAATGGGCTGCCCAGGGAGGTGGTGGAGTGGCTGTGGCTGGAGGTGTTGAAGCCAAGCCTGGCTGGGGCACTTAGTGCCATGGTCTGGTTGCTTGGCCAGGGCTGGGTGCTGGGTTGGGCTGGGGGAGCTTGGAGCTCTCTTCCAACCTGCTTGATTCTATGATTCTACTTCTCTTAGCCATTTCACAGGGGTGCCAGTTTGATAGGCTTGAAAGATAAAACCCACTTTAAAGTGCATCTTGCTGCAGCAGAAATCCAAACTCTCCAATCTTGTCCTGTCATTTCTCCAGCTTGTTAAAGAGGAGACCTCTGCCGAGGTGAAAAGTTCTGTTCCCATGCTTATTTAAGCCCAGGAATCTGCTGAAATTGCCTCCAATTTGCCAGTTACAGCAGTTCCATCTGTATCACACCACCATGCCTGCTGAGAACGGAAATCAAACTTCCAACTCATTTCATGGAGGCCCACAGATAGTTGCCAGACAGATAGAGCAGCGCTGACTGGATTTGATTACTCCGCACTGGAAAACAGAAGGTGGAAATTACAAACCCTATTACCAATTCCAGGAGTCCTCCCCAAAGGAGCAGTTCAAGCTGGTGGTACACAAAGCCCTAGGGAGATGGGACCAGCCTGGAAGTGTTGGATATGGCTGCAAATTAATTCATCAAAAGGGGCAGATGTAGCCATGTGCTGAGTGGAGTTTGAGCTGGCTGCTTGCTCTTTCAGCAGCTTGTTGTAAAGGAGCAGAGATGCTACTGGAAGCAGCCTGGAATAAAGATGGATGTGCAGCAGTGGGTTTAAGTGCTTTAACCTCTTAAAAGAAGTATGTTAGGCTTGCATTTAGTAGTGCTTTCTCCCCCTGAAAAAAAGAACTCAGGTGGTGCTCTGTCTATGATGGTGGCAAGATTCTCTCACTGTAAAGACTTAGACCTTCCTTTGCCACCTGAGTGGTTCTGCAAAGCTAAATCTTTCAGAGGGTGTGGAATGCATTCACTTTGTCCACATCTGTACTGCCTGGGGAGGTCCTTGTGCATGAGCTTGCCCTGGGCCCAAGCAAGTGACTTGTTCAGACTTCAGTGTGTGGCTCAGAGCTGAGCAGCAGCATGTAGAGTCCCAGAGCTGATACTTAGACCTTTCATTTGTTGCTTGTCCATGTGGTGAGTGGCAGATTGCAGTGATGATGGCCTCAAGTCAAGACTGGGAGTGGAAGGTCATTGTAGAATGGTTTGGGTTGGATGGAATCCTAAAGATCATCTAGTCCCAACCTCCCCTGCCAGGGGCTGAGACACATCCACTGGCTCAAGGCCCCACCCAGCTTGCTTTTGGACACTGCCAGGTTTGGAGCCTCCACAGCTCCTTTGGGTAACCTGTTCCAGTGCCTTAGCATCCTCATGGGGAAGAATTGTTTCTTAATGTCTCATCTCAATTGAGCTTCTTCCAGTCTGAAACCGTTATCCCTTGTCCTGTCACTCCACACCTCTGTCAAAAGTCTCTTTCCAGCTCTGGAGGCCTCTTTCATATACCAATTTCACATGGAAAGATCAAAGCATATTCAGTACAGTGCTGGGATTGATGAGGTTAGTAACACATCAACACTGTGGGGTAATGAGACTGACCCAAAGAAGATGACAGAAGAATTATGCAGGTGTCTGGTGCAATCTTTGGACAGGGACAGCTGCTTTCAATTACTTCATTCTGGAAACATGGTCACAGCAGCCCTGCACCATCAATTGCCTAGCAGCAGGAGGAAACCATGGAGGTGGCAAAGCAGCTTTCCCTCAGGAAACCTTTGTTTTTGCTGAGCTGCACTTGTCTTGTGTTAGGATCTTTTTCTGCTTTCTACACAAAAGCAGAACTGGGAGGGAAGCCCAGGCTGAGGTAGTCTGCTGGCTCCGCACTCTGGCAATTACAACCTTCAGCTGCCAGCATACCTGAGACCCCCAACAGGAGAAAAAAAGAGAGCAATCACTTTTGAAGGTTACCCTGATATGATCCTGTAATGCTGTGCCTGCCTAGGAGAATTTGTTGCAAAGGCGCAAACCTGTGCAAAGGGCCACCAGAAGGGAGCTCACTGCAAAACCAAGCCCTTCCTGGGGGCTGCTGGGCTGTGGAAACACCACTCTCTTACAGTGCACAGAAGCACAGAGCTTTGCTGATCACAGAACATTAGAGGTGGGAAGAGACCTCCAGAGATCATCAAGTAAGTCCAACCCCCCTGCCAAGGTAGGATCACCCAGGGTAGTCTACACAGGAGCGCATCCTTTTTGCCTCCAGGTTTATTATGTGGCTGTGTGGTTCATCTGCCAGGTATAAAATTGACTCGGGAAACTTCTTCCTTCAGATTGTCTGGTTTATTTTACTGCCTGTTTTAAAGCCCAACTGGCTTTGAGACAAGCTGGAGACTTTTTTTGCCTCATTGTGTCTTGTTTGGTTTGAGGTTTTTTTTGTCTTTGGGAGCTCTGATGTTCTAGAGGGAAGTGGAGGTGACTGACCAGAAGGTCACAGTGGTAAGTCACTATACCAATTCACCCTCCGTTACCTGCTCTACTACTACCAAAGGAACTCAACTTCTCTGCTTGGAGGAATGAGTTTTTCACATTGGCCATGCTGGGAGAGCTTATTTTGGAAGGTCTTCCCTGGAGATTAGGGGTTGGAAGGGATCTTTGGAGATCTTCCAGTCCAGCCACCCTCCAGAGCAGGACCATACAATCTAGCTCAGGTCACACAGGAACACATTCAGACAGGGACTGAAATTCTCCAGAGAAGAAGACTCCACAACCTCTCTGGGCAGCCTGTGCCAGTGCTGTATGACTTTTACAGTAAAGAAGTTCTTCCTTGTGTTGAGGTGGAACTTGCTGTGCTATGGTTTCCATCCAGTTGCTCCTCATCATACACAAGGCCAACCAAGAAGGGTTTGTTCTCTCCCTCTTGACCCTCAGCCCTCATATATTTATTGGCATTGATTAGATCCCCTCTAAGTCTTCTCTTCGCTAGACTAAAAGACTTCAGGTCCCTCAGCCTCTCCTCACAGGGCAATGCTCCAACCCCTTCATCATCTTCATAGTCCTCCCTTGGACTCCTTCAAGTAGATCCCTGTCCCTCTTGAACTGGTGAGCCCAGAACTGAGCACACTATTCCAGGTGAGGTCTCAGCAGGGCAAACACTCTTAGAATCATAGAATAGAATCAGAAAATCATAGAATCAGGCAGGTTGGAAGAGACCTCCAAGCTTATCCAGTCCAACCTAGCACCCAGCCCTATCCAATGAACTAGACCATGGCATGTAATACTTTCCCCACCACCCCTGGAAGCTGGAGCAGTGTTTTCCCCTCTTTGGAGCACGCTCTGATTGGAAGTGCTGGGTGTGAGCCCCCAGGAGCTGGTGTTTCCCTGGCTTGGGCAGTGTCAAATGCTCTGCAGGTTCAAATGTCTCCTTGGCTGTGCCTGCTCAGCGTTTCTGCCCATCAGGATTTATAGGGTATCAAGTCAGCCACCCAGAAAAGGAGGCCCAACCTTTGGTAAGGAAGTAAAGCAAAGACTCCACAAGCCACCACTTTTCCTCTGCTAGGTTTTTATTTCCCCTGAACCTTCTTTTTTCCCTTACTCTTTTTTTCTTTCCCTTCCAATGCTAACCAGGACTAACAAGCCCCTGGGGAGAAAGTGGGAAATACACGATCCTAAAATGAAGGGCTCTGAGAATGCAGATGTAAAGGGAAGGGGGGAAAAAAAAGGGGGGGGGGGGAGGGGGATTTATATTGCACAGTCACAATTCCAGCATTTCCTATCTGTTACACATCTGACTTTACAACCCTAATAAGAATCTTTTCATGCAGCTATGATTTTGGGCTCTGTGTGTGCATTTTTTTTGCAGCTAAATTAGCTTTAATTCTAAGGCAGGTAAGGAAGATTGATGGAACTGTACTAAAGGGTGCATGTTAGGTAACATTTCAAACGTGCTGAGCAAGTTTGCTGATGACACCAAGCTAGGAGGCTTGGCTGGTACAGCTGAAAGCTGTGTGGCCATCCAAAGAGACCTGGGCAGACTGAGAGCTGGGCACAGAGGAACCAGATGAGGTTCAACAAGGACAAGTGCAGAGTCCTGCATCTGGGGAGGAATAACAGACTCCACCAGTACAGGCTGGGAGGTGATCTGCTGGAAAGCAGCCCTGTGGAGAGGGACCTGGGGGTCCTGGTGGCTAACAAGTTACCTATGGCACAGCACTGTGCCCTGGTGGCCAATAAAGCCAGTGGGATCCTGGGGTGTATTAGGAAGAGTGTGTCCAGCAGATCAAGGGAGGTTCTCCTGCCCCTCTATTCTGCCCTGGTGAGACCTCATCTTGAATGCTGTGTTCAGTTTTGGTCTGCCCAGTTGAAGAGGGAGAGAGATCTGCTGGAGAGGGTCCAGTGGAGGGCCATGAGGATGATCAGGGGACTGGAGCACTGCCTGAGGAGAGGCTGAGGGACCTGGGGCTGCTTAGTCTGGAGAGGAGAAGATTTAGAGGGGATTTGATAAATGTCTATAAATAACTGAGGGCTGGCCAGGAAGGGGAGGGTTGGACAGGCTCTGCTCACTGCTCCCTGGGATTGGACAAGTAGCAATGGGTGTAAATTGCAGCAAAAGAGGTTCTGCCTCAACACAAGGGGCAACTTCTTTCCTGTAAGGGTCCCAGAGCACTGGCACAGCCTGCCCAGAGAGGCTGTGGAGTCTCCTTCTCTGGAGCCTTTCCAGGCCTGTCTGGAAGTGTTCCTCTGTGATCTGTGTTAGATAGGATTGTCCTGCACTGGCAGAGGGGTTGGACTCGATGATCTCCTTGGGTCCCTCCCAACCCCTAACATCCTGTGATGCTGTGATGCTGTGATCCTGTGCGCTTCGAGAGAGAAATGCAAACTATTTGCAAAGTGCAGTTTAGCAACCCTGCTAAAAAAAGCAATCACAGCCCAGGCTCCCAACCCTCCTCCCGTGAGCTGGGTGTGAGATCCTTTGTCAGCTGAGAGCTAAGGGCAGCGAATGTGAGATTCATTAAGTAATTACATAGGAACATTAATTTCGAATTAATTTCAACAGTTGTCGTAGGCATTAGCAACTAAATGAGGAGACCAAAGGCAAACAGTAAATGCGGCTTAAGACTTCTAATAAATGAAGGCATTTGAAGTGATTTACATAAACGGTATGATAAGCCCTCATTTAATGGGCTCCCAAACGCTCCTCACCTCCCCTTCCCCCTTCACCTTTGCATGCTCCCAGGCTGTAGCTGTGCTCTACATCTCCCTGGCTCTCTTATTGCATGACGCTTTGCTCACCCCCTTCCTACGTGGGCTTCATAATAATAGAGTCCAGCTCCCTGGAATTTGTTAGCTGAGAGCTAGAGCCTTTTCATGCTTCTGAAGCTGCAGGGGGAAGGAATGGAGCCGCCACTGCTGAGGCTTCCAGGAGAATTAAGTGATAAAGAGAACCCCAAATAAATTAAAAAGGAAGGGGAGATGAGGGTGTTGGGGGGTGCTTGCCTGGGGGCAGGGAGATGAAAACCAGCCCATCAGCAAGTGAATGGCTCACATGTCATGGCTAATGACCAGCCCTTTTCATCTCTTCTGCGCCCAGCTCCAGGCTGTTCATGAAAAGGAACAGGCACCGGGCTGGATTTGTGCTGCACCTGATGGAGGCAGGGCACTGAGGATGCAAAACCAGCCCTCCTGATGCTCCAGCCATCAGGCTTGGGGTCCTCCTGCCTTGAGGAGGTTGGGGATGCTCCCTCCCTGGAGGTGTTCAGGGCCAGGCTGGATGAGGGCTTGAGTGACCTGTTCTAGTGGGAGGTGTCCCTACCTATGGTGGGGGGTTGGAACTGGCTGAGCTTGGAGGTCCCGTCCAACCTAAACCATTCTGTGATCCTATGAGCAAAACAAAAGCACTTGAATCACAGAATCATAGAATCAAGCAGGTTGGAAGAGACCTCCAAGCTCAGCCAGTCCAACCTAGCACCCAGCCCTGGCCAGTCAACCAGACCATGGCACTAAGTGCCCCAGCCAGGCTTTTCTTGAACACATCCAGGTATGGTGACTCCACCACCTCCCTGGGCACCTCCCAATGTCTGACCACTCTTGCAGCAAAGAAATTTTTCTTCATATCCAACCTAACCCTCCCTTGGCACAATTTCAGGCTGTTTGTTTCTATCACCTGATGTCAGGGAGAAGAGACCAACTGCCACCTGCCTCCAAGCTCCTGTCAGGGAGCTGCAGAGAGCAATGAGGTCTCAACTCAGCCTCTTCCCCAGTCTACACACCCCCAGCTCCCTCAGCTGCTCCTCCAGACCCTTCACCAGCTTCGTTGCCCTTCTCTGGACACACTCCACTCTCTCTGACATTACATTTCACAGGTGAAGGATTTGGTGCTGAGAAACTTGAGGGATTTCATTAAGTCGTGCATCAGATTCTGTTGCTTGCTCAGCTGCTGTGTGATCAATGTCCATTAGGAGAGAGAGCAAAATACTCTCTCATTTCCTGGGAGCAGGGGTGGGATGACATTGGCACTGTGTCTCTTTCCCAGGATGTCATGTCTAGGCATTATTAGGCTGAAGCTTGCCTGCCTGGTTAGAGACCATCTCTCCCCCTTGGGAGGTGCTTGATGTCCATACTACAAAGAGAGTCTGGTGTGGGGTAAGGCTTAGGGACATCACATCAGTTAGAAGAGTAATTATACAACCCCACAGGTAGAGATTGCAGCTTGGTGGAGCTGCAGAAACTGTGTGAGTCACCTCAAGCAGAATGTAGATGTTGCAGTTATAAATAGGCTCATTTTTATGTTATTTTATTTTATTGGGGTGGGGGAAGGCTGCAGAGACATATTTAGAACTTGCTGTTCCCTTTGAAAGATAACTTTGATGTTCTACAGGTACCTGGGGCTTGCAGGTTCCATTGCTTGTTGGGAAAACAGGATTTCAGCAGGAGCTTTCTGGCATACAGAAAAGGGTTTTTTACAAACTCAGCACCAAATAGGCTCCCACCCACTAAGACTTGCAGTGAGGCAGAAAAGAATCACAGGTTGGAAAAGACCTTTGAGATGGAGCTCCTCTCCTGTGAGGACAGGCTATGACAGGTCATGGAATCGTAGAGTGAATCATAGGATCATAGAATGGTTTAGGTTGGAAGGGACCTCAAAGGTTATCCAGCTCCAACTCCCTGCCATAGGCAGGGACATCTTCCACTAGAACAGGTCACTCAAGGCCTCGTCCAACCTGGTCCTGGTCCTGAATCATAGAATCATAGAATCAAGCAGGTTGGAAGAGGCCTCCAAGCTCAGCCAGTTCAACCTAGCACCCAGCCCTGTCCAATCAACCAGACCATGGCACTAAGTGCCTCAGCCAGGCTTTGCTTGAACATCTCCAGGGTGCCTGGGAGAAGAGGCCAACCCCACCTGGCTACAGCCTCCCTTCAAGGAGCTGCAGGCAGCAATGAGCTCTGCCCTGAGCCTCCTCTGCTGCAGGCTGCACACCCCCAGCTCCCTCAGCCTCTCCTCACAGAGCTCTGCTCCAGGCCCCTCCCCAGCTTTGTTGCCCTCCTCTGGACACCTTCCAGCACCTCAACATCTCTCTTGAGTTGAGGAGCCCAGAACTGGACACAGGACCTCCAGGGAGGTTGTGGAGCACAGAATCATAGAATGTGATGCCCTGCTCAGAAACAGGGCAAATAATATGGAAGGGTATCAAAGCAGAGGAAGGGCCACAGAGCTCTGGGACACCAAACAGCAGAGGGGAACCTTGGAGTGGGCAAGGGGTGGAAAAAAGAATCTGGAAATTGGCCAAAGAAGTTGTGGAATCTAGATGTCCTAAAGTGGGGACATTTTTGCCTTCGTGGGAGGATGTCTCCATGATGCAAGCTGGTGACTTTTACAGCTCCGATGAGCAGCAGTGCTCGTCTGAGGCACTTCAGCATCAGCTCTGCAGTGAGCACCGTTAAGCGGCAGCGCTGATTGCTCTTGCTGAGACTTCAAGTGATTGGGGAAACTGCCCAGCCTGAGGAAGGAGTTGAACCTCTTCAGCCTGCTGCTGGAAAATCTTGAAAACAAATACCTGGTTCGTTTGGGAAGGGATGGTGGAAGCCAAACGTTGCCTTGGTGGGTTTGGAAAACTGTGTGAGGAGAGAAAAAAAAGATGGCATGGGAGAGATAGCAAGAGATGTGGGATGCAAAAGAGCTAAAAGGCACAACAGCTGCTGAGCTGAAGGTAGCAAGACAGGCTGAGGGAGCTGGGGGTGTGCAGCCTGCAGAAGAGGAGGCTCAGAGGTGACCTCATTGCTGTCTACAGCTACCTGAAGGGAGGCTGTAGCCAGGTGGAGTTGGCTTCTTCTCCCAGGCAACCAGCAACAGAACAAGGGGGGACAGTCTCAAGTTGTGGCAGGGCAGGTCTAGGCTGGATGTTGTTGGCAGAGAGTGATTGGCACTGGAATGGGCTGCCCAGGGAGGTGGTGGAGTCGCTGTGCCTGGAGGTGTTGAAGCAAAGCCTGGCTGGGGCACTTAGTGCAACTTGGAACTGGCTGATCCTTGTGGTCCCTTCCAACCCCGACTGATTCTGTGATTCTACTCCCACTGGCAATCCTTGTAATTAGCACATGAGTGACATGCTTTTAATGATCACTAGCAGCTTCTTTAAGGATCTCCTACTAAAGTGCTCTTTCATGTTGTTGGAGGCCCAGTGCTCTCTTTGATAGTCACTCACTGCTCCCGTGGCTTTGAAGTTGCATTTCTGTTTGGCTTGAAATGAAACCGAGTGAAGGCAACAGCAATGGTCCCAGCCCTGTGTTTGTTCTCACTGGGCATGCATTAGCATTTCAAGGGAAAAAACATCTGCCTGAAAGTCACCAGGTGATCATTGGTGGTCAGGTAAGGTGGTGAGGTGGCTGGAAATCTGTGCTGCTGGTAAGGTGCAAAGGGAACATGGACAAAACCGGAGGTGCGCGGAGCTGTGCTCCTGTAAGGGCCATCGAATGGCCCACGTGGTGCTGGGGAGGTGGCACTGCTGATTTTGCTGGAGATTCAGAGATGTAAGTAACCTAATCAAGTGTCATAACTGATTGGAGGTTCATTTCCTCCCTTGGAAATCATGAAGCGTGGTCATTGCTTGCTAAAAGCATTTATTGCTCGCTGCGATGGAGCCAGGATGTTTCTCTCCCTCGCCAACAGAAAGCCATTGTGGATGGTGGGCAGCAGCTCTGTTCCACCACCACCCAGCCCCTAAAAAGGGGTGCAATGCTCCCACACATGGAGGAAGCCCTGCCAGGAGGATGACAGAGCTTTCACACCACTTCACCAACCATTAACAAGCTGGCAGGGAGGGAGCTGGGGTTGGGTGGCTTGGAGAAGAGGAGGCTCAGGGGTGACTGCTGTCTACAATTGCCTGAAGGGAGGTTGTAGCCAGGTGGGGGTTGGTCTCTTCTCCCAGACAACCAGCAATAGAACAAGGGGACACAGCATCAAGTTGTGCCAGGGGAAGTATAGGCTGGATGTATAGGCTTCAGGCCCCTCACCAGCCTTGCTGCCCTCCTCTGAACACCTTCCAGTACCTCAACATGTCTCCTGAACTGAGGAGCCCAGAATTGGACACAGTATTGGTTATTTATTTTTCTTCATGCTTCCTTTCAGTGAAGACTTCCAAATCAGTTGTGACAAAGCTGGTGAAAGGCCTGGAACACAAACCCTATGAGGAGAGGCTGAGGGAGCTGGGGGTGTGCAGCCTGCAGCAGAGGAGGCTCAGGGCAGAGCTCATTGCTGTCTGCAGCTCCATGAAGGGAGGCTGTAGCCAGGTGGGGTTGGGCTCTGCTGCCAGGCACCCAGCACCAGAACAAGGGGACACAGTCTCAAGCTGTGCCAGGGCAGGTCTAGGCTGGATGTTAGGAGGAAGTTGTTGGCAGAGAGAGTGATTGGCACTGGAATGGGCTGCCCAGGGAGGTGGTGGAGTTTTTGTGCCTGGAGGTGTTGAAGCCAAGCCTGGCTGGGGCACTTAGTGCCATGGTCTGGTTGCTTGGCCAGGGCTGGGTGCTAGGTTGGGCTGGACAATCCTGGAAGTCTCTTCCAACCTGCTTGATTCTATGGTTCTATGATTTTCTATTGTGAGCCTCAGAGAAAAACAAACAAACAAATAACTAAAAAATTATATTTGTACCTTCCAAGAACTCCTTCAAGCTGCCAGCCTGAAAAACATTAATGCACAGGAGTGACTTTATTTACACATCAGGAATGCTTTTTTAAAGTCAAATGGCCCTCGTGTTTGAAGCATCAGATCTTGGAGGTTTAATGTATTGTTTTCTCTTGTGCCACTTTGGGTGCAAAAAAAAAAGAGACAAAGGGGAAAAAAAAATAATGGATGCATTATTTAAATCAGGCCTTTAGAGAGAAGCTTTGCAGCCTGCCTACCTGGGTGGGGTTTTTTTTTGGTCTTTCTCTCTTTGCTATCATATCAAGTAAATAAAATCTGAGGGAGCAGGAATTGGATAGGGAGGGAAGTGAAATGAAACACAGGCAGTGCTCAAGATGTGAGGCACACCTGCTCCAGCCTGAAATCTCTCCAGCCCCTCTGATCATCTTCATGGCCTCCTCTGGACCTTCTCCAGCAGTTCCAGGTCATTCTCATGCTGGCAATACCATAACTGGAGGCAGTGCTGTAGGTGAGGTCTGAGCAGAGCAGAGGAGCACAATCCTCTCCCTGTGCTGCTGCTCTCCCTGCTCCAGCTGCAGCCAGCACACAGCTGGCTCTGGGCTGCCAGCAACCAGTGCTAGCTCCTGGGAAGTTTGTCACCAACTGACACCCCCAAAGCCTCCTCTTCAGGACCTCCCTCTATCTATTTTCTACTTGGAATTGCCCTGACCCAGGTGCAGGACCTTGCACTTGGCCATTTTGAACTTCATGAGGTTGAGCAAAAGCAATTTTCAACCTTCCCTCCCCTCCCAGGATTTAGTAAAACTCTTGATCCATCTTTTCACATCTGAAAACATCCTTTCATCATTCTGCTCTCCGTCAAGCCCAGAGGTTAAAGCTTCCCTTTCAGCTCTGATTATCACAGATGTGGCTCTGCATGAGTGGAGACCCTGGGTTTATCCAGGCCTGGCCTTTGCATTCAGACTCAAATTCCTTTTCATCCGAAGCTCACACACAGCACTTTGTTTAATGCTCTGCATGTACTTGGCAGAGAGAGTGCCTGAGACCTTGCTCAAGTCAGATCACTTTTTTAACTACTGGTCACTTCTGCCAGGCAAGCATCAGCAGAACAAGGGGACAGTCTCAAGTTGTACCAGGGCAGGTCTAGGCTGGATGTTAGGATGAAGTTGTTGGCAGAGAGAGTGATTGGCATTGGAATGGGCTGCCCAGGGAGGTGGTGGAGTCACCATAACTGGAGGTGTTGAAGCCAAGCCTGGCTGGGGCACTTAGTGCCATGGTCTGGTTGCTTGGCGAGGGCTGGGTGCTAGGTTGGTCTGGCTGAGCTTGGAGCTCTCTTCCAACCTGCTTGATTTTATGATTCTATGATGTTAATAAATGCCTGAAGGGTGGGGGTCAACAAGAAGGGGCCAGTCTGTGGTGTCCTGTGATAGGACAAGGGGCAGTAGATACAAACTGGAGCACAGGAAATTCCACCTTGACATGAGGAAAAACTTCTTTACTGCAAGGGTGATCACAGGCTCTCACAGGATGTCAAGGGTTGGAAGGGACCCAAGGAGGTCATTCAGTCAACCCCCCTGCCAGAGCAGAACCATGCAATCTGGCTCAGGTCACACAGGAACACATCCAGACAGGCCTGGAAAGGCTCCAGACAAGGAGACTCCACAACCTCTCTGGGCAGCCTGTGCCAGGGCTCTGGGACCCTTACAGGAAAGAAGTTCCCCCTTGTTTTGAGCTGGAACCTCCTGTGCTGCAGCTTCCACCCATTGCTCCTTGTCCTGTCTCAGGGAGCAGTGAGCAGAGCCTGTCCCCCCACATCCTGACCCCCAGCCCTCAGACAGTTATAAACGTTTATTAAACCCCTCTGTCTACTCTTCTTCAGACTAAGCAGCCCCAGGTCCCTCAGCCTCTCCTCATCAGGCAGTGCTCCAATCTCCTGCTCATCCTCATGGCCCTCCACTGGACCCTCTCCAGCAGATCTCTGCCCCTCTTAAACTGAGGAGCCCAAAACCGAACTGATGAAGCAGTGGAGCAGGCTGCCCAGAGAGGTTGTGGAGTTTCCTACTCTGGAAGGCATTCCCAACCCCTGTGGATGTGCTGCTGTGTGATTTGCTCTGGTTGATCTTGCTCTGGCAACAGGGTTGGACCAGCTGATCTTCAGAGATGCCTTCCAACCCTCACCATTCTTTGATTCTGTGATTCAGAGTAACTTGGAACTGGGTATAAGGAACTGTGTGGTTTTT
Source organism: Pogoniulus pusillus (assembly GCF_015220805.1). Classification (NCBI taxonomy): domain Eukaryota; kingdom Metazoa; phylum Chordata; class Aves; order Piciformes; family Lybiidae; genus Pogoniulus; species Pogoniulus pusillus. The sequence goes on from NC_087291.1 coordinate 16,429,737, forward strand.
CCCTCAGACCTGATGTGTTGGATCCAGTTCAAACCTTGCAGTCAGGACAACTGACCCTGGAAAACAGGAGGTTCTTTGAAATGCAATTTGTGAGTGTGACACAGTGCAGACTTCCTTGCCACCTTTCCAGCATTTTGTCTTGCCCTCTAGGCTTGAACTACCAGGAGAACAATTTGTCTTGTGATGCTTGACATTACTGCTGCTGATGCCAGAGTAAACCAAGGAGAGAAAAGGCAAATGGAAGTCAAAAAGGTGCAGCTCAAAAACGGAGGTTAAACATTAGGTGTCTTTTGTGTGACCTCCTCACTTATGGCAGCCACTTCTGTCCTTGTGGTGCTTGCCAAAACGACTGCAAAATCACACAAGCACTCTGGAGTGCAGCCTGCTCAAAGGCGGCGTGAGTCACTCTGAGCAGGCAGAGCACCGCTGGCACATCCTCCACTGAGCCACCCCTGCTGCCACCTGATGGTCTCACCACCTCTTGCCAAGGTCGTACTGTGCCCGCTGAACCAGCCCCTCCTGAGGAGCTGCCGGGATGGACTCTGCCATCAGCACAGCTCCAGGCTGCACACTGCCAGCATCCCCAGGCTGCCTGAGAGCTGCCTCCTGCAGCTGAGGCAGCAGCACTTTTCTTGATGGCAAGAGAAAGCAAAGAGGAATTTTGAGCCATCTGCTCAGTGCTCAGATGGGATGGCTGAAGGCCTTGGCAGCTGTTTCAGCCCCAGCCTCTCCAGTTCCCCTGGAGAGGTGTTGTGGCACAGGAGTGGAAAACCCTTTGGACCAGGAGAGGTAGATTTGGTGGCAAAGAACTGAGTAAGGCAGGTGACAGTGATGTTAAAAGACACCTGGAAGCTGAGAAAACTTGCCTGATCTACTAGTACTGAGTGAGGGGCAGCAAATGTGGCAGCTCAGGGTGATGATGTCTATCACCATACACACCCCAGGATAGGAGAGACTGTGTCCAGCTCTGGGGTCCTCAGCACAAAAAGGACCTGTTTGAGTGGCTCCAGAGGAGGCTATGAAGTTGATCATGGGTTTGAACTGTGAGGACAGGCTGAGAGAGTTGAGGTTGTTCAGCCTGGAGAAAAGGGGGCTCCAGGGAGACCTTATTGTGACATTTTGGTACTTAAAGGGGCTGATAAGAAAGCTGGAGGATGTGTTTTCATGGTGACCTGGTAGTGCTGGGTTAGCAGTTGGACTTGGTGGTCTCAGTGGTGTCTATGAACCAAAATGAGTTCATGAAACTGCTATGATGAGGCCTTTGTGAAGCATTTAGAAGGGCTTCTAGTGATAGGATGAGGGGTAATGGTTTGAAACTGGACCAGGGCAGATTTAGGCTGGACTTTAGGAGGAAGTTCTCCACAATCAGAGCAGTCAACTACTGGAACAGGCTGCTCAGAGATGTCGTTGAGAACCTGTCCCCAGAGAGACTCAAGTTCCTTGATGGGGCCCTGGGCAATCTGATCTGGTTGAAGATGTCCCTGCTTACTGCAGGGCTTTTAGACAGAATCACCTTTGGGGGTCCCTTCCAACCCAATGCATCCTGTGACCTCGAGGCTGTCTGATGGTGTTGCAGTTTTGACAAAGCCAAGTGCAGGGTTCTGCACTTTGGCCACAACAACCCCAAGCAGTGCTACAGGCTGGGGACAGAGTGGCTGAGAGCAGCCAGGCAGAGAGGGCCCTGGGGGTGCTGGGAGAGAGGAGCTGAAGCTGAGGCAGCAGTGCCCAGGTGGGCAGCAGAGCCAATGGCATCCTGGGCTGGCTCAGGAGCAGTGTGGGCAGCAGGACAAGGGAGGTTATTCTGCCCTGTGCTCAGCACTGCTCAGGCCATCCCTGGAGTGCTGTGTCCAGTTCTGGGCTCCTCAATTCCAGAGAGATGTTGAGGTGCTGGAAGGTGTTGAGAGAAGGGCAGCAAGGCTGGGGAGGGGCCTGGAGCAGAGCCCTGTGAGGAGAGGCTGAGGGAGCTGGGGGTGTGCAGCCTGCAGCAGAGGAGGCTCAGGGCAGAGCTCATTGCTGTCTGCAGCTCCATGAAGGGAGGCTGTAGCCAGGTGGAGGTTGGGCTCTGCTGCCAGGCACCCAGCAACAGAATGAGGGGACACAGCCTCAAGCTGTGCCAGGACAGGTCTAGGCTGGATGTTAGGAAGAAATTCATCACGGAAAGAGTGATTGGCATTGGAATGGGCTGCCCAGGGAGGTGGTGGAGTCCCCATCCCTGGAGGTGTTCAAGAGAAGCCTGGATGGGGCACTTAGTGCCATGGTTTAGTTAATTGGAAGGGTTGGACTGGATGATCCTAGAGGTCTTTTCCAACCTGGTTAATCTGTGATTCTGTGATGTCCAGCTCTGTGTTTGGACATCCAATGGGATTTTCGCTGCCAACACCTACAGAGGCTCTGAGCTGTGCAGAAAACCTCTCCCTGATCATTCCCCTGGAGCTCAGAGAAAGTTCCTGGCTGACTGCTCAGTGAAAGCAAATGTTTGGCTGCACTGCTGCCAGTTTCTCAGTCTCTGCTCCCTCCGTGTCAAAACGATTACGTCTATCCCTCAGAGCCCATGAAGTTACTCAGCTCCCCAGCCAAAAACATGTGTTGAAAAGCCGAGGTACATTCAAGTCTCTTCTTTGATTCTAGCCATTTCACACACATTTTCCCTCAGCTGTGGCAGGCTTCCAGCATAGCTGAATCCAAATGTTGCTCCTCTCACAGGCACATACTATATGTGCATGGTATATTGCTTGTGGAGAAGAGGAGGCTCTGGGGAGACCTAAGAGCAGCCTGCCAGTACCTGAAGGGGGCTACAAGAAGGATGCAGAGAGGCTGTTTATAAAGCCTGTAGTGATAAGATAAGGGGAAATGATTTCAAACTAAAGAGCAGATTTGGATTGAATGTTAGGGACAAGTTGTGCACCATGAGGTTGGTGGAACACTGCAACAGGTTGAGGCTTCGTTCCTGGACATATTCAAGGTGAGGCTGGACAGGGCTCTGGGCAACCTGTTCTGGGTGAGGATGCCCTTATTGAGTGCAGAGAGGGTTGGACTGGATGAGCTTTGGAGGTGCCTTCCAACCCAGACCATTCTGAGGTCCCGTGACCCACAGCTTGGGTTATGCCTTCTTCTTGCAGTGCAATGTTTGTTCCTCACCAGAGCTGTTTAGCAGTTTGGCTGCTGCAAGTGAGATAAAACACACACACACACACACACACACCCCAAAGCAAACAAGCCACAAAAGAGACAATCCCTCCTTTTGGGGAGTGTGGGCATTTTTGATCTGCATTTACTTGTACATCTGTAAGCATTATTCAGTCACCAAACAGTGGTGTGATGGTGCTGAGGAAGGTGTGTTGCAAAGATGAATTGGCTGAGCAGGGCAAGGAGAAAGGCTGGAAGGCCTAAGCCACAGCTTGCCAGGTGTTTTCAGAACAGGTTTTTTCCTGGCTCTTCTTTTTGGGAGCCTTAAACAAGCCACAGGTCTTTGCTTTTCCCTTGTCTGGGGCTTCTGCTTCTCAGGCTCTGGCAGCTGTGCTGCTCCTCCTGTTCCCTGGCATGTCAAGCAACGTGTGAGATGCTGCAATTACCCCAAGGGTGGCAGTCCCTGGGGAGAGCTGCCAGAGCAGTTCAGCTCAGCAGAGCCTTGGGAGTTATTTTCAGGTAGTTTGAAAGATCATTCAGTAATTCCCTTACATATCCTGCAGATTCTCAACAAGTTTGCTCCTCCTGCAGTTTTCAAAGCCCTGTGTCCTCTCACAAGCAAGAGGACTTTGTAGATGCACTTTGGAGGTGCATTTTGGAGGTGCATTCTGGAGGTGCACTTTGGAGATTCATTTCGGAGGTGCACTTTGGGGATGCACTCTGGTGCTGCACTGGCAACCTGCAAATTCAGAGCAGCAGACTTTGGGAGGTATCTGGTCCCTCTTTTTTTCCTTTCAGATTCAATGGCAATGATTTTGAGATAGTCTTAGGCACAGTCTCCTTGGATTCTTCTTGCTCTCCTCCTTCCATATCTTCCCTTCCCTCACTGGCAGTCACATCTTTCTGCTCATGTCCTGATAGCAACCCACAGCCAGTGAATCCTGCCAGATATTTTCTCTCACCTCACATCATGAAGCCTCCTGAAATATTAATGGAGTAATCCTTCTCAGTCCTTGAGAAGAAGCTTCAATGAAGCATTTGAGAAGGTTGCCCGGGGAGCCTGCATAGTCTCCATCCCAGGGAGGTTCAAGATTCAGTTGAACGAAGCCCTGAGCAGCCTCATCTGATCTCAGAGCTGACCCTGCTGAGAGCTAGAGGTTGGATCAAGAGCTCCTGAGGTCTTTCCCAGCCTGGGTTACCCTGTGATCCTGTAGAATGAGTCAGGTCAGTATGATATGTTCTACCTGAAGTCTCAAGAAGTTAAAGGAGGTCCTTTCAAAGACCTAAGGAGGGAACTCTGAGGGAATAAAAACCCATGCACAAATAAATTCCATCCCTCTCCCCACAAGAGGTGAAGTGAGAAGTGTGTTGGCACAGCTTTTCCCTCCATGTTGGATTAGTCAGCTGGATGTAAACAGCAGGGTGAGGGAAGTGATCCTCCCCCGCTACTCTGCACCGGTGAGAACCCACCTGGAGTACTGCATCCAGTTCTGGAGCCCCTGGGACAAGAAGGATGTGGATGTGCTGGAAGGTGTCCAGAGAAGGACCACCAGGATGATCAGAGGGCTGGAGCTGCTCTGCTGTGAGGAGAGACTGAGGGAGTTGGGGCTGTTCAGTCTGGAGAGGAGAAGGCTCCCAGGTGACCTTCTTGTGACTTTTCAGTATCTGAAGTGGGCTACAAGAAAGCTGCCAGGTAGTGATAGGACTGGGGGAATGGAACCAAGCTGGAAATGAGGAGATTCAGACTGCATGTTAGGAAAAACTTCAGCATGAGGGTGGTGAGAGCCTGGAAGGAGTTGCCCAGGGTGGTGATGGAAGCCTCATCCCTGGAGGTGTTTAAGGCCAGGCTAGATGAGGCTGTAGACAGCCTGACGTAGTGTGAGGTGTCCTTGCCCATGGCAGGTTGGTTGGAACTGGATGATCCTTGTGGTCCCTTCCAACCCTGACTGATTCTGTGATTCTGTATCCCCCAGTGAGGCCCTGTGGCAGAGCTGGAGCAGTTCCAGGGCTGGAAGCTTGGCAGAAAGCTTCACACATTTGTTGGGTGGCCACACTCTGCTGTGCCTTCTTGAAAACGGATGTGGCAACTTCTCTCTGGGCAATAGGACTGCTTTTAAATTGCTTTCTGAGTCACTCTGCCTACATTTCTTCACTGAAAGGGTTGTCAAGCACTGGAACAGGCTGCCCAGGGCAGTGGTTGAATCATCATCCACAGAGGTGGAGATGTGACGCTGAGGGGTTTAGCACCAGAGCTGGTAGAATTAGAGACTGGTTGGACTCAATGATCTGAAAGGTCTTTTCAAGCCTAAACAATTCTATGATTCTATTTCCTGTCTAAACAATTGTATGATTCTATAACTTTAACCTTTTGCTTGAATGAGAGTGGATTCCTCACCCCTGTGGCTGGAGAGTAAAGCCTGAGGTCCAATAACTTCTGCACAGACCCTGGTGAAGGAGCTGTGTGGTAACCTGTGGCTTATCTCTTTCCTGCTTTTCATTTTGGCCAAGCTGATCTTGTTTCCTAAGCTCTCTTATTATCTGCAGGACTTGCTCTGACCATTGAAGAAGGCTGTGAAATCAGTTCTTCTGTTGATGGCCCCTCTCCCCATCCCAAGAGCTTTTAGTTGCCACATCACATCCTCCAACCACGATGCCAAAGAGAGGGCTTGGGCACCCCACAAGTGTCTCTCCAGCAAAGCCAACCAGATTGAGATAAAAGGGTTGAAGATGCTGGTCTGTGCTTAGCCAGTCAGCTTTGCTGCTTGCTCTCTGGGGAACTAGCAGTCCCTTCCACCTGCACACAGTAAGACCTGAAAGAGGGCCTTGGTGTGTGGTCCTTGCACTCATTGTTTAGGCTGAATTGAAATGCCAGGTGAAGTCCTCTGCTCACAGAATCACAGAATTCACCAGGTTGGAAAAGACCTCCAAGATCATCCAGTCCAACATCTCACCTAACTCTTCTAATTAACTAAACCATAGCACTAACTGACTCATCCAGCCTCCTCTTGAATACCTCACAGGATGCCTTGGGTTGGAAGGGACCCCCAAAGATGATCCTGTCTAAAAGCCCTGCAGTAAGCAGGGACATCTTCAACCAGATCAGATTTCCCAGGGCCCCATCAAGGAACTTGAGTCTCTCTGGGGACAGGTTCTCAACTACATCCCTGAGCAGCCTGTTCCAGTAGTTCACCACTCTGATTGTGAAGAACTTCCTCCTAAAGTCCAGCCTAAATCTGCCCTGGTCCAGTTTCAAACCATTACCCCTCATCCTATCACTAGAAGCCTTGTCAAAACTCCTGGCACTGGACTGTGCCCATCTCTCCAGCCTGTCCAGGTCCCTCTGCAGGGCTATCTTACCTTCTACCTGATCCACATCTGTTCCCAATTTGATGTCGTCCACAAGCTTACTGATTACTCAGTCCCATCATCCAGATCATCAATAAAGACATTGACCAGGACTGGGCCCAGCACTGATCTCTGGGGCACAGCACTAGTGACAGCTGCCAACTGGATGTGGCATCATTCACCACCACTCTCTGGGCCTGGCCTTGCAGCCAGTTCTTGACCCAGTACAGAGTGCCCCTGCCCAAGCCATAGGCTGCCAGCTTGGCCAGGAGTTTGCTATAGCAGACAGTGTCAAAGGCCTTGCTGAAGTCCAGGCAGACTACATCCACAGCCTTCCCCACACCCAGCAGGCATCCTTGTCATCTCTTCACAGTAGGGAGGTGAAGTCTTTATTTTCCTCTCTCAGATCCTGCAGTGACTTGTTCTGGAGAATTTCCTTCTTTGCACCCAAGAGACCTTTTTAACTTCGTAGCTTGGCACTCCATCATAATTTTGCCAGGGAAGAAGGTGCTGAGTTCTGTGTGGGGGCTGCTGGGCACAGTGATGATGAGTACAATAAAATGAAGGCAGCAGATAAAGACCTTTGCAAAGCCTTAAAAAGCAGTTGATGCTCTCCTTGCACAAAAAGAAGCTGATTCCTCAGTCATTCGTGGGTCACTGATACCTGGCCACAAATGAGTCACCCAAGAGATCATCTGGGCCAGCCAAAGCAGTGAAATTCCCTGGTTAGCATCCCTTCTGCTCAGGCCCTGCCATGAAAATCCACTGCAAAGAGAGGAAAAGGTGGGGAATGGGAAGGGGGAAGGGGAGCTCTTGCAGGAGGTTTCACCTGGATACAGTTGCTATAGGAACCACTCACTGAGCAGCTCCAGCACCTCCAGTACACAAGGAAATTTGCTTGCCCTTCACAGTGGGCAAAGAGCTTTGCTGGCAAGTGTCAGCATTTGGCCCTGCTCACCCCTGGTGGGGCAGGAGCTCCTTGGCCAGCCTAGTGGGGACCAGCAGGGTAAGGAGCTCTCTTGCCCCATGGGTGAGGATGGGGCAAGAGTGATGCTCTCTCTGCTTCTGCAAAGAGCAGTGATGGTGGCCAGAAGGCTGCTGGAGTAAACGGTCAGTGGTGGACATCCTGCGATGGAGGTGCAGGATGGAAAGAACCCAGAGACAGTGAGAGCAGTCAGGGGGTTTACTGCAAAGGGAGCAGAGATGGGGAAGGAGCATGTAAGCTGGGGGAGGAATGGAGCAGTGGAAAAGGTGAGGAAAGAAATCAGAGCTGTGGGAGAGGTGGGTGGCATCAAAGGTGGAAACCTTGGAGACTGAAGCAGCATTAGTGAAGAAGTGCTCGGCTTAGTGTTTGCAATCTTGGCTGAGATCCTTGGATGAAAGGCTTGAGCAGAAAGAGCAATAGCTGTGGGTGTAAATATAATTTTGATAGCTTTTGCACTAGCTATTAGCTTGGGTCCTTGAAACCTCATCTCAATGGAGGGCGAGGTGGTGGCTCTGTGTCATTATCCCTCTGCCAGGTGTACATTTAGAGCTGATGGCGCGGTCTGAGATTGCAGCTGCTGGAGCAAGGGCCTATCAACTGTACATTAGGGCAAATCTCGACCCTTGGTTTGTGGGGAACAGTTCATTGGCAACGAGGAGCAGAGTGTGGACAACAAGTTAATGACCTTTCCTTAGCAGTTCAACAAGAAAAGTGAGTGCAAAAAATGGACATTTCTGGAAGAGCCTCTGCTGGAGGAGAGCGGCGCTGATCATCGCCAGGCAGCGAGAGGAAGGCTGCAAGAAAAAGATTCAACTGAATTACACAAAGGACAGCCAAGTTCAGCCAAGCACCTAAGTGCTAATTTGAAACCCGAACTAGCTCAAAGTATGAGACAATTTGAGGTGATCAAAGGAGGAACGACCTGAGGCTGGCTCAACAGAGCGGCGGTGCTTAGCAGGAGCTCAAACAAGCAGAAGGAAAACTTCCACGGGGGCTCAGAGCAGACAACAAGTGGGCGAGCAGAGGTCAGGGGGAAGAAGTGCAGTGTGGCAGAGAGAAGGAAGGTGGCAGTGACAGGAGTGACTGATAAGCTATTATGGCAAATGACAACTGGATTGTGCTAAATCTTCCTGCAGGCTGCGAATCAGGCAGGCTCGGAGCCCATTTACTGCGCAAGGCACCCTTCGCTTCAAGGAGTTAATGGCATAACCTTAAACAACTCCTGCTAAATGCACCACTTGACAAAATGACACAAGTGAGGGAAGGAAACCCAGAGCTCACATGTCAACTGATAGAAATACACTAGTGCTATAATTGTTCTTTTGGGGTTGGTTTTTCTTCCAGAGGTATGCATTAGATAGACATAAAACACAACAACCACCCCAAACCTCATGGAAATGGAACACAAGAAAAGTGCCAAGACTTACAGCTGCTGTGTGTGCACTGCCAGCAGAAGTGCAGCTGAAAGTGAGTTTCCTATAGTAAGCTCTGCAAAGATCTGCACCATGGAGCTCCTGACCTCAATGGCTACATAGCAAAGAATCATAGAATGGCTTGAGTTGGAAGGGACCTTCAAGATCACAGAGTCACAGATTCATGGAAGCAAAGAATCATAGAATGGCTTGAGCTGGAAGAGACCTTCAAGATCACAGAGTCACAGATTCATGGAAGCAAAGAATCATAGAATGGCTTGAGTTGGAAGGGACCTTCAAGATCACAGTCACAGATTAATTGAAGCAAAGAATCATAGAATGGCTTGAGCTGGAAGAGACCTTCAAGATGACAGAGTCACAGATTAATTGAAGCAAAGAATCATAGAATGGCTTGAGCTGGAAGAGACCTTCAAGATCACAGAGTCACAGATTCATCGAAGCTGGAAAAGACCTCTGAGGTCAAGTCCAGCCCATAACCTAACACCACCACATCAGCTAAACCTTACAATCAATCATAGAATCATTGAATCAACCAGGTTGGAAGAGACCTCCAAGCTCAGCCAGTCCAATCTAGCACCCAGCCCTGTCCAATCAACTAGACTTTGCCACAAGTACCACAGCCAATCTTTTCTTAAAGACCTCTAGGGATGGTGACTCCACCACCTCCCTTGGCAGCCCATTCCAGAGCCTAATCACAGAATCACTCAACCAGCTTGGAAAAGACCTCTAGGATCATCAAGTCCAATGTCTCACTTAACCCTTCTAATTAACTAAAGCATGACACTAAGTGCCTCATCCAGCCTCTTCTCAAACACCTCCATGGATGGGGACTCCACCAGCCCCAGGGTTTCTCCTATCACCCAGCCCTATCCAATCAACCAGACCATGGCACTAAGTGCCCCAGCCAGGCTTGGCTTCAACACCTCCAGGGACAGTGACTCCACCACCTCCCTGGGCAGCCCATTCCAATGCCAATCACTCTCTCGGGCAGGAACTTCCTCCTAACATCCAGCCTAGCAAATCACTCTTGCTGTGAAGAACTTCTTCCTAATAACCAGTCTGAACCTGCCTTGGCACAGCTTGAGACTGTGTCCCCTTCTTCTGTTGCTGGCTCCCTGGCAGCAGAGCCCAACCCCACCTGGCTACAGCCTCCCTTCAGGTAGCTGCAGACAGCAATGAGCTCTGCCCTGAGCCTCCCCTTCTGCAGGCTGCACACCCCCAGCTCCCTCAGCCTCTCCTCACAGGGCTCTGCTCCAGGCCCCTCCCCACCCTTGCTGCCCTGCTCCAAACACCTTCCAGCACCTCAACATCTTTCTTAAATTGGCATTGGAATGGGCTGCCCAGGGAGCTGGTGGAGTCACCATCCAGGGAGGTGTTCAAGAAAAGCCTGGGTGAGGCCTTTAGTGCCATGGTCTGGTTGATTGGACAATTTTGGGTGCTAGGTTGGACTGGCTGAGCTTGGAGATCTCTTCCAACCTGGTTGCTTCTATGATTCTATGGTTTATTTGGCACGGTGGTGTTGGGTTGCTGGTTGGACTGGATGGTCTTAGAGGTCTTTTCCAACCTTTATGATTCTGTGAAACCAGTGTGGAAAGGTAAGAGACTAGGCCAGAAATTCTCAGTGCTTCTAGGTTACCTTGCACTAGCTCCCATCACAGCTGGAGCACCTGGAAGCCCAGATGGCTTGCACTATTAGTGGGGTGGCTCAGGATTTTTGTTTGGTTTTCTGTTTCTTTTCTTTTCAAAGCCACATCAGTAACAACAGATCCAAGCCACTTACTGCCATCAACAGCAACGCTGAAGTCTCTTCTTCCCACAAAATCTAACAGAGAAGAACATCCTGACTGGCAAATGACTTCCCCAAGCCCTTTCATCAGGCAAAACCTGGGTCTCAGAAGCTAAGTCTTCAGACATTGACTTTTTTTTCTCCCCCTCCCCTTTTTTTGTTTGAAGGAGCCTGTCCAACAAGAGATCTTTGACAGGCTTGAAACAGTGCAGCAACCTTTCATTTAGAGGAATTATTTCCAGTAGGGAAAGCAGCTGCTCATGTGCAGGGCTCGAATTAGGACCAACAACAACAACAAAAAAAACCATAGAAATCAGGATGCATCACACTCTGCAGGCTTGGCTCAGCTCTGAGCATGATTTGTGCCTCACCAGCAGCTGTACAAACAAGGAGCTGCCCTGAGGAAAGATCTGTACAAATGACTGAGTGAGGTTTTTTGCCTTCTCTTTCTCTTTCTCTTTCTTTCCTTCCTTTCTTTCCTTTTTCTTTCTTTCCTTTTCTTTCTTTCTTTCTTTCTTTCTTTCTTTCTTTCTTTCTTTCTTTCTTTCTTTCTTTCTTTCTTTCTTTCTTTCTTTCTTTCTTTCTTTCTTTCTTTCTTTCTTTCTTTCTTTCTTTCTTTCTTTCTTTCTTTCTTTCTTTCTTTCTTTCTTTCCTTCCTTCCTTTCTTTCTTTCTTTCTTTCTTTCTTTCTTTCTTTCTTTCTTTCTTTCTTTCTTTCTTTCTTTCTTTCTTTCTTTCTTTCTTTCTTTCTTTCTTTCTTTCTTTCTTTCTTTCTTTCTTTCTTTCTTTCTTTCTTTCTTTCTTTCTTTCTTTCTCTCCTTCTCTCTTCCCCTTTCTTTCCTTTTCTTTTCCTCTCTTCCTCCCTCTCTGCCCCCCCTCTTCCTCTCTCTCTCTCCCCCCCACTCTCTTCCTCTCTCTCTCCCCCTCTTCCTCTCCCCCCTTCTCTTCCCTTTCTTTCTTCCTCCCTCTCTCCCTCTTCCTCCCTCTCTGCCCCCCTTCCTCTCTCTCCCCCACTCTCTTCCTCTCTCTCTATCCCCCCCTCCCTCTCCCCACTCTCTTCCTCCCTCTCTCCCCCCCCTCTCCTCCTCCCTCTCTCCTCCTTTCCCTTCCTTCCTCTTCTTTATTTCCTTTCTTCGCTTCCCTCCTTCCCTTCCTCTCTTTGCCTCTCACCCACGCCCCAAAGCAGGCAGTTGCCCTAGTGATGGATGATCCTAATAATCATTGGAAAGCAATTGGGGTGTGATCAGGCAGGGAGGGAGGTAATTGCAATATTGACTGCTGCTTTGCTTTGTGCCAAACAGGAGTCTGGAAGTACTTTGAAGGGCTCCTGGCTAGGATGCTTCTGATAAATTCTTCCATTAAGTGTGTTATAGATTTTACAACAGAGAAAAGACCACAGCAAGGTTTTCTAGAAGCAGTTGTGAATCTCATCTGAGTAATTTGCTGTTAAGGAATGCTCTGAAATATTTCACCCTCACCCCTCCCCTTTGATTGTCCCCAACTCCCCCAAAAGTTAGTCTATCTTCTCAGATTAAATATCATTGACACAGGAGCTGATCACAACACATCCCTGATATGTGATATAGAATCATAGAATCAGTCAGGGTTGGAAGGGACCACAAGCAGCAGCCAGTTCCAACACCCCTGCCATGCCCAGGGACACCCTACCCTAGAGCAGGCTGCTCACAGCCTCATCCAGCCTGGCCTTAAACACCTCCAGCCATGGGGCCTCAACCACCTCCCTGGGCAACCCATTCCAGCCTCTCACCACTCTCCTGCTCAACAACTTCCTCCTCATCTCCACTCTGAATCTCCCCACCTCCAGCTTTGCTCCATTCCCCCCAGTCCTGTCAGTACCTGAGAGCCTAAAGAGTCACTCCCCAGCTTTTTTGTAGGCCCCCTTCAGATACTGGAAGGCCACAAGAAGGTCACCAAATATGCTCACAACTGGGTGATACTGAAGTAATCACATCATGAAGCTGCACATGGCAAGCAGAATTCAATGCCCAGGCCACTGTGCCAATGGGGAAAAGGTGATGGCTTCTTTCAAGGGTTCTGTGAGTTTTCTCAAGGGGTGGAATGGAGTTTGTGAGCTGGACAGCAGATGGGAGGAATTACTGAGAAACTAGTAACACTAAAGAGCATCTTTTCCTTCAAGCATTGCTCATAATAGACTAAACAGAATCATAGAATCAACCAGGCTGGAAGAGACCTCCAAGCTCAGCCAGTCCAACCTAGCACCCAGCCCTAGCCAATCAACCAGACCATGGCACTAAGTGCCCCAGCCAGGCTTAGCTTGAACTTCAAAACTGGGGCAAAAGCTTCAAAACTGGGCTAAAGCACATAGGAAACTTTCAAACCTGTGCTAAATCACATAGAAAACTATTAACCTGGGCTAAATCACATGGAAAACTTTTAAACTGGGCTAAATCACATGGAAAACTTTTAATCTGGGCTAAATCACATAGAAAACTTTTAAACCTGGGCTAAAGCACATAGGAAACTTTTAAACTGGGCTAAATCACATAGAAAACTTTTAAACCTGTGCTAAATCACATAGAAAACTTTTAAACTTGGCTAAATCACATAGAAAACTTTTAAACTTGGCTAAATCACATAGAAAACTTTTAAACCTGGACTAAAGCACATAAGAAACTTTAAGACCTGGGCTAAAGCACATAAAAAACCCCTTCAAAGCTGGCCTAAATCATGGTAAAAACTTCAAAACTGGGCTAAAGCACATAGGAAACTTTCAAACCTGGGCCAAATCACGTTAAAACCCTTCAATAGCTGAGCTAAGCCACATCAAACCCTCCAAGCTGCCACATTGCCGCCTAAGTCCCGTTGCCTGCTGCCAGCTAACGTCGCCTTCTGCAGCACCTCCTTAGTACCGGAGGGATCAGAGCACCAGGACGAGCGCTCTCGAAAGCGACCACCGAAGACCTCTGACTGGATGCCTTGGGTGGTGCTGCTGCTGCTGCAGCGTTTCGCCTCTGCCGGTGCAGCCCCGGCCGGGGGCGGCTTTGCAGCCGCCTTGCGCCGTGCTCCTCGCCGCCCGAGGTGGGGAGGAGCTGCCGCCAGATGCGGTCCCTGTCCCTAGGAAGGAGCTGGATAAATATTCTCAATAAACAAATAACAGTTGTCGTTTTCACAAGCTGACACTCTCCGGTTGCCCGTGCTCGAGTTGAATGACATGTCATTTAGCCTAATAGAGGTGGAGGCATGTCTCGGGGACGTGGGAGTGAGTCACCTCATTCTTATTCACCTCAGCCTTGGTCTCAGTTGGGGGCAAGTGCCTCTAACAAGGTTTGGATGGATCAAATCACAAGCAGGGGGGGGGGGGGGGAAAGAAAAATCTTAGTCAATTATAGATGCCTAAGGCTAAAAGGGAGATGTGATCTTTCTTTCCTTCTCTCTCTCTCTCTCCCTCTCGTTCTCTCCCCCTCTTCCTCACCCCCACCCTTTCTTCCTCTCGTTCTCTCTCCCTCTCCTCCCCCCTTTCTCCCTATCCCTCCCTCTTTCTCTCCTTCCCTCTGCTTCCCTCTTTCTCTCCCCCCCTCTCTCTCCCCTCTGCCTCCCTCTCCATCCCACTCTCTCTCCCTATCTTTCTTTCTCTCCCTCTCCTTTCCTTTCCTTTCCTTTCCTTTCCTTTCCTTTCCTTTCCTTTCCTTTCCTTTCCTTTCCTTTCCTTTCCTTTCCTTTCCTTTCCTTTCCTTTCCTTTCCTTTCCTTTCCTTTCCTTTCCTTTCCTTTCCTTTCCTTTCCTTTCCTTTCCTTTCCTTTCCTTTCCTTTCCTTTCCTTTCCTTTCCTTTCCTTTCCTTTCCTTTCCTTTCCTTTCCTTTCCTTTCCTTTCCTTTCCTATCCTTTCCTTTCCTTTCCTTTCCTTTCCTTTCCTTTCCTTTCCTTTCCTTTCCTTTCCTTTCCTTTCCTTTCCTTTCCTTTCCTTTCCTTTCCTTTCTCCTTTCCTTTCCTTTCCTCCCCCTCTTTTTAAACCTCACCAAGCACAGAATGCTCCTCCTATACCAAAGGAGCAAAGCCAAGCTCTCATCTGTGGAATTTCTGGGAACATCTCTTTCCCCACCTCTCCCTGTAATTTACCATGACTCAATTCTCCATCCTGATAATACAAGCAGCAAGAAAAGCTCCTAATCCTATTGGCATAGCCTCTTGTCAGCACCTCTTTATTTCCCTGCTTTAAAGGCTCAACATGTTTTGATTTCCAATAAGCAGTAAGATAAGTGCAGGTGCCCTCGCTAAAAAGCAAGGTTAACTCACCTGAGGTGAATTCTTTCACTGCAAGCAAGAAAAAAAGAGGAGGAAGTACAATTAATACAGGTGCTTCCCTGGAACTTTGCAACTGCCATTCCTCTTCAGATGACAGAAATCCCCACTACAGAAACAGGCTCCGGGGGCTTGGCTTCTATTCTTTCTGGAGGGGAAGGATTTAAAGCCAGAAGAGAAATGGAGTGGGGATGGTGGTGGGGGAAGGAACCCTTGTACTTACAAGGGATTTACTTGACAGTCATGCTGCCACTGTGCTGGTTTGTGAGTGTGCTTCTGGAATATGCAAATGTCTTAACGGGGGGGAAGTGGGAAATAAAGGGGGGAAAAAGTGGGAAATAAAGGGGGGAAAGGGGAGAGGGGGGGAAAAGGGAGGGGAGAGGGGGGAAAAGGGAGGGGAGAGGGGGGGAAAGGGAGGGGAGAGGGGGGAAAAGGGAGGGGAGAAGGGGGAAAAGGGAGGGGAGAAGGGAGAAAAGGGAGGGGAAAGGAGGGGGAAAAGGAAGGGGAGAGGGGGAAAAAGGGAGGGGAGAGGGGGGAAAAAGGAGGGGAGGGGGGAAGGGAAAAAGGAGGGGAGGGGGGAAGAAAAAAAGGAGGAGAGATGAGGAAAAAGAAAAAAGGGGGAAAAGGGGAGGAGAAGGGGGAAAAGGAGAGGAGGGGAAAGAGGGGAAAAGAAAAAAAGGGAGAAAAGGGAAAAAAAGGAAAGGGTGGAGGGGAAAGGGGGAAAAGGGAAGGAAAGAAAGAAAAGGGGAAAGGGAAAAAAGAGGGGAAGGGAAAACAAGAAAAAGGTAAAGGGGAAAAAGGAAAAGGGGAAAAAGTGTGGAAGGGGAAAAAAAGGGGGGGGGGAGAAGGAAAAGGGGGTAAAAAGAAGAAAGTGTGGGGAAAAAGAGAAAAAAGGGGAAAAAATAAAAATGGGGGAAGGGAAAAAAGGGAGAAGGGAGAACAAAGAAAAAAAGTGGGGGCAAGGGGGATAAAAGGAAAATAAAAAAAGGGGAGAGAGGGAAAAAAAAGGGGGAAAGAAGGAAAAAAAAGGGAGAAAGAAAGAAAATGAACCACTCAGTCTATGTGAGATTTCCAAGTTAACTGATTTCTGCTGCTGGGCAGTATCCTGGGTGTTTCCAATGCAGCACTCAATCTGATGTGTGAATCCCTTAATGAGTGGTTGTTTGGTGGTATTAAAGTTGCATCCTTCGGGGTGAGAAGCCTTGGAGCTCCAGTAGCAGCAGGAGGATGCTCCTTCCCCGCAGCCTGCAAGGTGCAACTTGAGCTCCTGCTTCCAGTGGGGCACTTCGAACCACCAGGAATGCAGATCCATATCTCCTGGAGGAAAGAAGCAGCAGGAGAGTCCATAGAACTGCTTTTACAGCCACCATCTCCTAGGGATGCTGGAGCTCTGCCATGGAGCTGGACAATCTGACATCTCCTGCACAAGAGGTAATAGAGATCATGGAATCACAGAATCACAGGGTCACAGAACCATAGAATCACAGAATCACAAACTCACAGCATCACAGAATTACAGCAACAGAGAACCACAGCATCACAGAACCACAGCATCACAGAACTACTGAATCACAGAACCACAGATTGGTAGGGGTTGGAAGGAACCTCTGGGATCACCCAGTCCATACCCCCTTGCTAAAGCAGGTAGGCCTAGAGCAGCAATGTATCCAGGCAGGTTTTGAAAGCCTCAAGAGAAGAAGACTCCACAACCTCTCTGGGCAGTCTGCTCCAGTGCTCTGCCACCCTCACAGTAAAGACTGGGTGGGTTGTAGCTGGCACCATGGTACCACATCCACAGGAATCTTAGAAATACAAGGGCAATGAAACTGGTGAGGTGGCTGAAGCACAACCCTGTGAGGAGAGGCTGAGGGAGCTGGGGGTGTGCAGCCTGCAGCAGAGGAGGCTCAGGGCAGAGCTCATTGCTGTCTGCAGCTGCCTGAAGGGAGGCTGTAGTCAGGTGGGGTTGGGCTCTGCTGCCAGGCACCCAGCAACAGAACAAGGGGACACAGTCTCAAGCTGTGCTGGGGGAGGTCTAGGCTGGATGTGAGGAGGAAGTTCCTGGCAGAGAGAGTGATTGGCATTGGAATGGGCTGCCCAGGGAGGTGGTGGAGTCGCTGTGGCTGGAGGTGTTGAAGCCAAGCCTGGCTGGGGCACTTAGTGCCATGGTCTGGTTGCTTGGCCAGGGCTGGGTGCTAGGTTGGGCTGGATGAGCTTGGAGGTCTCTTCCAACCTGCTTGATTCTATGATTCTAAGACAGCAGGCAGGGAGAGCACCAGCCTGTTGGGTGAGGTACTACTGTCCAAACACTCTGTTCCCATCTGTGCTACTGCCTTACCTTGGGCAGCCTGATCAAACCACCAAGGCTCCTCATTCCCCCTTCTCCTGCTGATTTTGCCCAGCTACCCTTTCACTGCAGGTATGAAAGGCTGGATGAGCTTGGAGGTCTCTTCCAACCTGGTTGATTCTATGAGTAGACCATGAAGCCCTGGGGTTTTAGCTCCAGCAGCTCTTGTGCTATGGACAACAGTTCCTGAGGTGGCTTTCTGAGAGCTGCACTTTGTTTCCTTGAGCCCATGAGCCTCTCTTTCTGGTGTGCAATTACAAGCACGAACCCCCAGTGTTTATAACCAGGTGGGAGGAAGGTTTGAGGCTATCATTGCTGCTTACAGTCTAAAAAGCTGTTTCAGAATGGTATTTAGATGATAATTTACCAATTTCCTTTATAATTCATAGATAACTGCTTAAAAAACACACTCTCAAATTACCTAAAAAAAAAAAAAAGGTAGGAAAAGAGAGGGGGGGGGCAAAAAAAAAGGTGGGAAAAAGAAATTGTAACACTTAATAGGATCATCAGGCAAACAACTGCAATTACATTGACAAGAGTATTACAGGGGTTTAGATGTTCAGCTGGAGCATCACCAAATTCAGCACCCTCAATTTCCTCACCCAGCTGTTGTAGGGGTTTGTTTTTCTCCCCTCCCCAATAAGTGCTTGCCCATCCTTCAGCTATTTAACACCTGAAGTTCTGCCTTTTGCAACCAGTCCTGCATGCTTGGGTTTTCTGCAGCCCTGTGCAAACTCTTGGCCTCCTAGAATCACACAATTGTTTTGGCTGGAAAAGACCTTTGAGATCATAGAAGGGTTTAGGTTGGAAGGGAGCTCAAAGATCAGGCAGTTCCAAGCTCCCTTCATAGGCAGGGACATCTCTCACTAGAACAGGTTGCTCAAGGCCTCATCCAGCCTGGCCTTGAACACCTTCAGGGAGGTGGTGGAGCACAGAATCATCAAAGATCACATTGGGTGATTCTGTGCTCCACCACCTCCCCTGGCAACCTGTGCCAGTGTCTCACCACCCTCACTGCAAAGAGCTTCTTCCTAACACCCAGTTTCAATCTCCCCTCTGCCAGTTCAAACCCATTCCTCCTCATCCTGTCATTACAGGACCTTGTCAATAGTCCCTCCCCAGCCCTTCTGTAGCCCCCTTCAGATACTGCAAGGCCACTCCAGGGTCTCCTCAAAGCCTTCTCTCCTCCAGGCTGCAGAGCCCCAACTGCCTCAGCCTGTCCTCATAAGCAGAGCTGCTGCAGCCCTCTGAGCATCCTCGTGATGGATGGAGCCTGACCTGTGGACTGGCTCCAACACTTCCATGTGCTGCTTGTGCTGGGGGCTCCAGAACTGCACCCAGGACTGCAGGTGGGGTGTGAGGAGAGCAGAGCCAAGGGGCAGAGTCCCCTCCCTTGCCTTGCTGCCCACACTGCTCTTGCTGCAGCCCAGTTGCTGCTTGGGCTGCACTCACACTGCAGGCTCCTGTTGAGCTTTTCGTCATAACTGTCAGCCTAACACCACCATGGGGCTAAACCTGGTGCCAAAGAGCCATTTCTATAGCTCACCTCCAGCGATGGGGACTCCAGCACCTCCCTGGGCAGCTTGCTTGTGTCCCTCTCCCCTGAAAACGGGAGGACTTCCTCAGACAAGCCGCGGCAGCGTTTCCCAGCCCTGGGCTGCAGACAGCCCCTGCTCCGGGAGTGACAGGCTGCCAGGGCTGCACGCACAATTAAACCTGCTGCTCAGCTCCCAGCAGGTGCATCAGCCGACTTCGCTGTCTGCAAGGCTTCTCACACTCAAAGATGCTAAAACTCTTCTGACTGCAAACCTTGGCGTGGTTATTTGGAGGGGAAAGCCTGTCCTGCAGTCCTGGGTACCCCAAAATCCCTCTCCCTCCGTGGTTTGAATGGGAGAGGGAGCTGCTCCCCTCACCCCGGCCCTGCAGGCGTGAAGGGCGGCAGCAAAGAGCCCTCCCGGCACCAGGGGTGCCCCGTACCGTGCCCGCGGGGGCAGCAAAGAGCCCTCCCGGCACCAGGGGTGCCCCGTGCCGTGCCCGCGGGGGCAGCAAAGAGCCCTCCCGGCTCCAGGGGTGCCCCGTGCCGTGCCCGCGGGGCAGCAAAGAGCCCTCCCGGCTCGAGGGGTGCCCCGTGCCGTGCCCGCGGGGCAGCAAAGAGTCCTCCCGGCTCCAGGGGTGCCCCGTGCCGTGCCCGCGGGGGCAGCAAAGAGTCCTCCCGGCACCAGAGATGCCCCGTGCCGTGCCCGCGGGGCAGCAAAGAGCCCTCCCGGCTCCAGGGGTGCCCCGTGCCGTGCCCGCGGGGGCAGCAAAGAGTCCTCCCGGCACCAGGGGTGCCCCGTGCCGTGCCCGCGGGGCAGCAAAGAGTCCTCCCGGCACCAGAGATGCCCCGTGCCGTGCCCGCGGGGGCAGCAAAGAGTCCTCCCGGCACCAGAGATGCCCCGTGCCGTGCCCGCGGGGCAGCAAAGAGTCCTCCCGGCACCAGAGATGCCCCGTGCCGTGCCCGCGGGGCAGCAAAGAGTCCTCCCGGCACCAGGGGTGCCCCGTGCCGTGCCCGCGGGGGGAGCAAAGAGCCCTCCCGGCACCAGGGGTGCCCCGTGCCGTGCCCGCGGGGGCAGCAAAGAGCCCTCCCGGCTCGAGGGGTGCCCCGTGCCGTGCCCGCGGGGGCAGCAAAGAGCCCTCCCGGCACCAGGGGTGCCCCGTGCCGTGCCCGCGGGGGGAGCAAAGAGCCCTCCCGGCACCAGGGGTGCCCCGTGCCGTGCCCGCGGGGGCAGCAAAGAGCCCTCCCGGCACCAGGGGTGCCCCGTGCCGTGCCCGCGGGGGCAGCAGAGGCCCCTCCCGGCTCGAGGGCTGCCCCGTGCCGTGCCCGCGGGGGGAGCAAAGAGCCCTCCCGGCTCGAGGGCTGCCCCGTGCCGTGCCCGCGGGGGCAGCAGAGGCCCCTCCCGGCTCGAGGGGTGCCCCGTGCCGTGGCCGCGCTGCCGCCGGGCTGGGCACTGGCTGCGGGGTTCGCGCCTAAGCAGCGTAACTCGTCTGTGCCTCGGAAAGGGGCGAACATTGGGGTGCTGCCCGCCTTGGGGTGCTCGCCTTGGAGTTCTCCCCGCCTGGGTAGCTCCGGCAAGCCCCCGAGGGCCGGGCCGGGCCCGGAGCGTGTCCCCTTAGGACAGCTTCCCGCCTCAGCTCCCTTTCGTGCGAGCTCACTGCGCCCGAGGAGCCTCGGATGGCTTCGTGCCAGGGAGAGCTGGAGAGCACCCGGAGCGCCCTTCCAGCCAGCCTGGCTCACCTGTGAGTAGTGAACGCTCTGCTCGGCCTGACCCACAGTGGTTGTAGCTTAACCTTTTCCATCCCCTGACTTCTAAAACAGTCCAATCGTTTTATCTGTGGTGTCCTTCTAGGATCCTCGCAATCAAACGAAGTTAATTTCGGTGTGCAGCTTTGGGGGCAGGGTTTCAGGAAAGTAAAAGAGTGCTGGGTTTGGATATCTTCCTGACCTGGCCACATCGATTCCCTGCCTCCACCACAAAGGCTTAACAGGCTTGGTTTGGTTATATTTTTAAAAGATACAGAATCATAGACTCAGACAGGTCAGAAGAGAGCTCCAAGCTCAGCCAGTCCAACCTAGCACCCAGCCCTGGCCAGTCAACCAGACCATGGCACTGAGTGCCCCAGCCAGGCTTGGCTTCAACACCTCCAGGGACTGTGACTCCACCACCTCCCTGGGCAGCCCATTCCAATGCCAATCACCCTCTCTGACAACAACTTCCTCCTAACATCCAGCCTAGACCTCCCCTGGCACAGCTTGAGGCTGTGTCCCCTTCTTCTGTTACTGCTTGCCTGGCAGCAGAGCCCAACCCCACCTGGCTACAGCCTCCATGCAGGCAGCTGCAGGCAGCAATGAGCTCTGCCCTGAGCCTCCTCTGCTGCAGGCTGCACACCCCCAGCTCCCTCAGCCTCTCCTCACAGGGCTCTGCTCCAGGCCTCTCCCCAGCCTTGCTGCCCTTCTCCAAACACCTTCCAGCACCTCAACATCTCTCTGGAATGGAGGAGCCCAGAGCTGGACACAGCACTCCAGGTGTGGCCTGAGCAGTGCTGAGCACAGGGGCACAAGAACCTCCCTTGTCCTGCTGCCCACACTGCTCCTGAGCCAGCCCAGGATGCCATTGGCTCTGCTGCCCACCTGAGCACACTGCTGGCTTATGTTCAGCTACTCTCTACCAGCATCCCCAGGTCCCTTTCTTCCTGGCTGCTCTCAGCCACTCTGTCCCCAGCCTGTAGCGCTAACCTGAACCTCCTCTGGTGCAGCTTGAGGCCATTCCCTCTTCTCCTAATATATATGGGTAAAGGAAAGGAAAAGAGGAGGCTTGGACCTAGATAGTCTTGAAGATCTCACCCAACCCAAATCATTCCATGCTCTTAGGCATGCTAGGAAAATGATCCACCAACTGTTTGTGAGGAGTAGCAGGCCTATTATGTCAATAAAAAGCTACACTTTGCACCTCCAAAAAGGTGCTGTTATTTCTGGCTGTGATTTTCAGACGTGCCTGATCTCCCAGCTGCTATTGCTCTCAGTCGAGTCAAGAAGGAGTTTTCCCTTAAGTCTGATGATTTGTTTGGGAAAATCACAGCTAATAATCTCTGAGGAGTGAGAAGGGGCATTATTTTCTATCTGAGGGAATGCAGGAGCTGCAATAATGATTGCTGGGACTGGAGGTAAATGCTGTACGTGCAGGCAGAGGCAGGCAAATGCTCATTTGCAAGCAGAGGCACTTGGTGCTGCTGAGCTGCTCTGCTGGGGTTTGCCCGTCCTTACCTCCTTCTTCCTTCAGAGTTCGATTGTGTTTGCAATTGGTGTCCTGATAATTCAGTAGGGCACAGGTTTGCCCATCCTTACCTCCTTCTTCCTTCAGAGTTCGATTGTGCTTGCAATTGGTGTCCTGATAATTCAGTAGGGCACAGGTTTGCCCATCCTTACCTCCTTCTTCCTTGAGAGTTTCATTGTGCTTGCAATTGGTGTCCTGATAATTCAGTAGGGCACAGGTTTGCCCATCCTTACCTCCTTCTTCCTTCAGAGTTCAATTGTGCTTGCAATTGGTGTCCTGATAATTCAGTAGGGCACAGGTTTGCCCATCCTTACCTCCTTCTTCCTTCCTTACCTCCTTCTTCCTTCAGAGTTCGATTATGCTTGGAATTGGTGTCCTGATAATTCAGTAGGGTGCAGGTTTGCCTGTCCTTACCTCCTTCTTCTTTCAGAGTTCGATTATGCTTGCAATTGGTGTCCTGATAATTCAGTAGGGCACAGGTTTGCCTGTCCTTACCTCCTTCTTCCTTCCTTACCTCCTTCCTTCAGAGTTCGATTGTGCTTGCAGTTGGTGTCCTGATAATTCAGTAGGGTGCAGGTTTGCCCATCCTTACCTCCCTCTTCCTTCCTTACCTCCTTCTTCCTTCAGAGTTCGATTGTGCTTGCAGTTGGTGTCCTGATAATTCAGTAGGGCACAGGTTTGCCCATCCTTACCTCCTTCTTCCTTCCTTACCTCCTTCTTCCTTCAGAGTTTGATTGTGCTTGCAGTTGGTGTCCTGATAATTCAGTAGGGCACAAAATAATGTTGTCCTTCTTGTTGCTGTGCTAAGAGATGCTCCTTATGCAGGAGATAAAGATATTTCCTCTTTTAGCTTTCTCCTCAATACAAGAGAGGTGCTGGAAGTGCTGGAGAAGGTCCAGAGGAGGGCAACGAAGCTGGGAAAGGGCCTGGAGAATAAATCTGATGAGGGAGCAACTGAGGGAGCTGAGGATAGTTAGTGTGAAACAGAGGAGGCTGAGGGGAGCCCTCATTGATGTCTACAGCTACCTAAAGGGATGTTGTGGAGAGGCTGCTGCTGGGCTCTTCTCACAGCTAATTGGAGACAGGACAAGGGGGAATGGCCTCAAGCTGTGGCTGGGGAGGTTCAGGTTAGCACTACAGGCTGGGGACAGAGTGGCTGGAGAGCATCCAGGAAGAAAGAGATCTGGGGGTGAAAAAGTTTTTCACAGAGAGAGTGGTCAGGGATTGGAATGAGCTGCCCAGGTCAGTGGTGGAGTCACACACCCTGGATGTGTTTAAGAGTGGTTTGGATGTGATGCTTAGGGTTATAGTTTAAGGTGAATCTTGTTGAGGTTGGACTTGGTGATCCTGAGGGACTTTGCCAGCCTGGATGGCTCTGTGATTCTGTGCTTCCTTGTCTCCATCTCTAAGCCCAGAAAGGGCTTTGTTCCCCTGATTCCTCCAGTTCAAGAAGCATCCATTGTGGCAGACTTTCTGCCCTGCTTTGATTCCTGTGCCATTGTAGAATCATAGAATTGCTTCATCTGGATAAGACCTCTAAGATCATGGAGTCCAACCACCAACCCTCTCCTTCTCTGGGGACTTCCAGTGCCTGTCTGGATGTGTTCCTGTGTGACCTGAGCTAGATGATATGGTCTGTGCTGGCAGAGGGGTTGGACTCCATGATCTCTTTGGGTTCCTTCCAACCCCTGACATCCTGTGAGCCTGTGAACCCAACACTGCCATGCCCACTAACCCATGCCACAAAGTTCCTTGCCCACTAAAGCATGTCCATGCCTGCAGGTTTTCTGAACACCTCCCTGGACAGCCTGTTCTGCCTCTGACCACTCTTGCAGCAAAGAATTCTTTTCCTAATATCCAATCTAAACCTCACACAAGGCAGGAGCAGAAAATATGTAACCATCTCCTGCTGGGGATTTTCCCAGCTGGCAGAAGGAGCCTGGCTGGTGTCTGTCTTATTTTCCAGAGGGAGGTCTTGGGTAAGCTTCAGCATGCCAGAGCTGTGGGAGAGGCTGAGAGTTTTGTTAGGTCTTTTAGTCTCCTCAGGTCTTCAAAATCAAACCCATTTCCTGCCAGGAAAGAGATACTGAGCTTTGGGAAGCTTTTGCTGTGCCCATAAGCTCTGTTTGAAGGATGCACACAGGCCATAGCCACTGCCAAATTTCCATGTCTTCTGTGAATGACACCAAGGTGACAGATGTCCTAGGAAAGAGCAGATGATGGCAATGTGTCCTGAATTCAGAGCCTGCAGAGAGGTAGGAGCTGGCTGGCACTACTGTCAGAATTATAAGCAAATAGGCTTTTAGCAGCAGCAAAGCCCCCAGCCCATAATCTAATAGCATTAATCTAATCAAGGAGCTTGTGAAAAACAGATTCTATATCCATATGATGATGTGATGACCTGTAAAATGAGGATAGATGTTCCTAGCTGGCATCAGGAATTAGGAGAGGGGTGGGGGGAGCAGGTTTATTGTGGACATTATCAGGAACTGTAAATTCCAGAGTTGTGTGCTCCATGGAACTCTGGAGCAACACTTGGTAGGTTGGATGGAGAGGGAGAAACTGGGGAGAAAGGCATTATAGAGAGAGAAAAAAAGGAGAGGGAAAGGAAGGGGAAAGGGAAGGGGCAAAGTGTTTCAAGACATGGTTTTGCTTCTCATTATCTTACTCTAACCTGATTGGTGATGAATTAAATCAGTTTCCCCCAAGTCGAGCCTGTTTTGCCCATGATGGTAACTGCTGAGTGATTCCCTGGCCTTAGCCTGATCCCTGCCTTTTGTTTTCTCTCCCTTGTCCAGCTGAGGAGAGGGAGAGAGCATCTTTGATGGGCAGCTGGCATCCAGCCAGACTCAACCCCCCCACAGACCTCCCTCAGGTGGGGTTTAGGTTAAGGAAGGATGGGTTTCTTCTACGTGCAATGTGTAAGAAGCAACTGCAGGCCTTGCTTTTGGTGTGGAGGAGAATTTTAGAGGCAGTGAATAAATTTCAGTGTTTGTATTAAATCCTCTCCACTTCTCTAGTTCATAGCCACATTCTTTCTATTTTCCATTTGCTAACAGGAAAGGGGGTGGGGGAGGAAAGAACCTGAAAGTTTAGGAAGAAATCCTTGCTATCCAACACCAGGCAATTAGCATATATGAATAGGAAATGAGTTCCTGCTGCTCTGGACCATTGTTAATCCATATTGATGGAGTAGAAAACATGACATCAACTCTAAAAACTCAAGCACATTCCTTAAAATATTCAAATGATGTGCCTGGCCCTGCCTGTGCATTCCCCCTGCATCTCCAACCCTCACTGACTTTGTGGGTGCCTGGAATGCAGGAGGAATGCAGGATTAGCTCCGTGTGCTCTGACTTACCTTGACAGCAAGAGCAGCTTTTGGTTCTCTCTGAAATTCTCCCAGGCAAATATTCAGGTCAGAGGAACTGTGCAAAAAAAAAAAAATAGAAAAAAAAAAGAATGAATACACAGCAATTTTGTACAGCTGCTGATTGTCCTGGGCCAGATGCCACCAGCAGCTGGATGGGGCTGCTGGAAGCTCATGGAGCTAAGCACCTTTTGAGCTCCTTCACTAGGCCTCCACCTGCTTCTTCACCTTGAGTGCTGTGCCCAGTTCTGGGCTCCTCCAGATCTGGGGGTGCTGGCAGAGAGGAGCTGAAGCTGAGGCAGCAGTGTGCCCAGGTGGGCAGCAGAGCCAATGGCATCCTGGGCTGGCTCAGGAGCAGTGTGGGCAGCAGGACAAGGGAGGTTCTTCTGCCCCTGTGCTCAGCACTGCTCAGGCCACACCTTGAGTGCTGTGTCCAGTTCTGGGCTCCTCAATTCAAGAGATGTTGAGGTGCTGGAAGGTGTTGAGAGGAGGGCAGCAAGGCTGGGGAGGAGCCTGGAGCAGAGCCCTGTGAGGAGAGGCTGAGGGAGCTGGGGGTGTGCAGCCTGCAGCAGAGGAGGCTCAGGGCAGACCTCATTGCTGTCTGCAGCTGCCTGCATGGAGGCTGTAGCCAGGTGGGGCTGGGATCTGCTGCCAGGGAACCAGCAACAGAACAAGGGGACACAGTCTCAAGCAGTGCTGGGGGAGGTCTAGGCTGGATGTTAGGAGGAAGTTGTTGGCAGAGAGAGTGATTGGCATTGGAATGGGTCCCTTCCAACCCCTAATACCCTGTGGGATCCTGTGATCCCTTTCAAGCCAATACACTGCATGTGTGTGCCTTTGCCTCCATTAAAAATGCACACAGAAACATCACAATCCATTAAAAACAACCCCAAACAGATGTACCTGTCTGTGAGAGAATATCTCTGGACCCCCTGTTGGAGAATATCTGAGGATCCCTGAAGCCTTCCAAAGCAATGTATCAGCCTACTTAATGTCAGCCCAGCTCAGTGTGGGCTGGCTCCAAGGCTTTCTCTCCAAGCCCATTTACTTCAATTGTAGCTCACAAATTGTTGACCTTCTTGACTTTAATGACATCTCCTGAACCACCATTATTGATAGGGGGGGGGGGGGGGGGGAGGGTGGGGAGGAATAAGTGTGTGAGTCATTTCTCACCCAGCAAATGAAGGTTCAAAAGTTTCCAGCACAAGCCAGCCCTTTACTTTTCAGACCAATCTTTCTAGCCCCCAAAAAGTCAAAGCCATTTAAGTCCATTTTAGGATTTGCAGGCTGCGAAATGTCACTCTAAAAAGAACATCCATTTTTCCCCCCCCCCTCCTCTTTTGGAGTTACTGGAGTACAAAAGCTGCCTCATAAAAGTATCACAGTACTGTTGATAATAGCTTTGGCAAAGACCTTTCAGGTCATCTAGTCCAAACCCCAGTGAGGAACAGTTCTGCTAACCTTTTGTGTTAGCCTTATTTAGAACGCTCCCAAAGCGATGCGACACCGAGACTCAAGGGTTTGTTCAAGCACCAATTTCCTTCTCCTGCAATCCTCTAAGCCTGACTTTGCCTTTCTTTTGAGCTGGGCCTCCAATCTCTTTTTATTAACTTCAGTAGCACAAAATGTCCCTTTCTCCCCCCTCCCCCCCTTTTTTTTCCCCTGAACACAAACCCTGTGAGGAGAGGCTGAGGGAGCTGGGGGTGTGCAGCCTGCAGCAGAGGAGGCTCAGGGCAGAGCTCATTGCTGTCTGCAGCTACCTGCAGGGAGGCTGTAGCCAGGTGGGGTTGGGCTCTTCTCCCAGGCAACCAGCATCAGAACAAGGGGACACAGTCTCAAGTTGTGCCAAGGGAGGTCTAGGCTGGATGTTAGGAGGAAGTTGTTTTCAGAGAGAGTGATTGGCATTGGAATGGGCTGCCCAGGGAGGTGGTGGAGGCACCGTCCCTGGGGGTCTTCAAGAAGAGATTGGATGAGGCACTTAGTGCCATGGTCTGGTTGATTGGCCAGGGCTGGGTGCTAGTTTGGACTGGATGAGCTTGAAGGTCTCTTCCAACCTGGTTGATTCTATGATTCTGTGATTCTATGATTCTTGACAATTTCCAGCTCAGGTGACTGGGAAGTCTGCTTTGGATGGTGAGCTGATGGGTTCCTCATCCTTCAGAGGGCTGTTTTTTACTCTCTCACTGTTTTGTCAGGCTTGAGTTGCTTGACATGCCAATTTTCTGCCTTCAAGTCGTTTGTTGGAGGGTGCAGAAGTTAAACTGGAGGATCCAAACACTCCCAGAATCAACAGTAGGAGGAAGCTTGATGTTAAGATATAGAATAAGTGACTTGTTTTGCTTGGAAAAGACCTCTAAGATCATTGAGTCTACCCATCAGCCAAGACCACCATGGCCGTTAAAACATGTCCCAGTAGGTGATAGAATGGTTTAGGTTGGAAGGGAGCTCAAAGCTCAGCCAGTTCCAATCCCCTGCCAAAGGCAGGGACACCTCCCACTAGAACAGGTTGCTCAAGGCCTCATCCAACCTGGCCTTGAACACCTCCAGGGAGGTTGTGGAGCACAGAATCACCCAATGTGATCTTTGATCTTTGATCACATTGGGTGATTCTGTGCTCCACAACCTCCCTGGGCAACCTGTGCCAGTGTCTCACCAAGAGAAGGTGGTGGTCTTCTTATGTCAGGGGGATCTTAAAATATAGGAGGGACTGCTTTCCATGGGAAAACTGCTTCCCTCCAGTATGGAATCACAGGGTTGGAAGAGACCTCTAAGATAATGAAACCCAGCTGTCAGCACAGCCCCACCATGCCCGCTAAACCACATTCCAAAGTGCCATCTCTGCATGGGTTTGGAACATCTTCAGGGATGCCAACTCCTGCACCTCCCTGGGCAGCCTGTTCCAGTGCCTGACTGCTCTTGCATCCTGATATCCAAGCTAACCCTCCCCTGGCACAATTTCAGACCATTTCCTCTCTTTCTATCACTTGTTATTGGGGAAAAGAGACCAACCCCCCACTTGACTACAACCTCCTTTCAGGGAGCTGTATGAGCAATGTGGTCTTCCTTCAGCCTTCTCTTCTCCAGGCAAAACACCCCCAGCTCCCTCAGCTGCTCCTCCCCAGCCGTGTTCCCCAGACCCTTCCTCAGCTTTGTTGCCCCTCTCTGGACCTGCTCCAGCCCCTCAATGTCCTTCTTGTAGTGAGGCCCCCAAAACTGATGCCAGCACTCAAGGTGTGGCTTCATCAGTGCTGAGTCCAGGGGAACAATCACTTCCCTGACCCTCCTGGCCACACCATTCCTGACCCAGGCCAGGATGCTTGTGAGCTGTGCACAAGCTGGCTCATGTTCAGACAATGCCAACCAGCATCCCCAGGTGCTTTTCTGCTGGGCAGCTTTCCAGCCACTCTGCTCCAAGCCTGCAGCATCCACAGGGTTGTTTTGGATGCTCTCAGTTTTACTCTTCTCAGCCAGGTTGTGTCATTTCAGGTCAGGAGAGGAAGGGATAGCTTCTTCCTCCATGCAAGAAGGTGGCAATGCTGCTGTTGGTATATTTGGCAATGAGTGAGTTTATCCTCCCCAACCTTTGGCCAAAATTGGGGAAACGAAAGCTTCTTTAGCCATTGCCAGGGATCAGCTCCTGCTTTAGCCACTCCTCAAGTCTCTCTGAGGGTAGATGAATGCTTTGAAAAGCCCTGGTGATGTTTCCTCAGCTATTCCAAAGCGAGGCACTATTTTTAACTGGGGGCATTTTACCACCTTCTTGCCCACCAGCCCGCTTGGATTTCTCCCTCATTACAACTCCTACACTGGAAACATTTTCTTCTCATTATGTGAAAAGTAGAAGTTCCCAAAGCTGTATAAATAATTCATGAGCAGGCATGCCTGCCATGTGTGGGAATAAATTGTACATGTGCGAGAGGGAAAGTTCAGGGGGTACAGAAATTGGAACAAACGAGTGCAGAAGGCACTAAACCCAGCCTGGATTTCTGCCTAATTTCTACCAGGCTAAGAAAATGCCAAGGAGAAAAAGCAAGGCAAATGGGCTCGAAGAGAAAACCTAACCTGGAAGCAATTTGGGGCCAGGACAGCATGTTACATGTGTGTACAGCATCTGAGTACATGCTCTGCGGAGAGGGGGGGAATGCAAAGCGGTGTCTAGATGCAGACCATAATAGTCAGCCATACTTGTGCTCACTGCTAATGGAAACCAGCAAGTGGTACCTTCTACAGCTCTCACAGGAAAGAGGACTGTGCTGGAAGGAAAGAAGGGCATTGAGGGTGGGTAATAATAATGATGGTAATAATAATAATGAGGAGGACAATAATAATGATAATAATAACAATAATAACAGTAACAACAACAACAATAATAATAACATGAATAATAATAATTTAACATAAAAGCTACACTGAATAAGAAGAAAAATTAGCCAGAGAGTGATAGAGTCATTTTGGTCGGACAAGACCTCTAAAATCATTGAAGTTGTTGGCAGAGAGAGTGATTGGCATTGGAATGGGCTGCCCAGGGAAGTGGTGGAGTCACCGTGCCTGAAGGTGTTGAAACAAAGCCTGGCTGGGGCACTTAGTGCCATGGTCTGGTTGCTTGGCCAGGGCTGGGTACTAGGTTGGGCTGGCTGAGCTTGGAGCTCTCTTCCTACCTGCTTGATCCTATGGTTCTATGATTCTTTTCAGTGGTGTACAGCAATAAGCCAAGGAGCAACAGCTACAAACTGCAACACAGAAAGTTTCACCTCAACATGAGGAGAAACTTCTTCACAGTGAGGGTGATAGAGCCCTGAAACAGGCTGCTCAGAGAGGTTGTGGAGTCTCCTTCTCTGGAGACTTTCAACCCCCACCTGGATGCATTCCTGTGCGGACTACCTTAGGGGATGCTGATGTGGTAGGGAGGTTGGACTTGATGATCTCTGGAGGTCCCTTCCAACCTCTAAAGTTTTGTGATGCTGTGATTCTGTGATGCTGTGATGCTGTGATTCTATGATCCTGTGATTCTGTGATGCTGTGATTCTATGATCCTGTGATTCTATGATGCTGTGATTCTGTGATGCTGTGATTCTATGATGCTGTGATTCTATGATGCTGTGATTCTGTGATGCTGTGATTCTATGATCCTGTGATTCTATGATGCTGTGATTCTGTGATGCTGTGATTCTATGATCCTGTGATTCTATGATGCTGTGATTCTGTGATGCTGTGATTCTGTGATGCCGTGATTCTGTGATCCTGTGATGCCGTGATTCTGTGATGCTGTGATTCTATGATCCTGTGATGCTGTGATTCTGTGATGCTGTGATTCTGTGATGCTGTGATCCTGTGATGCTGTGTATAGAGGCATGTTCATCGAAGCCCCAAGATAAGCTTAGCTCTTCCCTGTTACCAGCCTGTACATCACCTTTGCCACTGCTTGCAAAACACATGGTTTACAAACCAGGCACGTTCCTGCTCCACAGCTCATAGAGATACAGAAGCTGAAATCAGATTTTATGAATGGAAAATGAAATTAGCCTGAAATTACAGTGATAGATGTAGCTTTAGAAACTCTTAATTCACTTCAGTCGAGTGATTAACTTCTGCCACTCCACAGTGCTCTGTTATTGCAGAGTCATTTGGTGACATTAAACAATTAAACTTTAGACCTGGGAATAATTTTGCAGATCTTTATAGAGCCATAAAGTTCATTATTGTTTCACATGCTTGTGATGCAACACGGTGTGCAGCTCCAGCTGTTTGCACTAGCACGAAGCCAGCCTCTGGGTGGAAAATGCTAAGCTTTGGGCAA
The DNA here is from genome assembly GCF_015220805.1 of Pogoniulus pusillus. Lineage (NCBI taxonomy): Eukaryota > Metazoa > Chordata > Aves > Piciformes > Lybiidae > Pogoniulus > Pogoniulus pusillus. Next base: position 16,461,014 of record NC_087291.1, read on the forward strand.
ACTACCAACTCTCCACCAGCACAGCTCTCCCAGATGGCACTCACTGCAAGGAAGAGGGTTTCTTTGTTTCTCGTGGTGAAGCCTCATGAAGTTCAGCTAGGGCAAGAGTAGAGTCCTGCACCAGGACAGAGTAAGGACATGGAACTGTTGGAGTGAGTCCAGAGGAGGCCACCAAGATGCTCAGAGGGCTGCAGCGACTCTGCGATGAGGACAGGCTGAGAGAGTTGGGGCTCTGCAGCCTGGAGAAGAGAAGGCTTTGAGGAGACCTTGGAGTGGCCTTCCAGGATCTGAAGGGGGCTACAGGAGGGCTGGGGAGGGACTAAAGGTCTTGTAATGACAGGATGAGGAGGAATGGGTTTAAACTGGCAGAGGGGAGATTGAATCTGGATATTAGGAAGAAGTTGTTTGCAGTGAGGGTGGTGAGACACTGGCACAGGTTGCCCAGGGAGGTTGTGGAGCACGGAGTCACTGAGTGTGATCTTCCATCACAGGTCACTCAAGGCCTCATCCAGCCTGGCCTTGAACACCTTCAGGGAGGTTGTGGAGCACAGAATCATAAAATGTGATCTTCAGTCATGTTCTGTGATTCTCTGATCCACAACCTCCCTGGGCAACCTGTGCCAGTGTCTCACCACCCTCTCTGCAAAGAGCTTCTTCCTAACGTCCAGTTTCAATCTCCCCTCTGCCAGTTCAAACCCATTCCTCCTCATCCTGTCATTACAAGACCTTGTCAGTAGTCCCTCCCCAGCCCTCCTGGAGCCCCCTTCAGATACTGCAAGGCCACTCCAAGGTCTCCTCAAAGCCTTCTCCAGGCTGCACAGCCCCAGGTCATGTAGCCTGTCCTCATAGCAGAGCTGCTGCAGACCTCTGGGCATCCTTGTGACCCTACCTGTGGACTGGATCAACAGCTTCATGTCCTGCTTGTGCTGGGGGCTCCAGAACTGCACACAGTGCTCCAGGTGGGATCTGAGGAGAGCAGAGCAAAGGGACAGAATCCCCTTCAAGGTATCCTCGAAGCCTTCTCTTCTCCGGGCTGAATGATAACTGCAGGCAACCACGGTCACCAACAGGCTCAGCAGAAGGGCTGCTGTCGGGGCCAGCTCTGCTGCTGGGGAGCACCAGCTGGCCAGGTGGCGTTGCAGAGGCTGCAGCCCCCCTCAGCTGGCACTCAAAGCCCTGGGAAGAGCAGGCATTTTGGCTTTTGCTTTGCAGCATCCAGCCTGGTGCCTTTCTTCGTGTCATTATTCCACCACAACAGGAACGTTTTCATTGCAAATAGCCCTCTGTCTGAGCAAGAAAACTGGAGCCCCTTTGAGGAGGAAAATGGTTGTTTTACTGAAAACACATGTGAGATGTCATGATTTCTCTCCCTCTCTTTTTTTTTTTCACCACCAAATTACCATTTTGTGTGACACACAACAAACCCAGAACATATGTATGGGTGTGAAAAGGGGTAATAACAGAGCAGGGAGAGACAAAACATCAGTGTGGAATGTTCTCAGCAGTGTTTCAAGGCTCTTTTAAGCTGGGGTAGCTCCAGCAGGCATTAAACTAACAAGCAATATGTGTTTGATTTCCATAATGCCCTTGTTGACAGGAGAAGCAGCTAATTAGGCTAATTGATAGTTGTATTTACTCCTTGGCTCTTCTCTTGTGTTGTTTTGGAGAGAAGCTCTTCATGCTCCTCTCCAAGCTTTGGGTTTAGACAGCAACCTTCCCAGGGGCACAGGGGGGTTTAGGGGTGGGTATGGACCCTAAGAGGTTTCTGTGCCCATCAAAATAGGGGACTGAGGCTCTGTGGGCATTTCCATGAGCACATGGTGCCCACCAAGGTAGGAGGCTGGGGCTCTGTGGGCATTTCCATGAGCACATGGTGCCCACCAAGGTAGGAGGCTGGGGCTCTGTGGGCATTTCCACAGGCACATGGTGCCCACCAAGGTAGGAGGCTGGGGCTCTGTGGGCATTTCCATGAGCACATGGTGCCCACCAAGGTAGGAGGCTGGGGCTCTGTGGGCATTTCCACAGGCACATGGTGCCCACCAAGGTAGGAGGCTGGGGCTCTGTGGGCATTTCCATGAGCACATGGTGCCCACCAAGGTAGGAGGCTGGGGCTCTGTGGGCATTTCCATGAGCACATGGTGCCCACCAAGGTAGGAGGCTGGGGCTCTGTGGGCATTTCCATGAGCACATGGTGCCCACCAAGGTAGGAGGCTGGGGCTCTGTGGGCATTTCCATGAGCACATGGTGCCCACCAAGGTAGGAGGCTGGGGCTCTGTGGGCATTTCCACAGGCACATGGTGCCCACCAAGGTAGGAGGCTGGGGCTCTGTGGGCATTTCCATGAGCACATGGTGCCCACCAAGGTAGGAGGCTGGGGCTCTGTGGGCATTTCCATGAGCACATGGTGCCCACCAAGGTAGGAGGCTGGGGCTCTGTGGGCATTTCCATGAGCACATGGTGCCCACCAAGGTAGGAGGCTGGGGCTCTGTGGGCATTTCCACAGGCACATGGTGCCCACCAAGGTAGGAGGCTGGGGCTTTCTGGGCTTGCCAAAATCTCCTGGGGCCCACAGCCAGACATCATCCTCAGCTGGTCCTTCTTCGTTCTTGGGGCCACCAGCTAGGTTCTCCAGAGCATGGCCTGAGGGTCTAAGGATGTGATTGTCACGTCCTGCTCTGTGCTGATGAGGCCACTCCTTGAGTACTGTGTTGAGGAGGACATTGAGGTGCTGGAGCATGTCCAAAGAAGAGCAATCAAACTGGTGAGGGGCCTTGAGCACAAATCTTAGGAGGAATGGCTGAGGGAACTGGGGTTTAGTTTGGAGAAGAGGAGGTTGAGAGAAAACCTCGTTGCCTTCTGCGGCTGCCTCAGAGGAGATGGAAGAGGGGGAGCTGCCAGGCTCTTCTGCCATTCCTCAACAGACTGAAAGAGTTGGGGCTGTGCAGGCTGGAGCAGAGGAGGCTCCCAGGTGACCTCCTTGTGGCCTTCCAGGAGCTGAAGGGGGCTTGCAAAAAAGCTGAGGAGGGACTTTTTAGGCTGTCAGGGAGTGCCAGGAGTGGGGGGGGAATGGAGCAAAGGTGGAGGTGGGGAGAGTCAGAGTGGAGGTGAGGAGGAAGTTCTTCAGCAAGAGAGTGGTGAGAGCCTGGAATGGGTTGCCCAGGGAGGTGGTTGAGGCCCCATCCCTGGAGGTGTTTAAGGCCAGGCTGGCTGAGGCTGTGTGCAGCCTGCTCTAGGGTAGGGTGTCCCTGGGCATGGCAGGGGGGTTGGGACTGGCTGCTCCTTGTGATCCCTTCCAACCCTGACTGATTCTGTGATTCTGTGAACTGACAGGACTCAAGTTGTGCCAGGGGAGGTTCAGGTTGGATATCAGGAAAAGTTCCTTCACAGAAAGGGCTCTCAGGCATTGGAACAGGCTGCCCAGGGTGGTGGTGGATTCCCCATCCATAGAGGTATTTAAAAGATGCATGGCTGTGGTACTGGGGGACATGGCTTAGTAATGGTGGTGGGACTGTGAGCTCTAGGCAAGCACTTGGACCTGATGCTCTCAAAGGTCTGTTCCAACCTGAACACCTCTGTGGGTCGATGGAACTAGATTTTGAAGCTGGGAAAAGCAGATTTCCAAGGAGAAGCTAATTTCCAAGCAGGAGTTTATTCCCACGCAGGAGTTTATTCTCAATCAGGAATTTATTTCCACGCAGGAATTTATTCTCAGTCAGGAATTTATTTCAAATCAGGAGTTTATTTCCAAGCAGGAATTCACTTCCAAGCAGGAGTTTATTTCCAATCAAGAGTTTATTTTCAGTAAGGAATTTACTTCCAAGCAGGAGTTTATTCCCAATCAGGAATTTATTCCCAATCAGGAATTTATTCCCAATCAGGAGTTTATTTCCAAGCAGGAATTTATTCCCAATCAGGAGTTTATTTCCAAGCAGGAATTTATTTCCACGCAGGAGTTTATTCTCAATCAGAAATTTATTTCAAATCAGGAATTTATTTCAAATCAGGAATTTATTTCAAATCAGGAATTCACTTCCAAGCAGGAATTCACTTCCAAGCAGGAGTTTATTTCCAATCAGGAGTTTATTTTCAGTAAGGAATTTACTTCCAAGCAGGAGTTTATTCCCAAGCAGGGATTTATTCCCAATCAGGAATTTATTTTCAATCAGAAGTTTATTTCCAAGCAGGAGTAAGTTTTACCTCCCCCCCATAGTCTGGCTTCCAAACGTTCCTTTCAGTAAGCTGCAAGACTGCAGAGGTGACAGCAGCACAGCAACAAATCTCTGCCCGACAATCCCACTTACTGTAGCAAGAAACAGCTTTGCTCTGTGACCACATCTCTAATTGGGCTGTAAGAAATAGCATTAGAGCAGTGGTGTGTAAGCAAGAATCATATTTGTACGAGGCTCATGGCTGGCTGTGGCTCATCCAGATACCACTTTACAACTTCAGTCATCAAATCAGCAGAACCACAACAGGCTCTGGTACAAGCCAAAAGGGGGAAAGTGCCATTGTAAAACTGAATACAGCTGCTTCCATAATAGAACTAATTGCATATTGCATGGCAGAGCTAAATTAGTAGTGAAAACAGTTATAAAACCAACAGACAGTGAAACATGACTCACTGAGGAATTGCTGCCAGTTCGGCGAATTCTGGCTGGCCCCAGTTCAACAGCCCACACCTGCATTTGCTGAATGGTAAATATATAATAAGGCATAATTAGTAGAGGTGGGGGGGGGGAAGGAGGAGAAATACACAGCACTCCAAACGTGACAGCACACTGCTTGTTTATTGGGGTGCTGAATAGTGCACAGTAAGTTTGACCCCAAGGTACTCCTGAGCCACCTCGCAGAGAGGGGAGATGATCCCAGGCTGCCTCAGCCAGGAGGGGTTATCTGTAAGGTAGCTGATGGCTGCTTCCCATTGACATGCTGAAGTGATAGAAGCCTCTGCCTGCTGCTAAATCAAAGGAGGGTAAATAGGAAGAAAGCATAAATAATAATCACTGTTAAAGAAATAATAATAAATCAGATATTTATAGCCTGCTTTAAATATTCAAGCTGCAGCGACTTGAGATGTCTCAGCTGACTTTACTCACAGTAATAGCTCCCTCAATGAAAAACAGATGTAGAAGGCAAACTTCATCTGTTCCTTCTGCTTACAGTCCCTTTCTCCCCAGTCTTTCCAGAGTTTTTCGACTCTGCTGCCCATAAGCCCCTTGGAGAGATGGAAATCAGGCCCTGGGTTGAGGGAGTGTGTGTGGAGTTTGCTCCCTCCCCTGCAGACCTTGGAGCTGGGGCTGACTGCCAAAGCCAGCATCTTGCTTGGGCTCCAAGAGTGGCAGCACCCAGCCATGAGTGCCAGTTTGAGCAGTGATTTTGAATGGACAGTGATGTGCTTGGACCCCAACCTTCCTTTTCTCATGAGAAATTCCTTCCTCACTTATTTCTGCAGAGGGTGGGTGGGAAATCTGCTTCTCCCACACCTCTCTTAGCCCAAAGATACTGCAGCACTCCAGCTGCTTCTTTCAGATCTGGTTTTGTGCTTGTCTCTGGACAGATCTACTACATTAACATTTCTCACCTCACCTCACCTCCAGAGCAGCAGCTTTCACTGACCAAGAAATTCAGGCAGCTAAACACATTTAGCATCTTCACTAGTGCTTCTGCATGTACTACATGACAATGATTTCTTTCCCAGAGCTCAGCTCTCAAAGGTGTGGAGGTCTCTGCCCTGAAGCGCTTCAAACTCATGAGCAGTCTGCCTGAGCTCAGGTAGTTTGACAGCTCAGGTCACAGAGCTGAGCAACTGTCAGGACTGACCTCACAAGAGAAGGAGAGGAATTCATTTGTGTGCCTTCACAAAGGAGCTCTCCCTGCTTTCTCTGCTCTGATGCAGCATCACTACCTTGGGCAAATCCCTGCTCTTCTGCTCCTGACTCTCACCAACACTATCACAGAACCACTGAAGTACAAAATGAGAGGCTTTGGAAGGAACCTCTGGAGCTCACTTAGTCAATCCCGACCAGCACAGCAGGTTTACCCAGAGCAGGTTGCACAGAGCAGCATCCAGGTGGGTTTTGAATGACCCCAGAGCTGAAAACTCCAGCACCTCTCCGTGTAGCCTCTTCCATGCTGTCATCAGGGAGTGGATCAAACTGTATCAGATGTACTGAGCTGGAAATGCCAGCCAGGGATCAGGCAGATCTGTTCCTGTAGGAGCAGAGCAGCTGATGGAAACAACAGGAGCTTCATTACTGGCATGATAGAGCCAGGACTGCAGCTCACATTTCAGTCAAATATCCTAAGTAAGATTTTACCCCAGACAGTACAGTTTTAGGGACTGCTGACTACAGTAGCATTTTATTTCTAGAGATCCAGGTTCAGATTCATGTTGGAGGACTTCAACTTATTCTAGTGGGAAGTGTCCCTGCCTATGGCAGGGGTTTGGAACTGGATGGGCTTTGAGGTCCCTTCCAACCTAAACCATTCTGTGATTCTCTGACTATATCAGGTCCCTCCTCCATATATTTCCTTTTAATTTCCATAGACACAGTTTCTGGGAGCATGCTGCCTGCCCTGCAGAGCTCAGCTTAGGGCAAAAAGGGTGGTATAGTTCAAGACTGAAAGCTATCAGGAGCACTGTGTAGAGAGTTGCTTGGCTTAAACTTTCATTCTGGCAAGTAGCACAATCATGGAATCATAGAATCATGGAACCATAGAACCATGGAGTCATAGGACCATAAAAACATAGAATGATGGAATCATAGAATTGTAGAAGCACAGAATGATGGAATCATAGAACCACAGAATGATGGAATCATAGAAGCACAGAATGATGGAATCATAGAAGCACAGAATCATGGACTCATAGAAGCACAGAATCATGAAAGTATAGAAGCACAGAATCATGGAAGCATAGAAGCACACAATCATGGACTCATAGAAGCATGGAATCATAGAATAGTAGAAGCAGAAAATCATGGAATCATAGAATGCACTGGATTGGAAAACAAAGGTCATCTAGTCCAAACCCCCTGCAGTAAGCTGAGGCATCCCCAACCAGATGAGGTTGTTCCTAAGAAGCCTCCCACCGAGTTAGAAACAAAAATTCCTTTAGCTCTGAATTAAAACTGCAACCAGGAAGAAAGGGAGAAGGGAAGGAGAAGAGCAGGCACCACGCTCAGAGTTCTGCCCTGGCTTAAGGCACCAAGAAACAGTGAAAGGCATAAGTATGAGGCAAGCAGAAGCCTAAATTCAACTGCTGTGCTAAGCCATTTGTGTGCTGCAGGGGAGAAATCAGAGTGCAAAGCAGAGGCGTTTGCCTTCTTGTTTGCACTCAATCTGCACATGCTAAACAGGAATATTCTCATGTCTTCAGTGCCAGCTCTCCCCCTGCTCTGCATAGAATCATAGAATCAACCAGGTTGGAAGAGACCTCCAAGATCATCCAGTCCAACCTATCCCCCAGCCCTATCCAGTCATGCAGACATATGTGTGCTTGCAGGTGTTTAAACCCACTTCTCTTTGGGTAAACTTGCAAGAGCTGAAGTGCAAGCTATGAAGCAAGCAAACATTTCTGTGGGGCTTTGGAAGCTGTTCAGGAAGTCCTCTTATCAGCTTCTCGTTGGCAGGCTCCTGGTGCTGCTGAAACCCCAGCGCCAGCCAGCGCTAACAACCAACCTTTGATTCCTCTGCCACATCAGCTCCTCGCTGCTGCATGTTTCAGCTCACATGGCAGTATTTTAGCAAGCTGCTGTGGAGCTTTGGAAGCTGTTCAGGAAGTCTTGTTATCAGCCTCTCGTTGGCAGGCTCCTGGCGCTGCTAAAACCCCAGCGCCAGCCAGCACTAACAACCAACCTTTGATTCCTCTGCCACATCAGCTCCTGGCTGCTGAGTGTTTCTACTCACATGGCAATATTTCAGCAGGCTGCTGAGTTTGTCTTCAGTGTCACTTCAGGGAGCAAAGAGCTGCTCTTTTTCTAAGTTCCTGAGGAATGGAATACATTTAGGTTAAATAAAGATGATTATTCTAGGCAAAGATTTCCTTCACTTAAGCTCCCCATAACCAAAAAATGCAAGGGGCATTACCACTCATTTAAACAAAACTAATGAATTTCCAAGGGAAATTAGAGAATCAGCCCTAAAGTATTTGGATTAGGGAATCTAATTCTGCAGCCTCTTTGCTTGTGGAGGGAAAAGCAGGGTGGATGAGAGCCACATGCTATGCAGTTTCTCAGCCTGCTAGGGTTAGTTTTCTTTCTCCGTCTCTCTGGCCAGAATCTCTGTTTTATTCTCTGCAGAATTCTTGCTCCATTTATGTTGTTTTCCTTTAATCTCCCTGGAGCAGCTGTAAATCCAGACCCATATTTAGCCTTTTGCAGAACTGTGACCTGTATTCTTCTGCTTGACCTCCAGTGCCACTTGGTTTCACCTTCAGAAGTGGTCTTGGTCATCAAGTAGGTGAGAAGACAGCAGCAGCTTGACTGTCTAAAGAGATGTTTATGAGCCTACAAAACACACCCAGTGTGAACTTCTCCATCTTCCAGTCGTGAAGCATTCTGAAGGCAGGCTAACAAATCAAGAGCAGATGTATTTTCTCTGGGGGCATGCCCAAGTAATTCAATTGCCTTGCCCACCAAACTGTCCCCAAGTGCCATGTCTGCATGTTTCACAAAGACCTCCATGGATGGGGACTGCACCACCTCCCTGGGCAGCCTGTTCCAATGCCTGACCACTCTTGCAGCAAAGAAATTCTTCCTAATAGCCAACCTAAACCTCCCCTGATGCAACTTGAAGCCATTTCCTCTCATCCTATCACTTGTTACCAGCAAGAAGAGGCCAACCCCCGCCTCACTACAACCTCCTTTCAAGGAGTTGTAGAGGATGAGAAGGTCTACCCTCAGCCTCTTTCTGCAGACTAAACAACTCCAGTTCTCAGGCACTCATCACCAGACCTGTTCTCCAGATCCTTCGCCAGCTTCATTGCTCTCCTTGGACCTTCTGCAGCACCTCAATGTTCTTCTTGTAGGGAAGGGATTCAAATTATGGCAAGCTTGTGAGCAAATACATCGTGGTCAGGGACAATGTGTCAAATGCTGTGAGTGTGCACCAAATGGCCTTTGTTTGACAGTTACTGTGTGGTTCACAGGCTCACAGGGTGGCAGGGGTGGGAAGGCACCCAAAGAGGTCATCGAGTCCATCACCCCTGCCAGAGCAGAAATCTAGCTCAGGTCACACAGGAACACATCCAGACAGGCCTGGAAAGGCCCCAGAGGAGGAGACTCCACAGCCTCTCTGGGCAGCCTGTGCCAGGGCTCTGGGACCCTTACAGGAGGGAAGTTCACCCTTTGTGTTGAGCTGGAACCTCCTGTGCAGCAACTTGCACTGCAGCAGAGGTCACTGCCCCTGCCACGTTGTTGGAGTCCAGGAGGGAAGTGATAGTGGTGAAAATCATAGAATCAACCAGGTTAGAAGAGACCTCATCCAGCCCAACCTAGCACCCAGCCCTGGCCAATCAACCAGACCATGGCAGTAAGTGCCTCATCCAGGCTTTGCTTCAACACCTCCAGGCACAGTGACTCCACCACCTCCCTGGGCAGCCCATTCCAATGCCAATCACTCTCTGCCAACAACTTCCTCCTAAATGGGGAAGCTTTTTCATCCAGGTACACAGCTTGAGCAGCTATGCACCTGGGTGGACAGTGAGGAAACTGAACCCAGAAGACATTCATAATATCACTTCAAAGTGGTGGTCAGAGGCTCAGAAATTTGCAGTCTTCAAGGACTTTTAGAAGGCAGAAGAACATAGAATGGTCCAGGCTAGAAGGGACCTCTAGAGGTCATCTAGTCCAGCCACCCTGCAGTCAGCAGGGACATCCCCAGTAGAGCAGGTCACCCAGGGCCCTATCAAGCCTCACCTTGGATGTCTCCAGGGAAGGGACCTCAACCACCTCTCTGGGCAACCTGTTCCAGTGCTCCACCACCCTCATAGTAAAGAACTTGTTCCTAACATGTAATCTAAAGCTACTCTTCTCAAGCTTGAACCCATTGCCCCTCATCCTGTCTCTGCAGGCCCTTGTAATCATGGCAACATCCAAGGGTGGTCTGAACCACAGAGTCACAGAATCACAGAATGTTGGGGCTGGAAGGGGCCTCCAAAGCTCATTCAGTCCAACCCCCCTGCCAGAGCAGGATCACCTAGAGCAGATCACACAGGAGTGCATCCAGGCAGGTTTTGAACACCTCCAGAGAGGGAGACTCCACAGCTTCCCTGGGCAGCCTGTTCCAGGGTTCTGCCACCCTCAAAGAGAAAAATTCCTCCTTATGTTTCCATGGAACTTCCTCTGCCTCAGCTTCCACCCATTGCCCCTTGTGCTGGCATTGGGCATCACCCAGCAGAGCCTGGCTCCAGCCTCCTGCCACTCACCTGCACATCTTTATAACCATCACTGAGGTCACCTCTCAAGCTCCTCTTCTCCAAGCTAAAGAGCCCAAACTCCCTCTGTCCCTCCTTGTAAGAGACTTGTTCCATTCCATCTTTGTAGCTCTGCGCTGGACTCTCTCAAGCCACTTCTGAGTGCCTCCTGCATGCACTCGGCTCAGGCACAGCTATGAAGGTCCCTTTTAGCTATGCCTTGAAATATGCTGGTGAATGAAGTAGTGGAAAGCAGAGTTGAAACCAGAAACGGGGGCAAACCCAATTAGAACGTGTGGTGTGCCGTCTGCAGCGTTAATGAAGGTTTGGCTGCAGCAAGATGCAATTAACGTGTGAGATAATGCACTTTGCCTCATTTAGCTCCTCACTGCCTTCATAAACACATTCTGCCCCTGACTGTCCCTGCTCAGCAGATGCACTCCCCACACAGGAGCTGAAACACACCGCAGACCACAGGCTGGAACAGGTGCAGGCATTGTAATGGGGTGATGGATTTGGGAGTTTAGCAGCTCAACATGTTGACAACAATGAATGAGTTTCATTTTAAACACTCAGGCTGGAAAAGCTCTTTTTTTTTTCACACATCCCCCCCCTCCTTAATCTAAGAAGTCCAAGGTGAGAGCAGATGATGCAATAAGACTTCACAATGCATCCAAACCTCTGATTTTAAATGCTGGCACAGAAGGAGTCCAAAAAGATGCAGAAGAGGTCTGAGGTGAAAGGAAATAATGCAATAAAACTTTGCAGGGCATGCAAGCTTCTGATTTTAATGCTGGTGGAGAAGTGCCCCTCAAAGAGTATAAAAGAGATCCAAGGTGAGAGGAGATAATGCAGTAAGATTTCATAATGCATCCAAACCTCTGATTTTAAAAGTTGGCACAGAAGAAGTAAATAAAATGCAGAAGAGGTCTGAAGTGAGAGGAAATAATGCAATAAAACTTTGCAGTGCATGCAAGCTTCTGATTTTAATGCTGGTAGAGAAGTGCCCCCCCCAAAAAAAAAAGTATAAAAGAGGTCTAAGGTGAGAGCAGATGATGCAATAAGACTTCATAATGCATCCAAACCTCTGGTTTCAAATGCTGGCACAGAAGGAGTCAAAAGAAATGCAAAAGAGGTCTGAAGTGAGAGGAAATAATGCAATAAAACTTTGCAGTGCATGCAAGTCTCTGATTTTAATGCTGGTACAGAAGAGGCCCCCCCCCCAAGAAAAGTACAAAAGAGGTGTAAGTTGAGAGGAGATAATGCAATAAGACTTCATAATGCATCCAAGCCTCTGATTTTAAATGCTGGCACAGAAGGAGTCCAAAGAAATGCAGAAGAGGTCCGAGGTGAAAGGAAATAATGCAATAAAACTTTGCAGTGCATGCAAGCCTCTGATTTTAGTGCTGGTAGAGAAGAGGCCCAAAAAGATATAAAAGAGGTCCAAGGTGAGAGGAAATAATGCAATAAAACTTCACAATGCATGCAAGCTTCTGATTTTAATGCTGGTAGAGAAGAGGCCCCCCCAAAAAAAAAGTCCAAAAGAGGTCCAAGGTGAGAAGAAATAATGTAATAAAACTTTACAGTGCATGCAAAACTCTGATTTTAAATGCTGGTATAGAAGAGGCCCAAAAAGTATATAAAATAGGTCCAAGGTGAGAGGAAATAATGCAATAAAACTTGACAATGCATGCAAACTTCTGATTTTAAATGTTGGCACAGAAGGAGTCCAAAAAAATGCAGAAGAGCTCCAAGGTGAGAGGAAATAATGCAATAAAACTTTGCAGTGCATGCAAGCTTCTGGTTTTAATGCTGGTACAGAAGAGGCCCCATCCAAAATGTACAAAAGAGGTCCAAGGTGAGAGGAAATAGTGCAGTAGAGGTCCACAATGCATCCAAACATCCTTTCTGCTCAGTCTTGCTCAGAAGCATGCCAGAGTCTTGTCATCTCTCTCCGAGGATCACAGAATCACAGTCACTGAATGTTAGGGGTTGGAAGGGATCTTGGAAGACCATTTAGAGCAGGATCACACAGAGCAAATCACAGAGGAACACATCCAGATGTCTCCCCCAGGGTGGAGACTCCACACCATGTCCAGGTGTGATCAAATGCCTCCAGAGTGGAGACTCCACAGCCCCTCTGGACAGCCTGCTCCAGTGCTCTGCTACCCTCAAAGTGAAGAATTTCTTTCCCTTATGTTTAGGTGGGACCTCCTGTGTTCCAGTTTGTGTCCACTGCTCCTTGTCTTGTCACTGGCCACCACTGAGAAGAGCCTGGCTCCATCCTGCTGACACTCACCCTTTAGCTACTGATCAGCACCAATGAGATCCCACTTCAGTCTCCTCTCCTCCAGGCTAAAAGGCCTCCTCCTTTTTTGTCTTCTTGAACTCTGTACCTTTGCTTCGTGATATTAGCTTGTGCTGGATCATCTTAATTGCTACTAATTGCTCCACCAGCCTCTATGATTCCACTTAGTTCTCCAAGAACAATTCAGTTCAGGTGAAGTGTCTTTGTCTTTGCTGTTCAGCTAGGGCTGAGCCCTCACCCAGCATAAATCAAAGCACTTCCATTGTAGTCAAAGGAGCTAAGCCAACGTTACTAGGGAACATTGTGCCTGTAGTGTGAATAACAGCTGAAACGTTGCTATTCTCAGCCCCCTTTTTCAAACAAATTATGCTGGGTTTAAGTGTGGATAATGAAAGCCTGGAATCAGCCTTGGTGTAAATGGGTAGAGCTCTTCTGACAGCAGGAACGTTGCCTTTGCTTACCCCACACCTGAATTTAGCCCAGTCAGTTCAGCTTGGCATTATCAGGGGGAAGATGTGGCTGTGGGTTCATGAAATGTCACAGTCTTCTAGCTATAAAGGTGACACTTGAAATTGTCTTAAAGAGTAAGTGTGCATTTAATTTACATTTAACAGGATGGTTACTGTATATCATTTCAATGCTAAATCAGTCTAAGGTTTAGTACTTGCACCAAGCACTTGGGGAGAAGGGGTCAAATCATCCCTAACAAAGGGCTTTGGGTTTGGTAGAGCTGCAAAAAAGGAACATTTTGGTCCTTTTTTTTTTTTGCCTTTTAATTTCTTTCAGCACACAGACCACCTCTTTGCTCATATTTTCATCTACCTGGGAAAGCTAAAGATTAACATCCCCAAAGCTTGACTTTTCTCCTGCAGACACAGTTGGTTGCCCCCCAAAAAATTCAGCTGCTGGTGTACTGTTTTGAACACCCTAACTAGGTCCCAAAGGCATAGCACAAGTAGTTAGAGGCACAGAGGAGTTGTTGGGGGAGGAGGGTTGGGAGGATGGGAATGACAGATTTTTAACCTGATCTCCCTCAACCTTTCTTCATAAGAGAGATCTTCCAGTCCCCAAATCATAGAATCATAGAATCAAGCAGGTTGGAAGAGACCTCCAAGATCATTCAGTTCAACCTAGCACCCAGCTCTATGCAATCAACTAGACCATGGCACTAAGTGCCTCATCCAGGCTTGGCTTGAACACCTCCAGGGACAGCCATTTTAGAGTCTTTGTCCTTGGATTGGAGAGCCCAACTAACTTGTTAAATAAGAGACATCTAAAACCAGGATTATGTCCTCAGCCTCACCAACTAGTGCCATGGTTGATTGGGTAGGGCTGGGTGATAGCTTGGCCTGGATGGACTTGGAGGTCTCTTCCAACCTGGTTGATTCTGTGATTCTAGGATTCTATGATGTCCTCAGCTTCACCAACTAACTTGTTAAGTGAGAGAACTCTAAACCCAGGATGATGTCCTCAGCTTCACCAACTAACTTGTTAAGTGAGAGAACTCTAAACCCAGGATGATGTCCTCAGCTTCACCAACTAACTTGTTAAGTGAGAGAACTCTAAACCCAGGATGTTGTCCTCAGCTTCACCAACTAACTTGTTAAGTGAGAGAACTCTAAACCCAGGATGATGTCCTCAGCTTCACCCAAATCCAAGCCACCACTGGTTTGCGTTTTGCAGACCAGGACCTGACAGGGGAGGATTTGCAAATCCAAATCTCCTTTGCTTTTTATCTGTAGCAGAGGCAGGTCCAACGCAGAGTTCTCATTGCTAACTCTGAGGAAAAGGTTGCACTAAATGGGAATTGGCCTGACCTGCCTTCTGGATTTGCCTTTGACAAACAAGCTCTTGCAAAACTCAAACAGTCTCCACTTTGGTCATCTCTGCTTTGCATATTTCAATAGCTCTTTGCCAGCTGCCATGCTTATGTTAATAAGAATAACAGAAACCAAAGTGAAACCACAAGTTAAGCTGCTTATTATATAATTTAATTAGGCTCCACTGCGCTTTCTCTTCCAATTCCCAACTTACAAGGATTGAATTGTTAGGTACATTTTTCACGTTGGGATTCTGAAGAGTTTATTTTGACCTGGCAAATGATTTTAAGCCTGAGGAAAAGCAGGTCGGGCAGTGGTGAAATGAAATAGGAAGTATGCAGTTTCTTCTCACCAAGACTGGTATCTGCGTGACTCCGGCGCACAAAGAGCTGGTGTGAATTTCAGGTCCTGTGCCTGCCTTCAATCAAGGACCTCTGCAGAAATTGCTTGTGACATGCTTTACCCAGTGGTCTTTGCTGAAGGAGTGTTTTTGGGGGGGAAAAGGGGGGCAACTTTTGCATCAGATGCTCGTAACTTAGCGGCTTCGCGGGGTCACATGTGCCACTGAGCTAGGAAGGAAGGAAGGAGCATGTTAGTAGCGAGCCCCTCGCCTGCCTGCCTCCCTCCCCCGCGGCTGCCTTGCTCTCTTTATGCCTGCTTCATCCAGAGGAGCTGCTGGAGAAGAGGATGCCTTTCTCTTCTGCTGGGCAAGGGCTGCAGGTTCCTTCCTGGGCGCACGACCCCTGCTCTGTGCCTTCCCTCTCGGAGTCGCTCTCCTGACTTTCACTTTTGTGTCTCTTTGAATGCATGAGAAGAGGAGGCTCAGGGCAGAGCTCATTGCTGTCTGCAGCTACCTGAAGGGAGGTTGTAGCCAGGTGGGGGGTGACCTCTTCTCCCAAGCAACCAGCAGCAGAACAAGGGGACACAGTCTCAAGTTGTGCCGGGGCAGGTCTAGGCTGGATGTTAGGAGGAAGTTGTTGGCAGAGAGAGTGATTGGCATTGGAATGGGCTGCCCAGGGAGGTGGTGGAGTTGCTGTCATCCCTGGAGGTGTTGAAGCCAAGCCTGGCTGGGGCACTTAGTGCCATGGTCTGGTTGCTTGGCCAGGGCTGGGTGCTAGGTTGGACTGGCTGAGCTTGGAGGTCTCTTCCAACCTGCTTGGTTCTATGGTTCTGTGACTCACAGCACACCGCTTGGCTGCGATGTCGCCAGGACATTCCTTGTCTCCCCTTCAGCTCTCCCTTCCCTCGCCCTGGCTTTAAAGGGCACATTTTCCAGGGGGGAGACAGTGATGAGAAATAGTGGTGTTTGGGGAAGGGAGGGATGCTGCTGAAAGCGATAGGGCTGCGCGATAACAACAACTGTCATTGCCTCGCACGGAGCATGTGCCCCGGGGACCGGGCAGAACAAAGGCAGCCTTAGAGAGCAGCATCCAGCCATGTGCAGCCTCTCAGCTCGGTGGCACCAGGCAGAGCCCACAGGCCGTTTTTTCTCATGCAGCACTGGGGCAGATAAAAGAAGGAAGCATTTGAACGGTTTCCATCCGAGGGAGGAGTTAAGCAGTCGGGAGTCATCCTTTTCAGCTGCGTTATTCCCTCTGCGGGTCTCAGCGGCAGCCAGGATTGAGAGGAAGGACCAGGGAGAAGCTGCGGGTTCACAGGATCACAGCATCACAGGAGGGGATGGTAGGGGTTGGAAGGCACCTCCAGAGATCATCGACTCCAACCCTGCTGCCAGAGCACGACCAGAGGATCTAGCACAGGTCGCACAGGAACACATCCAGATAGGGCTGGAAAGTCTCCAGAGATGGAGACTCCACAGCCTCTCTGGGCAGCCTGTGCCAGGGCTTTGTCACCCTTACAGTAAAGAAGTTCTTCCTCATGTTGAGGTGGCACTTCCTGTGCTGCAGTTTCCATCCATTGCTCCTTGTTCTATCACAGGGCGCAACTGAGAAGAATTTGTGCTCTCCTTCTTGTCCCTCTGCCCTCAGATGTTTATAAACATTGATTAGGTCCCCTCTAAGTCTTCTCTTCACCAGACTGAAAAGCCCCAGGTCCCTCAGCCTCTCCTCACAGGGCAGTGCTACAGCCCCTTCATCATTTTCACAGCCCTCCCTTGGACTCTCCCGAGTAGATCCTTGTCCCTCCTGAACTGGAGAGCCCAAAAGTGAATGCAAAAAGGTTCTCCATGTATCACCAGAATCTGGGAATGTGGTCTTTGCTCCCATCCTCCTGCTAAGCATCAACACTGCAGGTCTCTGGAAGGAAACTTAGAATCGCAGAGTTGTTTTGGTTGGAAAAGACCTCTAAAGTCATTGAGTCCAAACCACCACCACCACCATGACCACTAAACCACATCCCAAAGTGCCATGTCTGCAAATGTTCTGAACACCTCCAGGCATATGGGTTCAACTGCCTCCCTGGGAAGCCTGTTCCAACGTTTGAGAACCCTTCCAGCCAAGAAGTTTCTTCTAATAGCCACCCAAAACCTCCCTTGGTGCAACCTGAGGCCATTTCCTCGCATCTCATCACTTGTTACTAGGGTGAGGAGACCAACACCCATCCCACTACAATCTCCTTTCAGGCAGCTCAGCAAATTCTCCCCTTCCACCAGTCGCTTGCTTCTCATGTTTGCCTTTCTTATCAGGCTGAAGAGATAAAAGATACTCATTTTCCTGAAGCACTTCCTAGAGGACAGATGAGATCAATCCACTGGTTGGCAAATGCCAGGCTTGCTGCTGCCTGCTTAATCAACTGCTCTGCTGCTATCTGCCACTTCTTAGCCATTGCTGATTCGCTTTATTGCATCGACTGCACAGTGTCGCCGCCCGCGGTCCTTTGTGTGGCTTCCCTCCATGCTTCTGAGATGCAGAATGAACAAGCTGCAAACCCTTTGTGTCACTTCCCTCCAGGCTTCTGAGATGCAGAATTAATAAGCTGCACACCAGTAACTGCAGTCACCTCTGGAAATGATTCCCACATGCAATTCAAGGAGAGCTGTGCTGATCGATGAGGGCTATTACGGCTACACGATAAAAGGAAATGCAGCCCAGCTCTCACTGGAGAGAACAGGACTCTGTGGGCCACTCAGAGGTCTCTAACTTGCCTCTCTGAGGGATCCTGGAGGCATTCATTCATTCATCCATCCATGCAAACAGCCATGTGTTCCCTGCTTTACATAGGAGTAGCAAACAGGGCTTTTGTTACTGGTAGTAGTGTATGGCTGAGCCCACAGACCAAGATCTGCAAGCTCTGTCTGCTGAAGCTTTGCATCCCAAAGTGGAGATGCAGAGGGAACCAGGACATAAAGGAGTAGAGCATCCCTGTTATGAAGAAAGGCTGAGGCACTTGGGCCCTTTTAGCCTAGAGAAGAAAAGACAGAGTGAATCTTATCAATGCTTATCAATTTCTGGAGCATGTGTGTCAGGATGATGGGGTGAGTCTTTTATCCCAGGCACCCAGTGACAGGACAAAGGGTAACAGCCACAAACTGGAACATAGGACAGTGCATCTAAACACAGAGAGGAACTTCTTTACTTTGAGGCTAGCAGAGCACTGGGACAGGCTGCCCAGAGGGGTTGTGTAGTGTACACTTCTTTGCAAGCATTCAAACCCCACCTGGATGCTGTCCTATGCAGCCTGCTCTGGGTGATCCTGCTCTGGCAGGGAGATTGGATTGGATGATCTCCAGAGGTGCTTTTCAGTCTCTGGAATTCTGTGATTCTGTGGCACAGGGATGGCTTGTCAAGAAGGAAAAGGGACACAGGTCTGGTTTAAGATGAAGAGCAGAGATACAGGGCTGGCTTGTGCTGAAGGAACAGGCATATAGGGCTGGCTCTGCTGGAGAAATAGGGATATAGGGCAGGTTTGTGCTGAAGGAACAGGCATATAGGGCTGGCTCTGCTGGAGAAATAGGGATATAGGGCAGGTTTGTGCTGAAGGAACAGGGATATAGGGCTGGCTCTGCTGGAGAAATAGGGATATAGGGCAGGTTTGTGCTGAAGGAACAGGGATATAAGGCTGGCTCTGCTGGAGAAATAGGGATATAGGGCAGGTTTGTGCTGAAGGAACAGGGATATAAGGCTGGCTTGCCTGAGATGAGCTTCAGACACAGAAGTAAGGTGAAGCCTGGGCAGGTTTCAGGTTCCCATAGCTCAATAAGTGCACCATGATACTGAGATATCATCAGAGGCTTTCTGGCTGCTCTAAGCAGACAGTATCTGTTGCTACTGCTGCTGTGGGTTGCTGCAAGTGATTTTGTTGCCACTGCTGAGAGTGTTCCTGGCCAAAAAAACTAGCTTGGGACCTACAAAACACAATTCATTTTTCTAAATTTACCCTTTTTTTTGGGAGTGCTTCTTACAGCTGAATCTTCTCAAGTATGGGAGGCAAAATCAATGATCTGTTTGGCAATGGGTCAGATCCTCAGAGTTTCTGAAGTTGTTCAATGTCATCCTACAAAGCTCAGCCCACCAGAAAGCTGGGGAGAGACTTTTCACAAGGGCTTGCAGTGATAGAATCATAGAATCAGGCAGGCTGGAAGAGACCTCCAAGCTCATCCAGTCCAACCTAGCACCCAGCCCTGGCCAATCAACCAATGGCACTGAGTGCCTCATCCAGGCTTTGCTTCAACACCTCCAGGGATGCCTCCCTGGGCAGCCCATTCCAATGCCAATCAGTCTGGGTTGAAACTTGAGGAGGGCAGATTTAGACTGGAGATTAACTCTTGGCAGTGAGGGTGGTGAGACACTGGCACAGGTTGCCCAGGGAGGTTGTGGAGCACAGAATCACCCAATGTGATCAAAGATCACATTGGGTGATTCTGTGCTCCACAACCTCCCTGAAGGTGTTCAAGGCCAGGTTGGATGAAGCCTTGTGCAACCTGGTCTGGTGGGAGGTGTCTCTGCCCAGGGCACAGGGGTTGCAAGTAGATGATCTTCAAGGTCCCCTCCAACCCAAACCATTCTATGATTCACAAGCCATGACTTCAGTTGGCTTCTAAGCTTCTGAGCAGCCTTTGGGAACCCAACACCTCTGAGACTCGTGGCTGAATGAGCCTTATCAGGTGCAAAGCAGTGATTCAGTACAGACACGGGAAACAAGAGAATTCTTCACCCAAACTTCTTGCTTCTGTTGTTTTCTCATAGGGCAAAGTCTCCTAGAGGATAATAAGGTTCATTATAAGATTGTATACAAAATGAGCCATAATCCTGCACTTCTCATTTCAGCACTCCAAGCCCCGAAGTTAAATGATGATAATGTTGCTTACTGCTGTCAGGAGGCTCAAAGCAGTGAGGAAAGTGTTTTGCTGAGAGTGATATAAGAAATTGTGTCTGTGTTGGGGGTTAAACTGAGGGAGCTTAAACCTGCACATGGTGGGGAAGAGGACAGTGTGAGAGGTGGTGTGGAACAAGCACAAGAGGTCTGCCAGCCTTTCTGGGCTGCACTGAGAAAAGTGTAACCAGCAGGTCGAGAGAGGTTGCCCTCCCCCTCCACTCTTCCATGCTGAAAACGGTTAACCTCCCTGGGGGTGGTCTGAACCTGACCCCAGGTCCTCCTGACTCCTCCCTGGGGGTGGCCTGAACTGACCCCAGGTGCAGTGGTTAGCCCACTCCCACTTTCTGTCTAGACCCCCTATAAAAACAGAGGAACTTCTTGATTCTCTTTCTCTTTGCCCTCCCTGCCTGCCTGATAGCATCACCCTGGTTCCTGCTGCCCCTATCTTGCCACGTGGCCACCCCACCACATGGTGGACAACCCCTTCCTGACTCTACCTCCATCCATCAGTCTGGTTGTATATGTACCTTGTTTCCCTTCCCTACAGCTCTTTGTAACTCCCCTGCCTTCAATACCCTTTATTGATTGTTGAAGTTTTTCTTGTAGCTTCCAGATGGAAGCAGGACTCTTCTTTGGCTGTTTTACCCCTTTTCCCTCTCTACATCTATTTCCTTTCTTCCCAAAAGGGGAAAAGGGGGAAGCATCCTATTAATGGATTGTTCTGTTAGGTATCTGAGTCTCTGGGAAGCTTAAATCAGATCAGTACATCTGCTGAGGCCACGTCTGGAGTATTGTGTCCACTTCTGGGCTCCTCATCTCAAGAGAGGCAGGGAACTGCTGGAGAGAGTCCAATGATGACCCCAAGGATGGTTAAGGGAAGAGAATATCTGTCTGATGAGGCAAGGCTGAGAGATCTGGGGCTGTTTAGCCTGGAGAAGACAGAGAGGGGATCTTGTTCATGTTCACAATGAAGGGTGGGTGCCAAGAAGATGCCAGCCTCTTTTTACTGATGCCCAGTGCTAGGATGAGGAGCACTGGATAAAAATTGGAACACAGGAAGTTCCACATGAACATGAGGAGAAACTTCTTTACTGTGAGAGTGCCAGAGAATCTGCCAGAGAGGCTGTGGAGTTTCCCTTCTCTGGAGGCATTCAGAACCCGTCTGGACGTGTTCCTATGTGGTCTGCCCCAGGTGATCCTGCTGTAGTAGTGAGGTTGGACCTAGATGATCTCCAGAGGAACCTCCCAACCCCTACCACCTGCGATTCTGTGATTCTTTGCCTGTGCAGAGAGCTGGAAGGTGCTCATCTAGGGCAGTCAATTCGTCTCACACCTCCCCAGAGGGCAACCCACACTAAAATCCAGTTAATAAAATCAAACATGGCATGTTTGGGCAGCAGCTGCAGAGGCTGTGGGGACTGCTGAACTTCCAGTGGTGCCAGCAGCACTCACAAAGCCCTGCTAGGGCAGTGCCCAGCCCCTCTGGATGGGAGCTCTTGACTCCCTCTGCAGTGTTGCCAAACAGAAGAGCATTATTCCCAGAATTTCCATGCTATGGACAGAAAAACAGCAACAGCCACACGAGCTGAATGGCCATCAAGAGCAATTACAACCGCAGCACACATGATGCACTATTGATTTAATCTGTTTCTCTTTCAAAACAGCCTCAGACTGCATTTGTTTATGAGCTGCTTTATCAGATTCAGGCAATGGTAATTACAGAGCAGAGGCAGCCAGAAGTGTGCTCTCCACGAGGGCTCTCAGGGCTTGGGAAAGCTGCCACCCTCTTCCCACGAGCCCAGAGACCTCAGGGAGGTGTGTTCCTGGGAGAGGTGCATGCCAGGGCAGGGAAAGGAGTTAGGATGATAGATGCATGGGACTCAGGTGTGGTTTGCTCTCTTTAAATCATAGAATTAGAGCATCATTAGGGTTGGAAAAGACCTCTGAGATCATCAAGTTGAGCACCACTATGCAGGTTAAACCATGTCCTGAAGTGCCATGTCTGTTTGGTTTTTGAATCATAGAATCAAGCAGGTTGGAAGAGACCTCCAAGCTCAGCCAGTCCAACCTAGCACCCAGCCCTAGCCAGTCAACCAGACCATGGCACTAAGTGCCCCAGCCAAGCTTGGCTTCAACACCTCCAGGGACAGTGACTCCACCACCTCCCTGGGCAGCCCATCCCAATGGCAAGAAGATCTCCAGGTGGAGAAGAGCCCAACCCCACCTGGCTACAGCCTCCCTGCAGGGAGCTGCAGGCAGCAATGAGCTCTGTCCTGAGCCTCCTCTGCTGCAGGCTGCACACCCCCAGCTCCCTCAGCCTCTCCTCACAGGGCTCTGCTCCAGGCCCCTCCCCAGCCTTGCTGCCCTTCTCCAAACACCTTCCAGCACCTCAGCATCTCTCTTGAATTGAGGAGCCCAGAACTGGACACAGCACTCCAGGGGTGTCCTGAGCAGTGCTGAGCACAGGGGCAGAAGAACCTCCCCTGTCCTGCTGCCCACACTGCTCCTGAGCCAGCCCAGGATGCCATTGGCTCTGATGCCCACCTGGGCACTGCTGCCTCATCTTCAGCTCCTCTCTACCAGCACCCCCAGGGCCCTTTCTTCCTGGCTGCTCTCAGCCACTCTGTCCCCAGCCTGTAGCACTGCTTGGGGTTGTTGTGGCCAAAGTGCAGAACCCTGCTCTTGGCCTTGTTCAGTCTCATCCCATTGGCCTCTGCCCACCCATCCAGCCTGGTCAGGTCCCTCTGCAGGGCTCTGCTACCTTTCAGCAGATCCACAGCTGCTGCTAGCTTGGTGTCATCTGCAAACTTACATTTCCCTTGCAGCTCATCTCTTATTTGTGGGGAGAGCAGAAAGTTGGGTTGGGTTTTTTTTTGGTGTGTGTGTGGTTTGTTTTGGGTTGTGTTCTTTTGAATATATTTATTTATTTTATCCCTATCTGTCTTCCATTAAAGTAAAAAACTCTACAAATCAATAATAACCTTTGTAGAGATGAACCTCTCTGTAATTATGCCTCCAAAGCCAGGTAATTGTTTGCATACTTTTATAGAGGAATAAAGAAGGGGAACATGTGTTTGGTGTGATTGAACTGGAAAAGGAGAGGAGGGAGGGAGGGAGGGAGAGGGGGAGGGAAAGAAAAGGAAAAGAAAAAGACCCCAATTTTGAGAGTGGTGCTCAGCACCCATTGCATTTACACTTCTCATCAGCATTTGCTGTTGCTGCTGGGCAATTAATTTCCCCTGTGCAGGAATCGAATCACTGCAGCAGGCGAGGGCAGGCGCAGCGGAGGGGAGAAAGCAGAGTCTCTCAATTGGGATCTGATTGGGATTTTATTACAATGTGGTCTTTATTAAGGATAATAATCTACAACCTCTGAGTTGAGGGAATGGTTGATTTCAGTCAAATCAATCTCTGTGTATCTCTCTGATGCCTGGGTGACATTTCCCAACAGGAAGGGGCTAAGAGCCCAAACGGGAGTGAGCTCCCAGTAAGAAACAACACAGACATCTTGAAGGCACTTGGTTTGTAGAATGAGATGACAGCAACCAGAGCGCCCTGGGGCACTGTTCCAGGATGCCTACTCCCTGTGTGCCAGCCATCTGGGTTCGTTTAGAGTCCCTGCCTGCCTCTGCATGGGTGTGTGTGTGTGTGCACACGCGTGTGCGAGGGGCGGTGGCGGGGGGGACACAGTCTCAGGTTGCAGGCTTCAGTGTGGGCTGTGCTGGGGGCTAAAACCTCCCGCCTGGACCTTCTCAAATCCGCCAACATCATCTGCTGGTCCCTCCAGAGGAGCAATTTCAGCAGGAGCAGCTGCAGGGGGGGATGTTCAGCGTATTCTTTATTCGAAGTGAAAGATGCTAAGCAGGGAATTTCAGGAGCCCTCTTGTTCAGAGAAAGAGAAAGGAGGATCAGGGGGAGAAAATAGAAACTGGAAAACATCCATGAAATTAGTCCCCAATCACTGCCTGTGCTGAGCCTTTCCTGACAAGCTGTCAGTCACGGATTTGCAGCAGGTTAGGCAGAAGTCTCCTTTGCTGGCAGCTTCTCCGCAAGCCTAACGTGAAGACTCAGCTCCCAGCGCTTCACAAGCTGCAGCCACCAGTGTGTTTTGTTTGGAATTCATCTTCCAGAGGAATGGAATACTTTGGGAAGGCTAGGATATGGCCAGCAGGCAGTTCCAAGCCATACAGCCCCTCTCCTTATCAACCCCAGAGCCAGGATGTCTTGAAAGACAAACGGAGCAGACTGAAAAGATGCTGCCTCTGTGCCTTGCTTTCCAGGCAGTTTGGATGGGGCAAATGAATTTCAGTTTGGCTGAGAGCTGCAGAACAGGAAGGCAGGGAAGGAATTGATCTCTGCAGTCCCACAGGCATGGAAAGTAGGCAGAAATTCAGCAACTCTGTGTCAGTTCTGAAGAGAAGGTGCCTGAAAAATGTGAGGAAAAGAATCATGTGAATTCACACCCTAGAACCACAGAATCATTAAGGTGGGGAAAGACCTCTAAGGTCATCCTGTCCAGCCATCAACCCAACAACACCATGGCCAGTAAACCATGTCCCAGAGTGCCATGGCTACTTGGTTTCTGAGCACTTTGAGGGATGGTGGCTGCAATCCCTGACAGTCCTGAGGGAAAAAGAACCACATGGATCACATGGACTGAATATAGAACAGAAGCATCTATAATATCTTTTTCTTTGTGCTTTTATCCATTAAATTGTATTGAATAAATTACCTCATTGCTGGCCACAGCTACCTGGGGGGAGGCTGTAGCCAGATGGGGTTGGGCTCTTCTCCCAGGCAACCAACAACAGAACAAGGGGACACAGTCTCAAGTTGTGCTGGGGGAGGTCCAGGCTGGATGTTAGGAGGAAGTTGTTGTCAGAGAGAGTGATTGGCATTGGAATGGGCTGCCCAGGGAGGTGGTGGAGTGGCTGTGCCTGGAGGTGTTGAAGCCAAGCCTGGCTGGGGCACTTAGTGCCATGGTCTGGCTAATTAGGTGTTGGATGGTAGGTTGGACTCAATGACCCTAGAGGTCTTTTGCAAGCTGCTTAATTCTGTTATTCTGTGATTTCTTCAGGTGAAGGCCCTTGAACACAAGTCATAAGGAATGGCTGAGGGAACCAGAGCCATATGGTCTTCAGAAGAGGAGGCTGAAAGGAGACCTCATTACCCTCCACAGCTACCTCAAAGGGCACTGGAACTCGGTGAGTGTTGGTCTCTTCTCCTGTGCAGCGAGTGACAGGCCAAGAGCAAATGGCCCAAAGTTATGCTGGGGAGGTTCAGGTTGGATATTAGGGAAAATGTCTTCACAGAGAGGATCATCAGGTATTGGAACAGGTGGAGTCATCATCCCTGGAGGTGTTTAAATGATGATTGGATGTGGTGCTTAGGGTTAGTGGCAGTAGCTTAGCAGTAGTGGTGGGATTGTGAGCTCTAGGCAAGCGGTGGGATTCAATGCTCTCAAAAGCCTTTCCCAACCTCAGCAGCTGTATGATTCTAGCTGGCTCATTGGTACACCTCCTTGACATCTTCTGGAGGACAGGGGGATAAGAAAAAGCACCCAACTCCTGCCAACTTCTGCCAGTCTGATAGAAGAGGAGATCCATGGATCTCACTAAGTGAAGAGAGGTCTCTTCTGCCACGACCAGGGTCTTAGAAGCCATCTCCTATCAGAGCCTCAGCTCACCAAATTGCTCAATGCTCATAAGCTTCTCCTTTATCCACTGGCTCCCAGTGGACTACAATCAAAGAAAGTGGTAGCACATAAGTGAATGCCCTCCTGGGGCTTTACAGTGAGGTTGTATTTGTCTGGTCAGGTTCATATATACACATTTTCTGTCTGAGTCGAAAGGAAATATGAGCAAGGGAAGATTTAGCCAGATGGGATTTTGCCATGCCTGCTGAGATGTGGCCAACTTTTCAAAGCAAGAAAGCAAAACCAGAATAAAACTGTGGGATTACCTACTGGTTTCATCTCTATCCTCTGGTGCCATGTGGTGACAGATGCAGAGAAGGGCCAGATACCTCAGTTTGAGCAACATCCAACACAGGAGAGCAGTCTGGAGTAATTCTGCTGTCCTTCCCTCAGGTGAACTTGTTCTCCTTTCAGTGTTTTTTTATGTGCTTGGTTTTAGAAGCCTTTAATGAGGGAAAGCTGCTTTCTTGTGCAGTGTAAAGCACTCACCAGCAAACAGTCCCTGCTCCCCAGCCAGTGCATGCAGCAGATAACTCTGCTTTCTTGTGCAGTGTAAAACTCACACCAGCAAACAGTCCCTGCTCCCCAGCCAGTGCATGCAGCAGATAACTGCTTTCTTGTGCAGTGTAAAGCACTCACCAGCAAACAGTCCCTGCTCCCTAACCAGTGCATGCAGCAGATAACTGCTTTCTTGTGCAGTGTAAAGCACTCACCAGCAAACAGTCCCTGCTCCCTAACCAGTGCATGCAGCAGATAACTCTGCTTTCTTGTGCAGTGTAAAGCACTCACCAGCAAACAGTCCCTGCTCCCCAACCAGTGCATGCAGCAGATAACTGCTTTCTTGTGCAGTGTAAAACTCACACCAGCAAACAGTCCCTGCTCCCTAACCAGTGCATGCAGCAGATAACTGCTTTCTTGTGCAGTGTAAAACTCACACCAGCAAACAGTCCCTGCTCCCTAACCAGTGCATGCAGCAGATAACTGCTTTCTTGTGCAGTGTAAAACTCACACCAGCAAACAGTCCCTGCTCCCTAACCAGTGCATGCAGCAGATAACTGCTTTCTTGTGCAGTGTAAAACTCACACCAGCAAACAGTCCCTGCTCCCCAACCAGTGCATGCAGCAGGTAACTGCTTTCTTGTGCAGTGTAAAGCACTCACCAGCAAACAGTCCCTGCTCCCCAACCAGTGCATGCAGCAGATAACTGCTTTCTTGTGCAGTGTAAAGCACTCACCAGCAAACAGTCCCTGCTCCCTAACCAGTGCATGCAGCAGGTGGGTACAGGTTAGAAATGGTAATTGTGACACAGGCAGTCTGCAGCTACCTGAAGGGACATTGTGAAGAGACTGCTGCTGGGCTCTGCTCACAAGTAGTTGGAGACAGAACAAGGGGGAATAGCCTCAAGCTGAGGCTGGGGAGGTTTAGATTGGACACTGGGAAAGAGTTTTTCACAGAGAGAGTGGTCAGGGACTGGAATGAGCTGCCCAGGGAGGTGGTGGAGTCACCCAGCCTGGCTGTGTTTCAGGGTGGTTTGGATGTGGAGCTTGGGGATATGGTTTCAGGTGAATCTTGCAGAGTAGGGTTCTAGGTTGGACTTGGTGCTCCTGAGGGGCTTTGCCAGCCTGCATGGTGCTGTGACTCTGTGTGGAGAACCATAAACAATACACAGGCCTTTGCATCCCATTTCTGTGTGCTATCAGCTGGCCCATATGGAATAGCCCATTGAAAAAAAATAATTGTTTGGAATGAAGTGGCAGGAAGGAAAAAAACCTGCAAATTCCCTTCACTGAGTGAAGCTGGTGGAGTTGCCCCAGGGATGAATTTGGTCAGGTATATGTTAACTGGCTGCAAGACAGAATGTGAACTCCTGCCTTTGCCAAGCCAGCAAACACGCACACACCGTTTATTGCCAGCCCTGTTGGTTTAAGAGGGGCTCTGTGTTTCAAAGCTAACACTTGTACCACTTGTTGCTGTGGTTGTCTCTTATTAACACAGCAAATAGCTAATGAGAATCTATGGCCTTGGAAAAAGCCAGCTCATAAGTTAGGGCTTTAAATTAGCCTGCCTGTCGGATCGCCTCAGCGTGGTACCCCACTCCTTTTTGTCTCCTTCAGTCAGCCCATTTATAAGGACACAAACTCATCAGGTTACAAAGGTTGCAAGGAACATATTTTTTCCCCCCAAAGGAAACAAGCCTGGCTCGACTGCAAACAGCTCATGCTCTATTTAAAGCCAGGCTGCATTCACTTCTCGTGCCAGAGAACCCGATTCACCCAGGGCGTAGCTCCACAAACATCAGCAGAGTTCCACCAGAGACTAAATTAGTCCAAAGTGCTTTAAAATCTTGCTTAATTTATGCACAGTTCAGTTTGGCTTTAAAGCCAACAGTCTCTGTGCTTCACTCCCTGCTGCTTTCCACTACTGCCTTCTACTGAAGAAGGGGACACAGTCTCAAGTTGTGCCAGGGCAGGTCTAGGCTGGACGTTAGGAGGAAGTTGTTGGCAGAGAGAGTGATTGGCATTGGAATGGGCTGCCCAGGGAGGTGGTGGAGTCACCATCCGTGGGGGTGCTCAAAAACTATGTAGACATGGCACTTTGTGTCATGGTTTAGTGAGTGTGGTGGTGGTGATCATAGAATGTCAGGGGCTGGAAGTGACCTTGAAAGATCATCTGGTCCAGCCTCCCTGCCAGAGCAGGATCACCTAGAGCAGAGCACACAGGAATGCATTCAGATGGCTCTTGAATGACTCCAGAAAGAGAGACTCCACAAGCCCCTTGGGCAGCCTGTTCCAGGCTTCTGTCACCCTCACAGGGAAAAAAATCTTCCTCAGGTTCACATGGAACCTCCTGTGCTTCAACTTCCACCCATTGCCCCTTGTGCTGGCACTGGGCATACTGTGTCCAGTTCTGGGTTCCTCAATTTAAGAAGGATGTTGAGGTGCTGGAAGGTGTCCAGAGAAGGGCAGCAAGGCTGGAGAGGGGCCTGGAGCACAGCCCTGTGAGGAGAGGCTGAGGGAGCTGGGGGTGTGCAGCCTGCAGCAGAGGAGGCTCAGGGCTGAGCTCATTGCTGCCTGCAGCTGCCTACCATGGCAGGGGGGTTGGAACTGGCTGATCCTTGTGGTCTCTTCCAACCCTGACTTAATCTCTTACTCTATGATTCAAGAGCCTCAGCACTTTGGCTCGTCTGAAGTGTCCTTTAGCTTCCTTTAATCTCAACCATAAGACATCCATCTCTGAACAGGGCATTTAACTTGCAAATCTCCCCTTTAGAATAGATCTTAAGGTGAGGAGGAGGAGGAGGACCTGAGCTCCTCCTGATGAGGGAGGTTGCATCCAAGCTCTAATCACCAGACTTGCCCTAATGGGAGCTCTGAGCAGGTCAGATCTGCAGCAGCTCTTCCCAGGGTAATTAAAGCAGTGAGCTGTTAGATTATTATGGGATTTTTTTTTTCCTCTGAAAGAAGGTTTCTGGCCCTTTACAAACCATGTGTGCTATATATCCTTAAACATGACATGTTTTCCTCAAGGAGTTCCTTGTCAAGAATCTTTGTGTTTAATAGTGGGTGATGATGAGAACATGCCCTAAATGAAACCTAATTGGAAATGAGATTATGTAACTTTACTTCCTCCCTAAGTAGACTTTCCCTTGACATATTGTAGTCAGGTTTTGCATTGAAGTCTTTAGTGTTAAGCAAACTGACAAACACAAGATTGCTTTTGAGAAATTGAGGGGGGGAGGGGGAAAAGCACAACCACAACAAACCAAAAACCAAACCCTAAGAGATCTGATTTACATCAGCAGGAGGAAGCAGAGCTGTGTGCCAAAAGGACAAAATCCAGTGGGTGAGGATTTACTACAGAGGGGGGAAAAAAAAACTTAGCTCAGAGTGAAAATCCTCACATCACTTAAGTAAATCAGCCATCAAAACAAACAAGCTTTAATTTACTAATTACCCTGTTGGTTGTCAAATAACATTTTAGTCACTATTAGTACAGCTGCTTATGCTCCTTCACAACAGCTCTTGAAGAAAATGGATGGAGTTTTTGTTTGATTACAGACAGTGAAATCAAATGATTTGTGTTTGGGTTCGTTGGGGGTTTTTTTGACACCCAGGCTTGAGAGTGTGGTGTGCTGTGTTCACAGGAGGGGGAATGTAGGCTGGGTATTGGAAAGAAATGCTTCCCAGTCAGGCTGGAACAGGTTGCCCAGGGAGGTTGTGGATGCCACCCCCCACACACACACACTGGTGGTGTTCAAGGCCAGCCCAGGGAGGTGGTGGAGTTGCTATCCCTGGAGGTGTTGAAGCAAAGCCTGGATGAGGCACTTAGTGCCATGGTCCTGTCACTGGGCATACTGTGTCCAGTTCTGGGACACTCAATTCAAGAAGGATGTTGAGGTGCTGGAAGGTGTCCAGAGAAGGGTATGAAGGCTGGGGAGGGGGCCTGGAGCAGAGCCCTGTGAGGAGAGGCTGAGGGAGCTGGGGGTGTGCAGCCTGCAGCAGAGGAGGCTCAGGGCAGAGCTCATTGCTGCCTGCAGCTGCCTGCAGGGAGGCTGTAGCCAGGTGGGGTTGGGCTCTGCTGCCAGGCAAGCAGCAACAGAAGAAGGGGACACAGTGTGAAGTTGTGGCAGGGCAGGTCTAGGCTGGATGTTAGGAGGAAGTTGTTGTCAGAGAGAGTGATTGGCATTGGAATGGGCTGCCCAGGGAGGTGGTGGAGTGGCTGTGCCTGGAGGTGTTGAAGCCAAGCCTGGATGAGGCACTTAGTGCCATGGTCTGGTTGATTGCATAGGGCTGGGTGCTAGGTTGGACTGGCTGAGCTTGGAGGTCTCTTCCAACCTGCTTGATTCCATGACTCTATGATTCTATACCTTGTCCCTCCTGTGGCATGGGGGTTGGAATTAGATCTTTAAGGTCTCTTCCGAGCCAAATCAGTCTCTGAGTCTCAGATTTTATGTGAACATTTTCATATCCTTCCAGCAGGCAAAAGTAAGGAGCCTGGTTAAGTGCTTCTCAGTCAGATCTCAAGCAGGCTTTGGCTGGAAATTCCCATTCAGACCAGAAAATAAGAGTTAAGTTAGACTACTGAGTAGCACAAGAGTGTAAATAGCACTTTAAGTGCCCATATGTAGTCAAAACTATAATGGACTTTGATGCTCACAAACTACCAACTTCCCAAAACATTATATACAGAGGGAAACAAAGAAGAGCAGACTGATAGGGGGAATCTCACCAATATTGAACTGATCAATATCTAAAGGGTGGAGCTCATGAGGATGGGGCAGGACTCTTTCCAGTGGTGCCCAGCGGGAGGACAAAGGGCGTTGAGTGCAAACTGGGACACAGGAGGTTTCACTTGAACTTAAGGAGAAACTTCTTCACTTTGAGGGTGGCAGAGCACTGAAACAGCATGCCCAGAGAGGTTGTGGAGTCTCCTCCTCCAAAGACATTCAAAATCCACCTGGATGTGTTCCTGCGCTGCCTGGTCTAGGTGAACCAGCTTTAGAGATTGACTCAGATCTCCAAAGGTCCCTTCCACCCTCTACCATTCTGTGATCTGTGACTTTCTGTTGCCTTCTTCCCTCTCTCATAATCTCTCTGCTTTCCCCTCTCTGCAATTACCCTGAAAGACATCATCCAAACGCTGTATGAATTCAGGGGGCTGCAGGGAGAAGAGGGAGGACAAGTCTGGCTCCACTGCCTCCGCCTGTTTGCTGGCTGGCTTAGGACATCACCCTGCTTTGGCTACAGTGTACCAAAGAGACGAGTAGGGTGGAGGAAATCTCCCAATCTTCTCACCCCAATCCTGCCAGGGAAGGATTTGAATAAACTCCTAACTGCTTTCGTGGGAAGCCTGAAGCCCCTTCAGTTCCCATCTAGCCTGTTATTAACACTGCTTGGCTCCTGTTCCTGCCATTAATGACCTTGCAAGCACCAGCAGCAAAAAGCAGTGTCTTCTTTCACAGAGATGCATGTCCTGGGGTGGCTTTTCAATAGCTCTGCTGGCCGTTTGTGCTAGATGCCCCTCTTTTGGCACAAAGGCAATCTGAAATGATATTTACATACAAATACAGATGAGAAGGAGAAAATGCATCGGTCACAGAAAGCAAATGGGCCAGGTGTCATAGAAAAAGAAGTTTGCATCCTTTCCTCTAAGCTCTGAGGCTACTGGAGGGTTGCAAGCACTGGGGGTATAGAAAAGCAAAAACCAGCCCCTGTCCTGTGTGGAATGGGACAGGACATTCAGGCATTGACAGGGAAAACAGGGATCCTGGGGAGGCAAGGACAAAGCAGTGCTGGGCATAAGGCAAAAAGCAGAGCAAACACTGGGCAAGAGGACCCTGAAAGCAAAGAGAGAGCTAAACATTCCCCCAGGGTCACAGCCAGAATTGCTCCTTCCTCTTTGCAGCTTCCCTTCAAATGCTTCCTATGTTTGCCTGACCCTGGCTGCTTTGAGGGCGACTTTAACCGTGCCTGTGGGTGGTGGCTTGTATGGAAGAGCTCCCATCTTGGTCCTGCAAGAGGGGATCAGGCTAGAAAACGACCTGTGTGCATGATAAGGAACAGAGCAGCACAAGCAAAAGACTAAACTGAGTGATAGCTTCACTGGGGCTGCTGAGAAATGATACTCTTCTGGAGACAGCTGTACCTGGGTGTGATGGGGCTGCCATCAAAGCTAGCTGGTAAACTTACTCCAACTTCAATCTCTCCTTAAGTTTAAGTGAAACCTCCTGTGCCCTGCTTTGCCCTTGTCCTGTCACTGACCAGCACGGAAAAAAGCCCAGCCCCATCCTCATGGCCTCCACCCTTCACATACTGATCAGCACTGAGATCACTTCTCAGGCTGCTGCTCTGCAGACTAAACAGCCCCTGGTCTCTCAGCCTCCTCCTGTAGGAGATGCTCCAATCCCCTCAGTTCCCTGTCTCTCCTGAACTGCGGAGCACAAGATGACCCAGTACTCCAGATGTGGCCTCACCAGGGCAAAGCAGGGGCAAACCTCCCTCCACACTCATCTTGCCCAGCTTACTGTTGGCCTTCTTGACCAGGGTGTGGCAGAAAAATTAGTCTTGTTTCCTTGGACATTTTCCATCTTGAGTCTTCCTGCTCTCAAGACTGTCTCACCTGGATGGAGATAGGTGAGGTGGCTCATTCCTACATGGCTACAAACCAGAACTTGGCTCAAGGACACTACTGGTTTTAAAACCTGGGAATGATCTTTCAGTTGGGAACACCAACTAGATGGGATCTGGCTTTCATTTCTGCTGTTTACAGGCTTAATTTAGGCTGGGTTAGACCTCTCTCAGCCTCAAAACGCACGATTGTGATCAGCTGTTTCACTACCCAGCTGATCAACAAGGGTTTGCTTAATTAGGGCAGAAGACTAATTAGGTTGTCAAGGTTTAAGCCCCCCCAGAAGTCAACAGCAAGAGGCTACACGGAAGGATTCCTATCACCGTATTTATTAACCTTTAAACCCTTCAGCTCTTCCATCATTGATGTTTAATCGAGTCACTTAGGCTGTCAGGCTAATAACTGAGATAATGAAGCAGCTTAGGACCTTGCTTTGCTGCTTTGGGAGTTTAACTCTAATTTTAGAATGCTAAAAATAGCTTCACTAAAAATAAGACCTGGTGGGTGGGTGGGTTGGGGTTTTTTTTTTTCCTCCCCAAACAATTGAACTTCTGTGGCTTCCCTCTCCAAATGGCTAAGAGGTTATTCCATTTCAAAGAGGTTCTTGGGTAGTAAAAGTTAATCACCACATTCAACCCAAAACGTTGGTAAAGGGCTTCATGGACCCCGAGTGATTCTACCTGCAGATAAAGATGGCATTTGTCACCTGGGGACAAAGCTTTCCTTCCAAACAGGAAGGGGAAAGAGAGAGTTTGGTAGGAGAAGAGAGAGGGGGGGGATTTTTGGGGGGAAGAGAAGGAGAGAACTGTTTAAGGGAAGAGAGAGAGACCTTTTTAGGGGAAGAGAGGGAGAGAATCAAGAGAAGAGAGAGAGACCTTTTCAGGGGAAGAGAGGGAGAGAATTAAGAGAAGAGAGAGAGAGAAGTTTTTAGGGGAAGAGAGGGAGAGAATTAAGAGAAGAGAGAGAGACCTTTTTGGGGGAAGAGAGGGAGAGAATTGAGAGAAGAGAGAGAGACCTTTTTAGGGGAAGAGAGGGAGAGAAGAGAAGAGAGAGAGACCTTTTTAGGGGAAGAGAGGGAGAGAATTAAGAGAAGAGAGAGAGACCTTTTTAGGGGGAAGAGAGGGAGAGAATTGAGAGAAGAGAGAGAGACCTTTTTGGGGGAAGAGAGGGAGAGCTTTGTAGGGAGAGAGAGAATTTTTTAGGGGAGAGAACCTTTTTTGGGGGGAGAAAGAAGTTCTTATGGGAAGAGAGAATTTTTTTTAGGGGAAGAGAGAGAGAACATTTTATGGGGGGAGAGAACTTTTTAGGGAGACATTTTTTAGGGGAAGAGGGAGAGAACTTTTTAGGGGAAGAGAATGTTTTAGGGAGAGATGGAGGTTCTTTAGGGGAGAGAACATTTTAGGGCAGGAAAGAGAGAGACCTTTTTAGGGGAAGAGAGAGGGAGAGAACCTTTTGGAGGGGGAAAGAGAGATCTTTTTAGAGGAAGTGAGAGAACTTCTTAGGTAGAGATTTTTTTTAGGGGGGGGAGGAGAAAGAGACCTTTTTAGAGGAAGACAACTTCTTAGGGAGAGATTTTTTTAGGGGGAGAGGGAGAGAACTTTTTAGGGGGAGGAGAGAGACCTTTTTAGAGGAAGAGAACTTTTTAGGGAGAGATTTTTAGGGGAAGAGGGAGAGAACCTTTCAGGGGAGGGAGGGGGAGACCTCTTTAGAGGAAGAGGACTTTTTAGGGAGAGATCTTTTTTTAGGGGGAGAGGGAGAGAACTTTTTAGGGGGAGGAGAGAGACCTTTTCAGAGGAAGAGAACTCTTTAGGGAGAGATTTTTTAGGGGGAGAGAACTTTTCTGGGGGGGGAGAGAGATCTTTTAAGAGGAAGAGAACTTTTTAGGGAGAGATTTTTTTTAGGGAAGAGGGAGAGAACTTTTTTTGGGGGGAGAGAGACCTTTTTAGGGGAGGAGGGAGAAGGGAAGGATAATTTTTTTTAGGATAAAAATAACATTCCAGGAGAAAATGACTTTGAAGGATATGAGGTTTAGGAAACTAAAGAACATTTGAGGAAAAAAAGAACTTTTTAGGCAAAAATCACCTTGAGGGATGCATTGGAAAAACCATTCTTGGAGAAAAGAACATTGAGAGATATGTTTTTTAGGAAACAAAAGATTGTTTTGGGAAGAAAAAGAGCATTGAGGGATGAGTGGTTTAGGAAAAGAACACTTTAGGAATAAAGAGCAATGAGGGATATGGTTTTTTAGGAAAATGGAGACTTTTTTAGTGCAAAACAGGTGGGATTTTATTTAATGGGGGCCCAAGAAAAGAAATCCCTTACATTTAGGATGTGGTTTTTTTTCCTCCATGGTCTTTTCTCCTCTTTTTCATTTCAAAATTCTCCATTCCCCACAGCACAGCAGTTTGACCTTTCATGTCTGCAGCCACAGAGGCACCTGGCCAACAGGTTAATTTTACACTTAATTGTTAATTTTACACTTTCCTGCTGTTGAGAAAAATCATTTCCTGACTTCCCATCTCTTCAGAAGGCTGAAATAGAAGTTAGGAGGACAACCTTACATGTCCTATAGCCTGGCAAATCTCCCAGGCTGTTATTGTGGAGCACAGAGCTGATTGTCCTACATGGAGGGAATAAAGTTACCACGACTCCCAGGTGAAACCCTCCTCTCTGCCAGCCCCCTTCTGACTTGTGATTTAATGCCATGTGCTCCCTCTAATAGCACAGCCTCCTTCAGCCTGAAACCAAGTCAGTTTTATTTGCCTGGTAACCACTGGGCATACTTTAAAACCCAGCACAGAGCCCAGGCATGTCTTTGAGACTGGATCCTTTATTTACTGAGCTTTCATACCAGCCTTAAACCTGGTGGCAGCTTCAGAATGCTTCTAGGATCTTAGAATCATAGAATGGTCTGAGTTGGAAGGGGCCTTCAAAGGTAATCACATCCAACCCCCTCTGCAGTCAGCAGGGGCATCCTCAACTAGATCAGGGTGCCCAAAGCCCTGTCCAGCCTCGCCTGGAATATCTCCAGGGATGGGGACTCAGGCACCTCCCTCAGCAACCTGTGCCAGTGTTCCCTTACCCTTGTCCTCACGGTGGAGAGCTTGTTCCTAACATCCAAACTAAACCTATACTGTCCTAGTTTGAAGCCATTGCCCCTTGTCCTGTCACTACATGCCCTTTGGAAACAGTCTCCATCTTTCTCGTAGCCCCTTCAGGTCCTGGCAGGCTGCTATTGGGCCTCCTGGAGCCTTCTCTTCTCCAGATTAAACATCCCCAGCTCCCTTAGCTTGTCCTCCTAGCAGAGCTGCTTCAGCCCCCTGGTCCTTTTTATGGCCCTCCTCTGGACTCTCTCCCACAAGTCCATGTCCTGCCTGTGTTGAGGGCTCCAGAGCTGGATGAAGTACTCCAGGTGAGGTCTCATGAGACCAGAGTAAAGTAGCAGAATCATCTCACTTGATGATGGACATGCATCTTTTGATGCAGCCCAGCATGTGGTTGGCCTTGCAGGGTGGGGGCTTACACAGTCTCTGGAGCAGTGCAAAAAGCTGTAGAACTTGCAGACATGGCACTTGGGGTGGTGTTGAGTTGATGCATTGTTGGACTTGATGGGTTTAGAGGTCTTAATGATTCTGTAATCACTAGCAGGAACCTGCTGCACGTTTGCTGCATGATTTCCCTAGCCCCAGCCAGGTGTCTTGAGTACCTAAAGCCTTCTTCCTGACACCAGGCACCTGAGTCCTGCCTTAGATGGGCAAAGAGGCATGCAGAGCATTTGGCTTGGAAATGACATCGCAGCACTGCTCAAGCCTACGTTTGGCAACATCCATGACCACCAAAGCTCAGTGAAGCTGTGCTGCCAGCTGTAGCTTGTAAGCACACCCAGAGGCAAAGGCTCAGCATTTCTGCTCGTGGTCAGCCAGAGTCTGATTCTCAGTGTGCATGTTTATTATCCCCTACAGACCATGATTACAGGAGCTTCTCATTCATGGACAGGCTTCACCATCTGCTGCTGCCCCACTCTGGGCTTGCTGCGGAAGACCTGAGCTGTCTGCAGGCTGAAACACTCACGGCTGGGTTAGTGCTGGGTCAGCAGTGCCTTGAGGAACACTGCAGCCACTCATCCAGCCTCCTCTCTTTGCATTCCTGGGTATTTCAGGAGTGCCTTTGAGTTGCAGGTTTCACCACAGCTGTGTTGACTCTGAGAGAGAAATGTTGGCCTTTAAAAACCCTCTCCTCTCTAAATCAGTGAAGGGACAGGCTGTGCCAGGGCAGATTTAGGCTGGAGGTGAGGAGAAAGTTCTTCCCTGAGAGAGTCATTGGACACTGGAATGGGCTGCCCGGGGAGGTGGTGGAGTCGCCGTCCCTGGAGCTGTTCAAGGCAGGATTGGACGTGGCACTTGGTGCCATGGTCTGGCCTTGAGCTCTGTGGTAAAGGGTTGGACTTGATGAGCTGTGAGGTCTCTTCCAACCCTGATGATACTGTGATACTGTGACACTGTGATACTGTGACTCGATGGGTCTGGAGAAGAGCAGGCTGAGGGGACACCTCCTTGCTCTCTACAGCTGCCTGAGAGGAGGCTGTAGGGAGGTGTGCTTGGTCTCTTCTCCTGAGTGATGGGATGGCAGGAAATGGCTTTAAGCTGCCCCAGGGGAGGTTTAGGTTGGATAAGAGGAGCAATTACTTGCCTGGAAGAGCGGTCAGGCATTGGAAGAGGCTGCCTGGAGAGGTGAGGGAGTCACCATCCCTGAGAGCGTTCAAAACCCCTGTGGCTATGGCACTCTGGGACATGGTTTAATGGCCATGGTGGCGTTGGGTTGACTTAATGTCCTTGGGTGTCTTCTCCAGCCTTCAGGATTCTGGGATTCTAACATCTCCAAACTGAACTTGCTTACTGTCAGTGAGGACTGCAATTCTCTTCAGCTATAGAATCCTATATAGAATCATATAGAATCAACCAGGTTGGAAGAGACCTCCAAGCTCATCCAGTCCAACCTAGCACCCAGCCCTATCCAATCAGCTAGACCATGGCACTAAGTGCCTCATCCAAGACACTTGGCTGAGCTGCACATGTGCTGTGTCCTCAGGATACAGCTTTTGTTTAGGAAACACCTTTCTTGCATTTTAGGTACTCAAAAATACTTTGCCACATTTTACTTTATTCCTATTTTGGTTTATTTATTATTTTGACTTTATTTAATTAAATAATAGTCTCATTTAATTTTCTATATTGTTTTAATTCTGTCTTGTTGTATTATTTCCATTTTGGTTTCTTCTTTATATTTCTAATTATTATTCTATTTTATTTACTATTTTTATTCTATTTTATTTATAGGTTCTGTTACTTTTTATTATTTCTATTTTAATTTATTATTTCTATTTCAATGTATTATTTCTATTTTAATTTATTATTTCTATTTCAATTTATTATTTCTATTTCAAGGTATTATTTCTATTTCAATTTATTATTTCTATTTTAATTTATTATTTCTATTTCAATGTATTATTTCTATTTCAATTTATTATTTATATTTTAATTTATTATTTCTATTTCAATTTATTATTTATATTTTAATTTATTATTTCAATTTATTATTTCTATTTCAATGTATTATTTCTATTTTAATTTATTATTTCTATTTTAATTTATTATTTCTATTTCAATTTATTATTTCTATTTCAATTTATTATTTCTAATCCAATTTATTATTTCTATTTCAATTTATTATTTCTATTTTAATTTATTATTTCTATTTCAGTTTATTATTTCTATTTCAGTTTATTATTTCTATTTTATTATTGCTATTTTGCATTATTTATTTTCATTTTGGTTTCTTATCTCTAATTTTTGATTATTTTTATTCTATTTCATGTATGATTTCTATTTTTTTTAAATTATTTCAATTTTAATCTATTATTTCAATTTTAATTTATTATTTCTATTTCATTTATTATTTATATTTTGTGTTATTTATTTTCATTTTGGTTTCTTATCTCTAATTTTTGTATATTTTTATTCTATTTCATGTATGATTTCTGGGTTTTTTTAGGTATTTCAATTTTAATTTATTATTTCAATTTTAATTTATTATTTCTATTTCATTTATTATTTCTATTTTGTTTTATTTATTTTCATTTTGGTTTCTTATCTCTAATTTTTGTTTACTTTTATTCTATTTCATGTATGATTTCTATTATGTTTTATTTTTTCTATTTTAATTTACTATTTCTAATTTAATTTATTATTTCTATTTTGTTTGTTATTTCTATTTTATTTATTATTTCTACTTTGGTTTTGTTTTTTCTATTCTTTCTAATTTTTCTTTATTATTTATTCTATTTTATTTATAATTTCTGCTTTGGTTTATTTCTTTTTTAATTTTGGGTTATTCTTTCTAATTGTTTTAATTCTATTTTATTTATAATTTCTATTATTTTCTATTATTTCTATATTAATTTATTAGTTCTATGTTATTTATTCTATTTTGTTTATTAGTTCTATTTTATTTATTATTTCTACTTTGGCTTATTTATTTTAATTTTAGGTTTATTTCTAATTTTTCTTTATTCTATTTTATTTGTATTTTCTATTATTTTCTATTATTTCTATTTTAAGTTATTTATTATTTCTATTTTGTTTATTAGTTCTATTTTATTTATTCTACTTTGATTTATTTATTTTTATTTGTTGTTTATTATTTCTAATTTTTCTTTATTTCTATGCTATTTTATTTATAATTTCTATTATTTTCTATTATTTCTATTTTAAGTTATTAATTCTATTTATTATTTCTATGTTGTTTATTATTTCTATTTTATTTATTATTTCTACTTTGTTTTTGTTTTTTTTCTATTCTTTCTAATTTTTCTTTATTCTATTTTATAATTTCTATTATTTTCTATTATTTCTGTTTTACGTTATTAATTCTATTTATTATTTCTATTTTGTTTATTATTTCTATTTTTTATTTCTACTTTGGTAGAAATATTATTTTCTATTCTTTCTATTTTAATTTCTCAGTTCTATTTTATTTATTATTTCTATTTTGCATGACTTATTTTTACTTTAGGTTATTATATCTATTTTTTCTTTATTTTTTATTCTATTTTACATATCATTCCTATTATTTTTTATCATTTCTATTTACATTTATTTTTAAATCATTTTTGGTCTCTTTTATTCTTTTTGTTCTCTTTTATTAATTTTGTTCTCTTTTATTCTTTTTGTCCTCTTTTATTCTTTTGGTCTCTTTTATTCTTTTTGTCCTCTTTTATTCTTTTTGGTCTCTTTTATTCTTTTTGTCCTCTTTTATTATTTTTGTTCTCTTTTATTCTTTTTGTCCTCTTTTATTCTTTTTGTCCTCTTTTATTCTTTTTGTCCTCTTTTATTCTTTTTGTTCTCTTTTAGTTTTTAACTCTTTCTCTTTTATCTCCTTTACTATTTCTAGTTTCATTCTTTAATTTCTTCTATCCTATTTTATTTACTGTTTTTATTCTCTCGTTTCTCTTTGCTGTATCATTTCTCTCCCGTTTATTATATCTATTAATGTTTATTATATGTAGATGCATTAATTTCTGCCTCTGTAAGACCTCCACTGCTGCGCTCTCTGCGTGGGCAGGTTCGCGTCTCCACGCGTAGAGAACGTCTCAGTGGGAAGGGTTCCGAAGGCATCCCTCAGTCTTCTCTCACCGCAGGCTCCTTTCCCAGCCGCTGCACTCACTGTACTCCAGCAGTGCTCCCCAGAAGTACAAAGCAGAGTTTCTTCATCCCGCCCCTCTCTAAACTCGCTCCGTGGGCATGCTGTGGCATCCTGCCCTCGCCCGTGCGCCCCTCCAGCTCAGTGCGGGATGCGCCCAAGAGGCGGAGCGGGCACTAAACGCTTCCAGGATGGAGCGAATCTGACTCCAGCGTGCGGTAACCTAAAGCCAGCGAGCATGGCAGGCAGCTCACCGCGGGCATGCAGCTCCAGCAGCCGCAGCAGCTCCACAGCTTCTCGACGGCAGCAGGAGGGCTGCGGTTCGGGATGTTTGAGTGCAGGCAGGGTTTGGATGCGCAGGGAGGGACTGGGTTTGCCTGGAGCGGCTGCAAGGTGCTGAGCTCAGCTGACAGAAGGTTCTTCTCAGAAGGCAAGCTGGGAGCTGGCTTTGTGTCTGCGAGTGCCTATTTGTGCTCTTCCCTCTGCCAAATCCTTCCTGCTCCTCTGCGCTGAGAGCTGCTTTATTATGTTGAAAACAATAATTTGAGTCCATATTTCAGCCAGCACTTCCTTTTTTGCCTTCCTCTCTCTTTCCCCCTCCTACTCGTACTTAGCCACTGTTTGCCTCTGAGCCGTGGCTTGCTACATACACATCGCCCTGGCCTTATCCCAAACTGGTTAATGATACCCTCCCTGCCTCAGATGATTCACCCTTTGCTTCCAAAAGGGGAAGCTGCTTCTCTTTTCCTCTCCTGAGGGCTGTCACACAGTGCTGCTGGAGAAAGCCTATCTGCTATGTTTAAATGGTATTTAAGGGGCTGTGTTTCGCTGCTCTTTGGAGAAGCCTTTCCAGCATTCTTGCAGAGGAAGGCATGCTGGATGGATTAATTCTTGCTCCTACCAGCCAGAAATGCAGCAGATAACCTTTACTTCAGAGTGGGTGCAGCTGCTGTTCCCTAAGCAAGCTGCTGAGGATGGCACCTGAAGCATCTTGGTGCCTTTTGCCTTCCTCAGCCTGCTACTGGAACATGAAGCCAGGTTGCAGCATGGAAACACAGAATTATTTTGGCTGGAAAAGCCCTTTCAGGTCATCCAGTCCAACCACCCTCTAACTCTACCAAGTCTGGAGCTCAACCATGGCCCTCAGCACCGCATTTCTACAGTGTTGAAACACCTCCAGGGATAGGGATTCGACCACCTCCCTGGGCAGCCTACCCCAGGGCTTAAGAACCCTTTTGGTGAAGCATTTTCTTCTGATCTCCAACCTAAACCTCCCCTGATGCAACCTGAGGCCATTTCCCCTTGTCCTGTCATTGGTCACTCGGGAGAAGAGAACAACCTTCACTTCCCTACACCCTCCATTCAGGGAGCTGTATGGAATTGTAGAATCACAGAATGATTCTGTGAGGGCAGTGAGGTCTCCCCTCAGCCTCCAGCTCTCCAGACTAAACCACTCCAGTTCCCTCAGCTTCTCTTCACAAGACCTTTTCTCCAGATCCTTCATCAGCTTTCTTGCCCTTCTCTGGACTTCCTCCAGCACCTCAGCATCTTTCTTGTAGTGAGGCCCCCAAAACTGAAGGCAGGACTCAAGGTATGTTCTCACCAGTGCTGAGTCCAGGGAAGCAATCACTTCCCTGGTCCTGCTGGTCACACTATTCCTGACCCAGGCCAGGATGCCAGTAGCCTTCTTGACCACCTGTGCACAAGCTGGCCTGTGTTCAGACAGTGCCAACCAGCATCCTCAGGTCCTTTTCTGCTGAGCAGCTTTCCAGCCACTTAGCTCCAAGTCCAGAGGGGAAAGCATCCTAGAGCAGATTAACATCCAGAGACACCTTTCATCCTGAGCCCATGATTTATACTATTGATGGCTAATAGAGATGGTGACAGAAAGCCAGGGCAGGTCTAGGCTGGATGTTAGGAGGAAGTTGTTGTCAGAGAGAGTGATTGGCACTGGAATGGGCTGCCCAGGGAGGTGGTGGAGTTGCTGTGGCTGGAGGTGTTGAAGCCAAGCCTGGCTGGGGCACTTAGTGCCATGGTCTGGTTGCTTGGCCAGGGCTGGGTGCTAGGTTGGACTGGGTGATCTTGGAGGCCTCTTCCAAGCTGCTTGCTTCTATGATTCTGTATAGTCTTGTAGGGCCTTGGGAGGTATTTTGAGAAAGGACTTTCTGAAAATTCTCCTGCCACTTCCTGGCTGCTACCAACTAGACATACAAATAGAAGAGAATAAGGGTTTTCCACAGCAAGTAGCATCCTTTTAAGGTTATGTCTGAGAGTCAGGAGGCCTTTCCAGAAAAAAACCAACCTGGTCAGTAGATACTGTGGCAGCAAAGCTTTTTGGAATCTGCCAATCTCACCGAGGGGCTCTGGTGAAGAAGAACAGGCACTTCATTAAGGAGAAGCATGGGGTCATGCCTGCCAGCCATGGCTCAGCTAGACATGTTTCCAGAGTGCCTGCCACTCTAACATCTAAATACTGCCCAGGGATTACAGGATGGATAGAGAGCCACTCAGAAGGACAGTAGATCAATTCAGAGATTAAAAGTCCTCTCATATTTCATCAAGGAGAATTCTGTTCATCTATTCACTTGCACCCCGCTGCCAGCAACAAATGTGGTATTCAAAAGCCTCAAAGTTTCTCCTTGAGGAAGTGAACAAGGCTGGCTCAAACCCCACTCAAAATTTCAGGGCTTACTAAACAGCCTCCCAAGGGGCCCTCAGGAGATCACAGAATCACAGAACTTTAGAGGTTGGGAGTGACCTCCAGAGATCATCAAGTCCAACTCCCCTGCCAAGGCAGGATCCCCATGGGTGGCTTACACAGGAATGCATCCAGGTGGGTTTGGAAAGTCTCCAGAGAAGGAGACTCCACAGCCTCTCTGGGCAGCCTGCTCCAGGGCTCTGTCACCCTCACTGTAAAGAAGTTCCTCCTCATGTTGAGGTGAAACCTTCTGTGTTCCAGTTTGTAGCTGTTGCTCCTTGGCTTATTGCTGCTGACCAGCAAAAAGAACTTGGCCCCAACCTCTTACCACCCCCCCAGCTCCACATGTGCAAAAGCAGAGGTTATGCAGCAAGTGAGAGCCCTTCAGGAGGGAGCTGGTTCTTGCCTTAGGGATGTGCACTGTGTCATGTCTGTGGCCACAGGCCAGCTTCTGTTAGAAGGAAGTCTTTGGCACACAAGCACCCCAGCATCACACCTCCTCCCACGGGCTGAAGAGGTTTACAAGCT
Organism: Pogoniulus pusillus; assembly: GCF_015220805.1. Lineage (NCBI taxonomy): Eukaryota > Metazoa > Chordata > Aves > Piciformes > Lybiidae > Pogoniulus > Pogoniulus pusillus. The sequence goes on from NC_087291.1 coordinate 16,504,575, forward strand.
TAGCATGATTGCATCTGACCTGCTTCCAAGTCCTTGAAAAGTGCAATCTCCCCCTGCTGCAGCAGTTTCCTGCCTGCACCCTGCTGTGATAACCTCCTGGTGCACACAGGGTCAGGCAGCTCTGACACTGTCCCTTCACCAGCCCTGTCAGCGTTGGGGACTTCTTGCTCAAGGACCACCACAGCTCCCATGTCCCTGAGCAAGGTCCCTGCTCTAGCCACCAGCACAAGGAACCTTTTCTTCCCTCTCTCTTTCCTCTGTTCTGCTCTGTGCAATACTGTTCTGTCTCTTTGGTGGTGCTTCTCTTTCTGGCTTCCCCCAAGCAGCAGGCTTGTACTGTTGAGGCTTTCCAGCACATGGAGTTAGGATTTCTCTCTGACCTAGTCCCTCTGATGGCTGCTTGCAGGTTCTGAAAGGAGACAGAGAGGAACCAGTCTCCATGGCTGTGTGAGATCTGTTTGCACTGCTGCCACTGGCAGAAAATCTCATTGATCATCAAGCTACAGACTCAGTAAGTGTTGAACCAAAACCAAGTGCTTGTGAGGGACTCTGAAGCTCAGAGTGCTCAGGAGCACTCTGGAGGAGGTGGAAGAGCAACAGCAGAGCCACATGGCTGAGATCTCTCCGTAGAAAAGCTGCCACCTGACCACCTAAATGGACATATAGGATCAGAGGAGACATTGGGAAAGCCTGAGTGCTTTTGCAAGTCCCTGCAGCTGTACTTCCAACTCAGACCCAGCTTTACAGGTGAGTTGCCCACTCTTGTGTAAAATAATAAGCACAGATACAGGGTTTTTGGTGGTGGGACAAGACATGGAAATAGATGATTTGCATTTGGGGATGATGGAGGATGTTTGCCATGCAAGGTGGAGTGCTCTGCCCTCAAATTCTTCCCTCTGCCAAAGCAAGGTTTTCTGCTTGGTCCTGCTTCTTCCCATTTCCTCTTTACATCATTACCAAAGCAAAGTTTGGTGGTTGTTGTTTTTTTCACTGTGACATCTTTGCTCTGGACAGCAAAGCACCTAAATAAGCTCCATGAGCCTTCTGCCAAGGCCACTTTACAGATGGGCTGGCAGGGGATATTGTCAGAGGTGTGCAGCCAGGATCCCCTTGTCCTCATACTCTGCTTCTGTGCCCTTGCTCACCTCAGGCCATGGCCTCCCACCTAGATGGTTGCTTTTGGCTTCCAGCAAAACTGGGCAGTGTAAAGAAGCTCTTTGGTGACTTGACCCCAGGATCCATCCAGGCCTCATCGCTCACCAGAGACTGTTTATTTTCTTCATGTCTCTCACTGGCTCCATGGCAAAGGCTGTAAATGCTGCTTTTTATCCCTCTTGAAAACTCAGAAGCAATGTGAATGTTGTCTTAGTACCTTCAGGACTGAACTCCTTTGAAACAAAACCAAAACACATTTAGCATCCAGTTATGAGGAGTTTCCTCCAGAGGGTGTGAAGGGTTCTTTATTTTGCAGAAACATGAAGTGGAAAAGGTCCATGGCCATAGTCCTACTGGTGTGAGGTGTCCATACCCCTGGGTTGGCTCATAGCAGCAGCAGGGATGTTCTTTAACCTCCCCAAGGATGGAAATGGCTACAGAGAACCACAGAATGGTCTGGCTTGGAAGGGACCTCCAAAGGTCATTTAGTCCAACCCCCTCTGCAGCAAGCAGAGGCATCCTCAGCTGGATCAGATGTATTTAAATCACTGTTAAAGGATGACTGAAAATCCAGGTAAAGGGTTTGGGTTCAGCTGTTGGCAGTACAAGGGGCCAGGAGGGAAATAAAGCAGAGGGTGAGAGAAGCTGGTGCTGATTAGGTGTGAGGCCAGGGCTGCAGAATGCAGAGCTCAGCTCAGTGTTGCAATCATGGAATTGGAATTATTTTGGTTGGAAAAGATCTCTAAGATCATCTTTTCAAGCAAAGAGTGACAGCAAACGAGTGGGAGCTCATGGAACTCAGCCTCTGTCCTTGTGAAAGTTCTGCACCCTTTGGAATAAGTAGGGCATGGCTGGCATGAAAAACCTGCTCTGTGCTGTGGCAGAGCTTTTGCTTTCTCCCATCAAATTTGTGCATGCTGGAATTGAGGGAGTGTTTTTGTTCATAGGCTGCTAACACCACTTCAAAACATGACATCCTTCCAGCCCTGTGGTAGAAGAGTGGCAGGAAATAAGGAAGGCAGAGAAATATTCCTCATCATTCCATTGTTTCACTTTTTTATCTCAGTTTAACATTTTGCACTGTTTTTCTTGCCTGGATTCTCTGCACTGATTTCCTCTCTCTGAAACGTGGCCTTTCAGCAGCATCTGCTTTGCTTCTCTGAAATGTGGCCTTTCAGCACCATCTCCTTTGCTTCACAGTGACCAGCATCAGGGGGGAAAAGGTGGCCTGGGCATGGATGCTGCTGGCAGCCTGGACTGGTTTAGCACCAGACTTGGTAGAATTAGATAACAGTTTGGTTTGATGACCTTAAAGGTCTTTTCCTGCTGAGCACTGGAGCAGGTTGCCCAGAGAGGTAGTTGAGGTCACATTCCTGGAGATATTCCAGGTGAGGCTCAACAGAGCTCTGGGTGACCTGATCTAGTGGATCCTTCACTTTCTGTGTCCTGTCATAACTCCTGGGCTGCAGCCTGTAAGTGATGCTATAAATGAGTACTTCAGTGTAAGATGGACCATGGCATCAAAGGGCTGTGGAGATCAGAGAGAGAGAGCTGTGTGTGCTGGTATTTGCTGCTGTTCTGTTCCTGGATTTGTAGACTTCATTGTTTTTTGCTTTGCTTTGGTTTTTGTTCTGTTTTGGTTTTGTTTATTGGACATAGTTATAAGCACAAAAATATTTATCCCTGTTCATCTTCACACTAAAAAGGGATCAAAAGAGAAGGTATCATTTAATTCTCCTGTATGTGATGGAGGTCATAAACTTGTTGACTGGCCAGGGCTGGGTGCTAGGTTGGACTGGATGAGCTTGGAGGTCTCTTCCAACCTGGCTGATTCTATGATTCTGTGTCTCTGCTCACTGCAGGAGGGTTGGACTGGATGACTTCTAAAGGTGATTCAATGATTCTCTAACTCTATGCTGATTCTGTGGTGCAGCAGCCTCATGCACCACGCATGCACCTCTGCTGCACCTCCCTCTTCCACACCCCCACTGCGTGAACCACAGCTCCTCCTCTTTGTTTTGGAGCTGTCCCTTTGCTCCAAGCAGTGATGTCCACACTGATTGTGCATTGACTTAACCCCAGCTGCTCACCTTTGGGAGCAGGCCTGCGGCTCAAAGTCTCCATGAATAAACACTGGGCTTAGGAAAACCCTTTTGGACACTGCAGTTGTAAAAGCTGCCATGTAAATCTGAGTGCTTGTACATGCTTACAGTCAGTAATTTGGGCTGGTAGGGAAACAGGCATGTCAGTGGCCAGGGAACAAACAGCTTTACACATCCCATGTGGGAAGCAGGGGCTGTGAGCTTCCCCCTTTGTTTGCTGTTTGCATCCTGGAAATCAAATTGACAGTGGAAATGCCAGAGGGTAAAAATACTCTGCAAACTTAGCTGAAAATCTCCCCCAGGCTGTCATGAGCTCAGGTAGTCCCTCTTTCCTTTCATGTGCTGTCAGGACTACATTCACACTTCAAGAGGCTCTCGGATAAATATTTGCTTGCGAATGCCAGCGGGATGGAAAACCACCTGGCGACTCCTGATGCTTTGAGGCAGGCTCCAAGGCTGAGCTGAACAACTGTTTACTATGGGCTTGCCCTGGTCAGTCTGCTGCCTCGTGTCCAAACAATCTCATTTACTCTTTATCATCCAAATGTTTGTGGAAAACCTACTTCTAATTTTGGATAGGTCCCTGTATTTTGCCCTCCTGTAGCATCTGCGGTCTCAGGGAATCAGAGAATTGGTTTGGTTGGAAAAGATCTCTGCAGTATCTTCAAGTCCAGCTGGCAACCCAGCACCACCAGAGACACTACATTGACATGAGGAGATCAATCCAAACCTGTGTCCCAAAGTGCCACGTCCCCAAAGTGCCATGTCTGTATGTTTTTCAAACACCTCCAGGTCTGGGGACTCCACCACCTCCCTGGGCAGCCTGTTCCAGTGCCTGACCACTCTTGCAGGAAAGAACATTTTTCCTAGTATCTGACCTAAACCTCCCCTGGCATGACTTAAACCCACTTCCTCTTCTCCTATCACTTACTACATTCCCCACCTGGCTCCAGCCTCCTTTAAGGTAGTTGTAGAGAGCAGTGAGTTCTCCCCTCAGCCTCCTTTAGTCCTCCAGACTAAACAGCCCAGTTTCCTCAGCTGCTTCTCACCAGCCCTGTTCTCCAGACCCTTCACCAGCTTCACTGCCCACTCTCTGGACCAGCCCCAGCACCTCAGTGTCTTTCTTGTAGTGAGGGACCCAAAACTGACCCCAGCACTCAAGGTGTAGCCTCACCAGTGCTGAGTCCAGGGAGACAATCGCTTCCCTGGTCCTGCTGGCCACACTACTCCTGATTCAGGCCAGGATGCTGCTGACCTTCTTGGCCAACTGGGCACATTTTCAGCCAGCTGTCAAGCAACACCCCCAGGTCTTTCCCTACTGGGCATCTTTCCAGCCCCCCTGCCCCAAGCCTGTAGTGCTGTGTGGAGTTATGAGTTGTTTGGATCGCTGCACTTCATGCAGTAGAGAGGGCTGCATCCTCAGCTGTTGGAAATCAGAGTAACTAAAGTGAAGGTAAAGAAGAGACCTCCATGTCGAGGAGCTGAAGGTGTAGCCAGCTTAACCTGCATGAAGAATGAACTGCTTTGGTTTTAAACTGCTGGCAAATGAAGCCACATTGGACTGTCATGGCAGCAGTGCAGCTGGCAATTGGCTTCTAAGCTTTACCAGCTTCTTATCAGAGCAGCAATTAGGAGGCAAGTCAAGGCCTTTGCTGATGGCTTACAAATCCACTCTGTAATATCCTCTTCCCTTTGCTGGGGAGGTTCTGAGGTTCAGGCTCTGAAAAAAAAACCAACAACTTTGTCTTCCCTGTGGACTGCTGTCTGAAACCTCGACTGTCTGGAGATCAAAGAAGATCCCTTGTCTGTGTTGTCATTCTGAGTGACAAGATCAGCAATGTGTAATTCAGTAGATCAAGCCCTACTATGAAAATAATGATACCTCTTCCTTAGTTAGATGGGTGAAATCAAAGTGATGGTCTCACACAACTTAATTTCATCCTGCAGAAAGAAGCCATTCTTGAGCTTGCTGTAACTTCAGAGATCTTTCTTTCTTCTGCAGCACTTCCCTAATTAACCCTTGCACTGCCCCAGCCTGTGCTTCATTTACTGTCTATCACAGTGCTCTTTTTTTTCTCCTTCCCCTCTTCTTTTTTTCCCATGAAACAGTTCAGGAGGGGATGTGCATGCAGAGGCCAGCAGGAAGCAGTGGATATTTGTGGCAGCAGGGCCAGGAGCCTCAGATTTGTGTAAAATCTGACAACCATTCCAGCCAAATTCTCCCTGAACATCTCTGTGCCACAGAGTTATCAAACTACATCTCTATACATTGCAAGAGAAGCCTGCTTTGCTAAAGCTCAAAGCTGGAGAAGATGAGAAGTTACAGCTGAGCTCTTGGCTTACAGCTGGGAGATGAGATGAGCTGAGAAGGCATTTGTGGGGACACCACATCCCCATTTACAGGGAGAAGAAGGAAGAGCAAAACCTCCCTTTTGGTGGGGTGGCCACTGCTTCTCTCACCAGCTTTGCAGCTGAATTTCACCAATTGCATCAGGCTGGAAGAGAGTCTCAAAGGTCATCTTGGCCAACCCCCCTGCAATCAGCAGGGACACCCCCAGTTAGATCAGACTGCCCAGGGCCACATGGAGTCTGATATTGAATGTCTCCAGGAATGGAGTCTCCACCACTTTTCTGGCAACCTGGTCCAGTACTTTACCAGCCTCATTGCGCAGAATCACAGCACCATGCAGGCTGGCAAAGCCACTCAGGAGCACCAAGTCCAACCTGGAACCCTGCTCTGTAATATTCACCTGAAACCATAGCCCTAAGCACCACATCCAAACCACCCTTAAACACAGCCAGGGTGGAGGACTCCACCACCTCCCTGGGCAGCTCATTCCAGTCCCTGACCACTCTCTCTGCGGAAAAACTTTTTCCCAGTGTCCAATCTAAACCTCCCCAGCCTCAGCTTGAGGCCATTCCCCCTTGTTCTGTCTCCAGTTACCTGTGAGCAGAGCCCAGCAGCAGCCTCTCCACAGCTTCCTCCTGATACCCAACAAAACCCTTGCCTCCCATCCTACCCTTACAACTGGATGATCTTTGAGTCTCTTCCAACCTAAACCAGTCTGTGATTCTACAAGTCCTTCTAAACAAGACACTCTCATTCCTGTCATGCCTAATCCTGAGCACACTGGAGGTGTGAACATCTGAGTACATCCTTGGACACTTCCTAGCTGATGGGCAGGTGCTGTAACACATTTGTAAGCCCAGCATCTCTGGCAGCTGGGCTTGGTGGCTGGAAAGTCAGGAGGAAGTTTTTCACAGAGAGAGTGATTTGCCATTGGAATGGGCTGCCCAGGGAGGTGGTGGAGTCACCAACCCTGGAGGTGTAAAAGAAAAGCCTGTCTGGGGCACTTAGTGCCATGGTCTAGATGATTGGATAGGGCTGGGTGCTAGGTTGGACTGGATGAGCTTGAAGGTCTCTTCCAGCCTGGTTGGTTCTGTGATTCTATGAAATGGCCATAGATGATCAACTGGTTTCATAGGATCATAGAATGCTTTAAGTTGTAAGAGACCTCAAAGCTCAGCCAATTCCAACCCCCTGCCATAGGCAGGGACACCTCCCACTAGAACAGGTTGCTCAAGGCCTCATCCATCTCCCCAGAGAGGTTTTGGAGTCTCCTCTGGAGCCTTTCAAGGTCTGTCTGGATGTGTTCCTGTTCTCTTTGTGTCCCTTCCAACCCCTGACATGCTGTGAGCCTGTGACCTGCACAGTGTGGGAACTGCTGCATCCCTGCGAGTGAAGTGTATCAACCAAAGCGGGAACATGCAGAAATCAATCCACTGATTTTCTTCACTGATGATAATTCCCTCCTGATACTTCTCCACGAGCATAAACTGCAGGGACATTTTCTAGGCTCCTGCACCTAAACATCCCAGGATATTCATTTCCATCTGATGAGAACAAGAGATTGTTTCATGTCACAACAGTGGATTTGCTCGATTTGCCCAAGCGAATTAACGTCAGGATTTTGTTTATGGTAAAAGCTTAGGATGCTTATTAACTTTGGGAAGCAGACACAAAAGCTCCATTATATACCTTTACTGTATTTAAAAGGGAAAGAAAAAGCAATCTTTGATGTCTTTAGCATCTCACTTTTTGAAGTTTCAAATAGTAGAGCAGGCCAAGCGTGGAAGGGAGAGCTTTTACTTTGCTCCCCGAGCCCATTGACCTGTGATCTCATGCAATAAGCAACTCATGAAAGCAAAACTTAGATACTGGAACAGATTTCCTTATTAAATTAAACTAGTGCCCCCCCCAACCCCCCTTTTATTTTAGTATCACAAGTCAGAGTATGTTTGTAATTGATTTAGCAGCCTCAGAGTCTCAGCACTCTCTGCTTGCTTCTAGGAGTTGTGCTGCTTTCAAAAGCTTGCTTACTGCAAGCTGTACAGTCAGAGAGGGCTGAAAACCCTTCCCACTCATTACATCGTGTTTGGAGCAGGATAAATCTCCCCTGCATGTCAGGCAGGCATCTTGCCTGCTTTACTTTAAAAGCTGCTGCTCAGAGATCTAAGACTAAACAAGCATGCAAAGGCTTCTTTAACTAGAGCAGTTTTGACTTGCTTTCCCCCTCTCTCTAATAAAAGAATGTTTATGGCTTCATACCCAGGACTGGAAAGGAAAGGCTGTAAGGAGGGAAGATTAAAGGTAGAAAATCCACAGGATATATTTAAAAGTAACTTAAGAAGCTGTACTCAGGGAAGAATATGAAAATAAATTCATTCTTCTTTGGATTTAAGCCAAAATATTCTAACTTAGCCCTTTTCCCCCTTTTCTCCCCTTTTCCACTTCTCCCTTTCCCTCCTTTCCCCCTTCTCCCCTTTTCCTGTTCTTCCACTTCTCCCTCTGTTCCCCTTCTCCCCTTCTCCTCCTTCCCCTTCTCACCTTTTCCCCCTTTCCCCTCTTTTCCCTTCTTCTCCCTTTTCTTCCCTTTCCCCTCTTCTCCCTTTTCCCTCCTTTCCCCTCTTCTCCCCTTCCTCCTTTTTCCCCTTCTCACCTTTCCCCCCCTTTCCCCTCTTCTCCCTTTTTCCCCCCTTTTCCCTTTTCTCCCCTTTTCCCCTTTTTCCCCTTCTCACCTTTTCCCCCCTTTCCCCTCTTCTCCCTTTTCCCCCCCTTTTCCCTCTTCTCCCCTTTTCCCCTTTTTCCCCTTCTCACCTTTTCCCCCCTTTCTCCTCTTCTTCCCTTCTCCCCTTTTTCCCCCTTTCCCCTCTTCTCCCTTTCCCCCCCCCCTTTCCCCTCTTCTCCCCTTCCTCCCTTTTCCCCTCTTCTCCCCTATCCCTCTTTCCCCTTCCCCTCCCTCTTCCCCTTTCCCTTTCTGTGTTTTTTGTCTTGAATGTCTGTCCTTTCCTCCCTTGGCATCAGCTCTTGTCTGACCCTGCTGAAGGCCTGGCAAACCCCCAGCCTGGCATTGCCTGCGGCACCTGAATGCCCAGCACCAAGCAGTGAGCTTTAGCCACCCTTTCCCTAGGACACAAACCCAGCTCTATGCAGATAGACCAGGACCACTCAGCTGGTTCTAAGTTGCTGGTGTTGGGGGGGGGGGGGGCAGGTAACTCTTTCAGTCTGCTTTGACCACCACAGATTATTTAGAAAGGGAGGGGACATCTTCAGGCATTGGAGCTGTCACCGCTCGCTGACCTTGCTAAGGCAGGAGCCACTTACATCAGCAGAGTCTGAAGGTTTTCTTTCCAACTTCCTTGCCCAGAAAACTCTCAAATGCCATCTCCAGGTTGTCCTCAGTGAAGGGCTACATCCTTTATGTGTTCCTACCACACAGCACTAGGAATGCTACACTAAATTAACTGGAAGGAGAGATAAACCACATCTAATATACTTGGTAATTACCATGAGTGACTTTGCTCATTCTCTGTGTTCAGCCATGCCTCCTATCCAGGGCAACAGGAACAATGTTCCTCTGTACTCCCTTTGCTGGGCACACCATGGAACTCATCAACCACTTCAATAGTGCTGTGCAGCTCCAGAAAGTCCTCTCACCTTCCTTTCACTCACTGTGGCTATGCTCTGTGACAGCCACAGCCAGTATCTTGTGCTGAGACATCCTAAATCCACTCCTGCTGGCATCTGACCTTCCTGATTCTCATGCAAAGCAAATATGCCCTAAATGATGTGGAATTGTGCATTTCCTTACCTTCCCTACAGGAAAAAAAAAAAGCCTTTGGATGTCATCATCTTTCTGAAAGCCATCTGGAAATCAGCAGCTTCCTAATGCTTTTCTGCTGTATTGTAGGGCACCCAAAATCACCACTAGCACAGGACAACAGAAAGCAGCTTTTTGGGGGTGAACTTTTTGCTCAGAGAGGCAAAGCATTATCTGAGGGCATTACCTAATTTCAATTCCTTCTTTCATAGCTTTTCTGCATGACCTCTGGACATTCTCTCAGGATAAAATGTCCAAAAGGGATTTGGACATTAAGCCTAGATCTAGAAAAAGGCTTATGTGATTAGGAGGGAACTTAGAGAGGCTTTAAGGACCTGTGACCGAGGCTGCAATCCTGCCAACTCCTGCTCCACTGCAGCTTAACCTCAGAGGCACCTAAGGAACATATGGGCCTGAATGTTTAGTGTTTCTTAACATGCTTTAGAGGCATCCAGTACTGCAAAGGACATGGAGACATCCCTCCTGAAGCACACATATGGCATTGAACAGCTTCCATGGGCCATAGATAACTAGCAACTGGCTACCTCTTTCCTTCTCATTCTGGCTTTGTAAGTGATCATGTTAAGGATCTCATTTAACAGAGTTATGATCTTTGGACATTCTCAGGCCTGACTGCCAAGTATTTTAGTAGGAGCTGGTAGCCCCTACAGTGCTAAGCTTTGTTCTCTGGGGGCATAACCTGTGTTTGAAGATGTGACTTACATGTTTTTGTAGTGATGTTACTTGCAGTACCTCTGGACCTCAGTTATTCACTTGTGGGAAGGGGGCTTGAAGGTGCTTCTCTGCTAAGCAAGCTGTCATGCTAGGTAAGGACATTCACCAACACAGAGCTTCTAGGCACTAATGCAAATCTATACCAGAGTAGCTTGGGTTAGATTCTACCCAGTTAAATTCACAGAATCATTTTGACTGGAAAAACCTTTGAGGAGAGGCTGAGGGAGCTGGGGGTGTGCAGCCTGCAGAAGAGGAGGCTCAGGGCAGAGCTCATTGCTGGCTACAACTACCTGAAGGGAGGCTCCAGACAGGTGGGGTTGGACTCTTCTGCCAGGCACTCAGCAACAGAACAAGGGGACACAGCCTCAAGTTGTGCCAGGGGAGGTCTAGGCTGGATGTTAGGAGGAAGTTGTTGTCAGAGAGAGTGATTGGCATTGGAATGGGCTGCCCAGGGAGGTCTGCTACTAAACCATGTCCCTCAGCACCACATCTCTGCCTCTTTGAAACACCCCCAGGGGTGGGGGATTCAGCCACTTCCCCTAGGATCCTATTCCAAGATCTGAGAACTCTTTCAGTGTTTTGCCACACCTTGCCAGCAGGAAGATCTCAGCAAACCCAAGCAGTTAAGATTTAGTTTTCTGTTGTGCTCTAAAAGCCAGCACTGACAAAAAAGGCCTCTGCTGAGCCCTGCTTCCAGATTTGTGCAGGAGAGGAGATGCTGCTTTCTTCAGGAGCTCTGCTTCCTTTGCCATAAGAAGCCTCCATTCCACATAAATTAGTCTGGATAAACATGAGCAGTGCTTGAGAAAGCTCCTCCAGTGCTGCTGCTTTGCTTGATGCCTGCCAGTCATGCAGGCAGTGGGAGCAAGCTGTATGCTGCTGCTTCATACAGCGAACAAAGGGACAGGCTGAGCTACTACATCTCTTCTTTTGTTGATGTTGGACACTTACCCTGGACAAAGTGATCCAGAGGAAGAAGAATAATAAAAAATACTTTGATTCTTTCTTTCTTTCTTTCTTTCTTTCTTTCTTTCTTTCTTTCTTTCTTTCTTTCTTTCTTTCTTTCTTTCTTTCTTTCTTTCTTTCTTTCTTTCTTTCTTTCTTTCTTTCTTTCTTCTTTCTTCCTTTCTTCCTTCCTTCCTTTCCTTCCTTCCTTCCTTCCTTCCTTCCTTCCTTCCTTCCTTCCTTCCTTCCTTCCTTCCTTCCTTCCTTCTTCCTTCCTTCCTTCCTTTCTTTCTTTCTTTCTTTCTTTCTTTCTTTCTTTCTTTCTTTCTTTCTTTCTTTCTTTCTTTCTTTCTTTCTTTCTTTCTTTCTTTCTTCCTTCCTTCCTTCCTTCCTTCCTTCCTTCCTTCCTTCCTTCCTTTCTTCCTTTCTTTCTTTCTTTCTTTCTTTCTTTCTTTCTTTCTTTCTTTCTTTCTTTCTTTCTTTCTTTCTTTCTTTCTTTCTTTCTTTCTTTGTCTTTCTTTCTTTCTTTCTTTCTTTCTTTCTTTCTTTCTTTCTTTCTTTCTTTCTTTCTTTCTTTCTTTCTTTCTCTCCTTCTCTCTTTCTCTCTTTCTCTCTTTCTCTCTTTCTTTTTTTTTTTTTTTCCAAAATAGTGACTTTAAGTTGGGCAGAGAATCAAAAATAAAGCAAGCCAGCACCACAGGAGCACATGCCAGGAGACAGTGGTAAGCTCTTGTTTTTATAGCACATTCTGGAAAACATCAGGGAAGGAAGAAGAAGAAGAGGAAAGAAGGAAAAGAAAGAAGAAAAAATTAGAAGAAGAAAGAAAAAGAAGAAGGAAGAAGAAAATAAAAAGAAGGAAGAAGAAGCAAGAAGGAAAAGAAAGAAAAGAAGAAGACATTAGAAGAAGAAGAAGAAGAAGAAGAAGAAGAAGAAGAAGAAGAAGAAGAAGAAGAAGAAGAAGAAGAAGAAGAAGAAGACATTAGAAGAAGAAGAAGAAGAAGAAGAAGAAGAAGAAGAAGAAGAGGAAGAAGAAGAAGAAGAAGAGGAGGAAGAAGAGGAAGAAGAGGAAGAGGAAGAAGAAGAAGAACAACAACAACAATTAGAATGATGGGCACACAAAAAAATAACAATAAGAGAACTATAAATGCTGTCTGCATTCTGGTAGAGGGAAAATAACAAAGTCATAGAATGGTTTAGATTGGAAGGGACCTCAAAGATCATCTAGTTCCAACCCCCTGCCATAGGCAAGGACACCTCTCACTAGAAATCTCTCTTGGTTTCTCAGCTTATACCTGCAGAAGTCATAGAATCAGTCAGGGTTGGAAGAGACCACAAGGAGCAGCCAGTTCCAATCCCCCTGCCATGGGCAGGGACACCCTACCCTAGAGCAGGCTGCTCACAGCCTCATCCAGCCTGGCCTTAAACACCTCCAGCCATGGGGCCTCAACCACCTCCCTGGGCAACCCATTCCAGCCTCTCACCACTCTCATGCTCAACAACTTCCTCCTCACATCCACTGTGACTCTCCCAACCTCAGCTTTGCTCCATTCCCCCCAGTCCTGTCACTCCCTGAGAGCCTAAAAAGTCCCTCCCCAGCTTTTTTGTAGCCCCCTTCAGATCCTGGAAGGCCACAAGAAGGTCACCTGGGAGCCTCCTCTGCTCCAGCCTGCACAGCCCCAACTCTTTCAGTCTGTGCTCACAGCAGAGCTGCTGCAGCCTCTGAGCATCCTCCCATCCGACCTTGATGTTTCTCTTGGCTGCAGTGGGTGCCTGTGGGTCTGACTGCAGGACTGGAGGTCTGTGAAGGTTCACCACTTTGCACAGCAAAAGCTCTGGTTTGCTGCTCACCACACTGTGACCAAGGCAGGGCTAGGGGAAGGGAGAAACGGAAGGACTGCAGCATTTTCATCCTCACATCCAAAATAGTAAAGCTATGCAAGTGGCAGCTATATAATAACCTTTTTGTTAGCTCACAGTCCAAGTGGCTTCTGGGCTTTTGTGGAAAGCTTCATTCTTGCTTCTGAAGTTTATAAAAAGCTCTGCCACTCTTTTATAGAGATCTGATCCTGCCTGACCTCCCCAGACCTCGGTGAATTATGTATGTGGGTTCTTCTGGCTGTGCTGGAGACCATTCTGGCATTGCCTTCAAGCTCTCCTGTGTGAAAGGCCAGCTAGAGTGTGCTGCCAAGCCAGCCTGGCATCTCATACAGCTCAGCACCTTTGGAAACTCAGTGTGCCTTGTCCATTGGCTGGGGCACTTGGTGGCATGCTTCAGCTGATGTTGTGGTGTTAGGTGATAGGCTGGACTCGATCTCAGAAGTCTTTTCCAGCCCCAATGATTCTGACTCTGTGATTGTGGAATGGAAAAAAGCAAAAGCTGAGGCTGCTTGAGGCCAAGGGGGCAATGAGCCAAGCCAGTGAAGGCCTGGCCTCTGCTGGAGTCACTGCCTTGAATAGAAAATGAGTGAATGATAATACCAGTACCAAAGCTGAAGGCCTAGCCTGTGCTATCCAGATGCTACAAGACCTACAGGTTTTAGTTGAAAATGCAGCCAAAGAGATCAGGAAGAACATTAGGAAGAAGTTCTTTGCTATGAGGGTGGTGGAATACTGGAAGGTTGCCCAACAAGGAGGTGGAGGCACCGTTCTGGAAGACACTCATGGTCAGGCTTGATGGGAGTCTGAGCTATGTGATCTAGTTTGGGATGACCCTGAGCTGAGCTGAGCTGTCAAGGTGGCTCTGAGCTTTATAATCCAGTTTGGGATGACCCTGATCTGATCTATCAATGGGGTTCTGAGCTATGTGATCTAGTGTGGTCTGTCACTGATCTGTTCTGAGCTGTTAATGGTGCTCTGAGATTGATGATCTAGTTTGGGATGACCCTGATCTGATCTGAGCTATCAATGGGGCTCTGAGCTATCTGATCTAGTTTGGGATGTCCCTGGTCTGATCTATCAATGGGGTTCTGAGCTATGTGATCTAGTTTGGGATGACCCTGATCTGATCTGAGCTATCAATGGGGCTCTGAGCTATCTGATCTAGTTTGGGATGTCCCTGGTCTGATCTATCAATGGGGTTCTGAGCTATGTGATCTAGCTTGGGATGACCCTGATTTGATCTGAGCTATCAATGGGGCTCTGAGCTATCTGATCTAGTTTGGGCTGACCCTGCTTACTGCAAGGAGAGTGGACTAGATGACCTTTAAAGGTCTCTTCCAACTCAATGCATTCTATGACTTGATATAATTCAATGATCTTCTGAAGCAGTGCAAATATTTGTAATCAAGCCCAAATCTAAAGAGAGAACCATCTGATGAACAACAGAAAAACACCTCCAACAACCTCAAATCTAAGAAGGGAACTGTCTGATGAACAAAGCATCCTACAACCCCAAATCTAAAGGGGGAACTATCTGATGAACAACACCTCCAACAATCCCAAATCTAAAAAGGGATCTATCTGGTGAACAGAACCTCCATCAATCCCAAATCTATCTGATAAACAACACCTCCAACAACCTCAGATATATCTGATAAACAACATCTCCAACAACTCCAAATCTAAAGAGGGATCTATCTGATAAACAGCACCTCCAACAATCCCAAATCTAAACAGGGAACCATCTGATGAACAGCACCTCCAACAACCCCAAATCTAAAGAGGGAACCATCTGATAAACAGCACCTCCAACAATCCCAAAGCTAAAGAAGGATCTATCTGATGAACAGAACCTCCAATAACCCCAAGTCTATCTGATAAACAGCACCTCCTACAACTCCAGATCTTAAAAAGGGATCTATCTGATGAACAAAGAATCCAAACGAAGGAGAGGGAAATGATGGAGCAATAGGTGGTCCTTCAGGCAGTCTGCAACTCCCTGAAGGGAGGCTGTAGCCAGGTGGGGTTGGACTCTTCTGCCAGGCAACCAGCAACAGAACAAGGGGACACAGTCTCAAGCTGGGCCAGGGGAGGTCTAGGCTGGATGTCAGGAGGAAGTTGTTGGCAGAGAGAGTGATTGGCATTGGAATGGGCTGCCCAGGGAGGTGGTGGAGTGGCTGTGCCTGGAGGTGTTGAAGCCAAGCCTGGCTGGGGCACTTAGTGCCATGGTCTGGTTGATTGGCCAGGGCTGGGTGCTAGGTTGGGCTGGATGAGCTTGGAGGTCTCTTCCAACCTGCTTGATTCTATGACTCTATGATTCTATGATTCTATGAATATGATTTCAGGATGTATGCACAGCAATAGAGTTTTTCCATCTCAAGCAATACAGAATTCTTCTTACTCAAAAGCAGTCATTCTTTCAAATCATAATAAGAACTACTCCCAAAACACAGTTTTAGGTAAAGGAAAAATGAAAGAAAGAATGAGCAAAGCACTGGAGAGAAGTTATCTTCTCTTGGCTCAAAAATTCAGACACCAGTTGTGGGCTCAGGATGATTTTATTCCAGCCAATGTAACAGAGTAGGAGCCTCAGTATTCATAACAGGGGATAAAAGTAATAATCCTTTGGGTCTTTTATTGAGTAGCTTCATGCAGAGCATTCTGTAGTGCTGTGTTCTGAAATGTCAACACATGCAGTAGAAAGGGGTAGCTCTTTTTGCAGCTTCAGATTTCCTGCTCTTGCATGGTTGATAGGACACAGAGCACCAAGCTCCTTTTTTGACCCCATGCAACAATCCTTTCCTCACAACGCAACTCCAGTTGCTTGCAGCATCCCCTCAGACTCTTCTCTGCCCTCTAATACCTTGACTTTTGCTTTCACCTGCTTAGTGTTTTGAGACTGACCTGATGGGAATCAAAATCCACAGTCAGAGAGCCATAAATACAACTGTGCCAGAAATGCCATCGCTGTTTGCTGCTCTAATCCCAGCTCTGTCACAGTTAGCTGCAATATCTTCTCTTACATAGCTGCAATACCATATCTTAGCTGCAAGAACCTGCCACATCCTTTGCTCCTGCTTTCTGTTTTCTCCCTGCTGGACTTTGATGTTTATAGTAGGATGCTGAAAGCAGCCTTAGGGCTTTGTGTGAGATAAGATGGGCTAAAAGGAGCAGATATCATTGCAAAATCGTTTTCTTCTTACAGTCTCACACAGCCTGTGTGGAGAGAGGAGAAGCAGAGAGATCAGCATTTAAAGCACATTCCTCCTGTTCACCATCACTCCTTTTCCCCATAGACCCTCAGGAGTCAAGCTGAAGGGATTTCCTCTATGCACACATCCTCTTCCCCCTTGTTCTGCCTCCAAAAGGAACCCCTAGGGATGCCAGCTCTCAACCAGCCATACCTGGAAAGAGGCAGGAGAAATGTAGACATAAGGAAAAGAAAATGTAGCTGTACTACTAAGAATGTTCCTCTGGTAGCAGAATTTCTTCCCATTCTCAAGGCAAATGTTTTCCATCTGAGTGTCATCTGAGTCTATTCCAGCTGGGCTAGGCAAAGCACTAAGGAACTGAGTAGAATGGCCCTAATCTTGAGAGGAGAAGAGTCTAGATACCCTCATCTGCACTCCCTAGCATTCCCAACAGACAGATTTTAGACAAGCAGACATGATCCTATAGATGTGGAGGCCCTGGAATTGTTCAAGGGCAGGTTGGATGGAGCCTTGAGCAACCTGGGCCCCTGCCCATGGCAGAGGGGTCAGAACTAGATGGTCTTTAAGACCCCTTCCAAGCCAAACTGTTGTATGATTCTATCAAAGTGGATTTGTTTAAACACCAGAGAGATGCTGGAGCTCATTCAGCTGAGGACACACTTCTGTAAAGTGCTTCCTGAATTAGTTATAGAACCATGGAATGGTTTAGGTTGGAAGGGAGCTCAAAGCTCAGCCAGTTCCAACCCCTCTCCATAGGCAGGGACACCTCCCATCAGAACAGGTCATTCAAGACCTCATCCAACCTGGCCTTGAACACCTCCAGGGAGGTTATGGAGCACAGAATCACCCAATGTGATCAAAGATCACATTGGGTGATTCTGTGCTCCACCACCTCCCTGGGCAACCTGTGCCAGTGTCTCACCACCCTCACTGCAAAGAACTTCTTCCTAACATCCACTTTCAATCTCCCCTCTGCCACTTCAAACCCATTCCTCCTCATCCTGTCATTACAAGACCTTGTCTATAGTCCCTTCCCAGCCCCCCTTCAGACACTGGAAGGCCACTACAAAGTTCTGGCTGTGATGTGACACCAGGGAAGGAGAGGCATGAGTCAAGGGGCTGCTGATACCCCTGTGACTGCATTCTCACAGCCAGATGTTGACTGCTGTAAATGCCAGAGTACAGAGTGAGGGCAAATACCAGCTGGACCTAAAGCTGTAGACACTGTGCAGGGTTTTGGATCAGTGGCTCATTTTTCTTTAGGTTATCTTCCACTCCAGAAAGTCCCAGGCTCACAGGATGCTAGGGGTTGGAAGTGACCCAAAGAGATCATCCAGTCCAACCCCTCTGCCAGAGCAGGACCATACAATCTAGCTCAGGACACACAGGAACACATCCAGACAAGCCTGGAAAGGCTCCAGAGAAGAATTCCTGTTGACTTGAAGGATTTTAACTGGTATGAATCAAGGCCAATAATATCTGCTCTGAAGAATGTGATTTGCTTTCTAAGAACATCTTGCTGTGGGTGTCCTTATCTGGAGTTTGAATTTCAAGCCCTTGCTTATGCTGTTATGTGCTCCTTGGGTGTAGGACACCACAGCAAGACACCACAGCTTTGTGTCTTCAGCACCTCCAGGGATGAGGATTCAACCACCTCCCTGGGCAGCCTGTTCCACTGCTTGAGAACCTTTTCAGTCAAGAAGTGTCTTCTAGCATCCAACTTAAATCTCCCTTGGTGCAACTTGAGGCTATTTCCTCTTTTCCTGTCATTTGTGACTAGGGAGAAGAGACCAAGGAAGAGAAAACAAAAAGAGAGACCTTAAGACAAGTTCATCTCATAAAACTGTCCCACAGAGTAAACATGTTTGTGACCTGAATCTGCTTTTGCTTTCTAAAGGCTACTTTGAGAGAGGCACAAAGCCTCAGACTCCCCAGGTTCATTCACTGCAGCTGTTGTTCATAGCTGTGGTTGTTTTCCTTTGGACTCTTGCTCTCCCTTTTCCTGCTCTGTGGTCTGTTTTGCACAGTTCACTTGCTCAGGCCATGGAAATAGCTTCCCTTGGAAAACAGCACTGGAGATCTGCAGCTTAAAAATGTCACAGCCCTGTAGAGAGGACTGCAGGAAGACATTCAGAAGCAAAAGGCAGGTTTGCAGCAATGTCCTTTAGCTTAAAGAGTGGGATTCACTGGAGAGAAATTGGATCTCTCCATCCCTGTAATAGAAGAATATCACTTCTGTTTGCTCTGCATTAATGAGTACTGGGATCTACAGCTAAGGCCAAAGACTTCAGGTTTCAATAAGAGCACTATTTCCTTCTGTTTCTTGAGGAGTAGTGAATATCAGACAATTCATAAGCAATTAACCTACAATTAATCAATTCAATCTTTAAATTCAGCCTTTGATTTATTCCTGGCTAAATATGACAGGATTGAGTCCAGCATCAGTAAATTTGCAGATGACACCAAGCTAGGAGCAGCTGTGGAGCTGTTGGAGGGTAGCAGAGCCCTGCAGAGGGACCTGGCCAGGCTGCATGGGTGGGCAGAGGCCAATGGGATGAGATTGAACAAGGCCAAGTGCAGGGTTCTGCACTTTGGTCACAACAACCCCAAGCAGCACTACAGGCTGGGGACAGAGTGGCTGAGAGCAGCCAGGCAGAGAGGGAGCTGGGGGTGCTGGTAGAGAGGAGCTGAAGATGAGGCAGCAGTGCCCAGGTGGGCAGCAGAGCCAATGGCATCCTGGGCTGGCTCAGGAGCAGTGTGGGCAGCAGGACAAGGGAGGTTCTTGTGCCCCTGTGCTCAGCACTGCTCAGGCCACCCCTTGAGTGCTGTGTGCAGGGATAAAACTGGATACCACCTGAAGCAAAGGGCACCAAATACATCAGTGATTTGTACAAACCCTGCTTGTACTTGGAATGCTCTCCACTGTTGCATCATGACTTCTACAACTGTGTCAAGCCCCATTCTGCTTCAGAAACTTGGATTCTGTCTTGCCAAAGTATCCCTAATCTGCTCTAATTTTCTGTCATTCTCTGAGAACCATCACCCTTCTTGCTGGAGCCTTTACAGTGTCTGATCAAGGATTGTTTCAAGGGCTGGGAACAATTTTTCTATGCAGCCCATTCTGTGCAGCCATTTACCTGTCTAGAGGACTGAACATACAAAGCATTTTAATTCTGGCCATAAAATATTGGTCTGGGCTCTATTCCTCTGAGCATTTTCCCTAGTAAGGAGTGATAGGAGGGGAGCAAATGTCCTCAGGTTGCACCAAGGGAGGTTTAGGTTGGCTGTTCAGACAAATGTCTTGACTGAAAGTGTTCTCAAAGCCTAGCACAGGCTGCCCAGGAAGGTGGCTGGATCCCCATCCCTGGAAGTGTTTCCAAGGAGCAGAGATGTGGTGCTGAGGGACATGGTTTAACCCCAGCCTTGGTAGAGTTAGAGAATGGTTGGACTCAGTGATCTTTTCCAACAAAAGTGATTCTGTGGTTGGAACAATGTAAAAGGAGTTGGCAAAGGGCTTGAAGCAGTGGACTAAGGTAGCCAGCTGAAGAGAGATGAGGTGGTACTAGGATTAGAAACAAGGCAGAGTGGGGATGGCTGCTCATGGCACAAAGAATGAGAGGAGGACCAAGGATGGAAAGGTGGTTGGTCAGATAAGGAGTTTCCTGAGTAGCCAAGGGCATAGAACAGCTGTGGGGGAGAGGTAAAGCTATGAAAAGGAGTGAGGCAGACACAGTACCTTATCAGGAAGGTAGTAGATGAAAGACCAACACCAGTCTGTGTAGGACTGAGGCCAAAACACCCTCATCTACAAATAGAAGCACAGGAGTGCAGTCCCTTCAGGAACTGGAATATTCCAATGACCCTGCATTGTCTTCTGTGCTCTCAGCTCTGACAAGGGTGGGCTAGAAAAGAGCCCAAGTGGAGCCATCACCATGGGTGCCTGCAGAGCTGCACGGGAAGGCTTCTGTGCAGCTCTAGTGCTGACAGGCTCCCTTCAAGAAAGGTACAGCTCTGAGACCACATTCCCAACCATTTCCCCACCCTTTCATGGACCTGACCCAGAGGATTTGGGATATCTCTGCAGGTGGCATCTGATAGGCTACACAAAAGCCCTGAGCAGGCATTTCAGACCCTCTAACAGAACCTGTGTGCAGATTAGTTAAGCAAAGAGGGTCAGAGGTACTGACCTCTGACAAGCTGGCAGGAGGGCCTGGAACCACCTTCTGCCATGCAGCAGGTAGCTGGTGAGTAATGATTAACAGATTCCAAGTACCAACTCTAGGGCAGGCAGCTGTGGTCAGAAAAAATGTTAATGATTCACATAAACCTTTCCAATGTGGTGGCACTGAAGTGAGTATCCTCCCAGGTAGCCACAAGAATGTACCTCTGCTGAAAGCTCAGCTGCTGTGACACTTGACCAAAGTATTGAAAGGTCCTCCCTCAAATGCTGTGTCCAGTTCTGGGCACCTCACTTCAAGAAGGGCCTCAGGCAACTGCTTGGAAAAGTGCAGCACAGAGCCACAAAGGCGCTGCAGGCAGTAGAAGATCTGCCAGTGAGGACAGGCTGAGGGAGCTGGGGCTTGGAGCAGAGAGCTTGAGGGCTGCACTCGTTCCTGTTGATAAAGATGTGCAGGGCAGTGAGGGGAGGGCAGAGCCAGGCTCTGCTCAGGGATGTGCAATCACAGGACAAGGGATAATGGGAGCAAGCTGAAGTAGAGGAGTTTCCATGGGAACAGAAGGGGATTTTTTTTCCCTGTGAGGGTTCTACAGCCCTGGAATCAGCTGTCCAGAGAGGTTGTGGAGTGTCCTTCTCTGGAGACCTTCAAACCCCACCTGGATGTGTTCCTGTGTGACCTGCTGTAGGTGATCCTGCTCTGGCACTCATAGAAAGAGTGGTCAGGCACTGGGATATGCTGCCCAGGGAGGTGGTGGAGTCACCAGATGTGTTTAAAAGTAATTTGGATGTGGTGCTTGGGGATATGAGGTGTTCAAGAAAAGACTGGATGAGGCTCTTAGTGCCATGGTCTAGTTGACTGAATAGGGCTGGGTGCTAGGTTGGACTGGGTGAGCTTGGAGGTCTCTTCCAACCTGCTTGATTCTATGACTCTATGCTTTAGGGTGCACCTTGTAAAGAAAGTAGGGTTCTACGGTAGGGTTGGACCTGGTGCTCCTGAGGGGCTTTTCTAACCTGAATGTTTCTGTGATCCTGTGATCTCACAACTGCCCAGAGCCAAAAGGTCTGACAGAGGTATCTCATTCACTGTAAGAATTCCAGCTTCTCAGTGTGTTCAAGACTGGATGAGGCATTTAGTGCTATGGTCTAGATGACTGGCTAGGGCTGGGTGCTAGGTTGGACTGGATGAGCTTGGAGCTCTCTTCCAACCTGGTTGATCCTGTGAGCTTCTGAGCAATGTTACAGTACTAGCAGGCTCCTGAAGGAGCCTTTTCAAGACATTTCCCCCAACAAGCCATACTACTAAGTAGACAATGCTGCTGTTTTGCAGTTCCAAATGTTCTTCTGATTAGCTTCTCTGTGGATCTCACCAAGTCCATCCTCAAAGAGGCAAAATGAAAGTGAGTGGCTCCACCATCAAAGAAAATCCTGGCTGCTTGCAGAGCAGCAACCACCCTTCAGTGCTGGCTATCAACTTGGCATCTGGATTCAAGAAGGGCACTGCTTTCAGAAGCCTTCCCAGCAGCAAAAGTGGCACAGATCCTCTCAGTCAGTCTGGCTGGCTCTAGTAATGAGCCCTGTGGTGATTGTACAGGCTCTGCACTGACAGGGGAATACCAGAGGCAGAGGAAAGTGCAGGGGGGTTTGAGTGCACTTCATGACTGCTTCCCCCACGCTCCTACGGAAGGCTAAGTTAATGGATTCCCCCACCAGGTGATGAACATTTAAATGATGTGCACTTTCAGTCACTCTGTATTAACATGCTAAAGTGGTTCTCTTCACAGTGGCAGAGAGGAACATTTCCCCCCTTTTGCCTGTTTTGCTCTCTCTCCCTGGCAAAGGACACTTTGCTGACTCACAGCTGATTAGCCCTCTTGCTGTAGCAGGAGCTACAGTAGAAGGAGGAAAGAGTTGGATTCTTTTCTGCCTCATACATCACTCTCCACCCACAGAATCTAATTGAGGATAAATCATACTCCCAGGTGGGAATTTTCCTGTTGATTTCAGGGTGCACAGCAAGAGATTTTCTGTGCCTCTCATTTAAATCTCGTTAGCCCCAGAGATAGTGGCCCAAACTCACCCAAACATCTGTTGCAGTTCAACTTTCAGGAATTAAAGCCCCTGAAATCTCCTTTTGATATGCAGAGAGTGGACACCTAGCTTGGGAGACCTCCTAAGACAAAAGCTGCACCACACATTTTCAGTGAGTCACCATCACTCATCCAACCCATCCTAAAATACTCTGCCTGCTTCCAAGGCATGAAAACCCTAGACCCAGATGGTTTCTTCCCACCTCTCCAAGGCTGGCTCAAATCAACAAACAAAAGGAGGAAAGGAGAGAGAAGCAAGCTATCAGACACACAGCTATGTGAGCAGGGCAACCCAGAAAGTCTGCTTTCCTCTGGGCTCTCCTGGAGTTTGAAGAGCTCAGTAGCTGGGATGATGTTTTCCCCTGTTGGATTCACTGGAGTCTGTTAAAGGACCAACCTGATCTTGGATGGAAGCACTAAGAAGTCTTTATTCTTCCTCAGGCTGCTCTTTTTAACGTGGTCTGGGGGAATTTAACACCTGTGAGGCTGCTTCTTTCCCCTCAGGCCCAGTTGCAACTGGCCAACAGCTGACTTGTGACTAGATAGACACAACCTCCCCCCGTGACCTGCTTTTCTGGGTAATGAAACTAAACCCAAGTGCTTCAAATAATCAGGAGTGATCCTCTTCCTTAGGTAAACACACACTTGCTATCCCTGCTTCCAGTCTTGTAAGTCATCAAAACCCTTTTGAACTTCTGTCTTTATCCATCTCCTTTTAACAAAGCAAACAGCAAAAGCTGGCACATGCTGGCAAGAGGGAGCTGTAAATACCTAAGGGGGGATTCTTCCACTCAAAGCTAAGCACTGAAACCAATGGAAAAGCTCCAGCTGGCTTTTATGGGCTTTAAGCTAAACTACATCTCTTCACCTATGGAAAAAAACCAACCCAAGCTAGCTCATAGCAGGTGCTGTGGAAAGATGTACTAATCATCAATGAATGTTGGACCCCCAGGGAAAAGAGAAGCAGGATGGGTTTTGGCTGGAGGATGAAAGAAACACAACCAGAGGAGGGCCACGAGGATGATCATGGGGCTGGATCCCAGGCTCACAGGATGCCAGGGGTTGGAAGGGACCCAAAGAGCTCATCCAGTCCAACCCCCCTGCCAGAGCAGGACCAGACAATCTAGCTCAGGGCACACAAGAACACAGCCAGACAGTGCTGGAAAATCTCCAGCACCTCTTGTATGAGGACAGGCTGAGAGAGTTGGGGTTGTTCAAGCAGGAGAGGAGAAGGCTCCCAGGAGACCTTATTGTGGCCTTCCAGCATCTGAAAGGGGCTACAGAAAGCCGGGGAGGGACTTTTTAGTGCCAGATAGTGATAGGACTGGGGGAATGGATCCAAGGCAGAGGAGGTGAGATTTAGATTAGACATTAAGAAGTTCTTCAGCATGAGGGTGGTGAGACACTGGCACAGGTTGCCCAGGGAGGTGGTGGAAGCTTCATCCCTGGAGGTTTATAAGGCCAGGCTGGATGAAACTCTGATAATCTGATCTAGTGTGAGGTGTCCCTGCCCATGGCAGGGGGTTTGGAGCTGGATGATCCTTGAGGTGCCTTCCACCCCTGACAATTCTGTGATTCTGAGGTTCAAGGTGACCAAATGTTTACATTTCCTGACACCTAAGTTTGGTGAAGAGAAACTCAGTGCTTAGTGCAAAACTCTGCTGAGCTGCTGGTCCTTCCTGGCAAGTCTTGGCTGATTCAAACCCAGCTGTCCCCTTGCACAGGTGCAGACATTGCCCCACACCCTTTCTAGACACAGATGTATTCTGTTAGCTGAGGAACACCTGATTAAAGCAGTGGCCATGAAAACATGACCATGAATGGATTTATGATCAGAGTTCAGTTTGTCTTATTCTGGATAATGCTTTACATTTGAGGCATCTTTGTGCCTGGGAGAGCTTCTAAACAGCAAATTAAGACACTGTGCTGTAAAATCTGATCTGCTTTTGCCCTATCTTGCAGTGATTGACAGATTTATTATGACTTTGCTCCCTTCATTAATGCTTCAGAATGTAGAAGATCTAATCTCTGCTTTGGTATTTTCACTGGAGGTTGCCATTTTGTTTGCTTAATAAATGAAACTGCAGGCAAAAGGTGTTTTGCCCCTTGATAAACCTCCTTCTTGGTAACTTCCAGCTATGAATAATGGGCAGCAGATGTGCAGTGTACTGGTACAGAATGGTTTAGGTTGGAAGGGACCTCAAATATCATCCAGTTCCAACCCTCCTGCCATGGGCAGGGACACCTGCCACTAAACCAGGTCTCATCATCCAGCCTCCAGGGAGGGGGCATCCACAACCTCCCTGGGCAACCTGTTCCAGTCTCTCACCACCCTCACTGGAAAGAGTTTCTTCCTAATCTCCAGTCTAAATCTGCCCTCCTCAAGCTTCAATCCATTCTCTCTCATCCTATCACTGTAATTCCTTGCAAACAGTCCCTCCCCAGCCTCGTTGCAGGCCCTCTTCAGGGACTGGGGAGCCACTCTAAGGTCTCCCCTAGTCTGTGGAGGAGCTGGAGCAGGTCCAGAGGAGGGCAACAAAGCTGGTGAAGGGCCTAGAGAATAAATCGTATGAGGAATGACTGAGGGAGCTGGGGATGGGTAGTGTGAAAAAGAGGAGGCTGAGGGCAGACCTCATTGCTGTCTACAGCTACCTGGCAGGACATTGTGGAGAGGCTGCTGCTGGGCTCTGCTCACAGGGAATTGGAGCCAGAACAAGGGGGAATGGCCTCAAGCTGAGGCTGGGGAGGTTTAGATTGAACATTAGGAAAAGGTTTTTCAAGCAGAGAGTGGTCAGGGACTGGAATGAGCTGCTCAGGGAGGTGGTGGAGTCACCCAGCCTGGCTGTGTTTCAGGGTGGTTTGAATGTGGTGCTTAGGGCTGTGGTTTCAGGTGACTCTTGTAGAGTAGGATTCTAGGTTGGGCTTGGTGCTCCTGAGGGGCTTTGCCAGCCTGCATGGTGCTGTGATTCTGTGATTTTTCCAGGCTGGTCAGCCCCAACTCTCTCCCTACAAGGGAGGTCCTCCAGCCCTCTGATCATCTTCATAGCCTCCTCTGGACCTGCTCCAGCAGCTCCATGTCCCTTTTGTGCTAAGGGCAGCAGAACTGGACACGGTGCTGCAGGTGGGGCCTCACCAGAGCAGATCAGAGCAGAGGAGAGGAGGAGAATCACCTCTCTGGTGTAAACAGAAAGCACTCTGCTGGTATTGTTAGGAGCTGGCATTTGCACTTATGCAAATGTTTGACTGCTTCAGAATAACAATGATTTAATCCAGCAGCACAGTTCAGCACTTGACACGCAAACACAACTGTTATTGTGTTTTATTTTATGATGTGCCCCTTATTAGGAGAAAAAAAATATAGCTACCTCTCCCATCTGAGAGATAATTTACATTCAGCACTTAGCTTCAAAGAGATGATACTCTTAAGTACACAGTCTGGTAAATATTCTAAGCATACACAACTTGTGCTGGGTGATAAAATATTCTGAGCATGTCCTAAAACGATTCTCTCATCAGAGCTGGCTTGTTACCTCCACCATCAGCAGATACTGATAATTAATCAACTGAAATGAA
This sequence comes from Pogoniulus pusillus, assembly GCF_015220805.1. NCBI lineage: Eukaryota > Metazoa > Chordata > Aves > Piciformes > Lybiidae > Pogoniulus > Pogoniulus pusillus. Next base: position 16,530,600 of record NC_087291.1, read on the forward strand.
TCTGTACAGAATAAACAAATCTGTTACCCATGAAAGATGATTATGTTCTTTTGGCTGTGAAGATTTTATCATAACTTATTCATGCCAATGCTCTGCCTGAGTTAGGAAGATTAAAGCTTTCCCCCCCCCCCCCCCCCCCCCCCCCCCCTTTTTTTACCTCTTTCCCCTCTTTGCTTATGAAATAAAATACAGCAGCCTTTGTTTGTCATCCATCCCTTCTATTTTCTGGGCTTTACCAAAGTAAATCAGCCCAAACCCAGCAGCTCTGCTGATTTACACCAACAGAAGCATTAACTCTCTATTCATCAGCAGCACCAGCGTTTTCCCCAGGTTATTTCAGATGCATTTCTCACACACAGCCCTGGTAAAGAAAGCATTTTCAAGCCTTCCATTTGAAGAGTAATGCCTATGTAAATGGCATCATCAGCTGTAAGCCAGAATCATAGCTGTCTCCTTCCGACTTGGTGAATTCCACTCCCTCCTGGCAGAGGCGATACACACAGTGGGGGACAGCATTGTATTTTGAGTTGAGAAAGCCAGGAAAATGTACTATCATTTCCATGGCTTTTTAAAAGGAATCCCTAATTCTACATCTTGCTTTCCTGCTCACTTTTCCTCAAGCTATTGAAAAGACCAGGGTGGTTTTTCACTGGCAGGAAGACTGAGAAATGATGAATTTTAGATGTGCTTGTGAATGTCTTTGAAAACATCTTATGTTCTAAGGAGCAAGAAAGAAGGTTGTGTTTGGCTGACCTCAGGAGTCACAGATCACAGGATGATAAGGGGTGGAAGGGGCCTCTGGAAATGTTCAGGTCCAAGTCCCCTGCCAGAGCAGGACCAGAGAATCTAGCACAGGTTGCATAGGAACACATCCAGACAGGGCTGGAAAGGCTCTAGAGAAGGAGACTCCACAACCTCTCTGGGCAGCTTGTGCCAGGGCTCTGGGACCCTTACAGTCAAAGAGTTCTTTCTCATGTTGAGGTGGCACTTGCTGTGCTGTGGTTTGCATCCATTGCTCCTTCTCCTATCCCAGGGCACAAGTGAGCAGAGCCTGTCCCTGTGCCTTCCTGACCCCCAGCCCTCAGATATTTATAGACATTGCTCAGATCCTCTCTCAGTCTTCTCCTTTCCAGATTAAGCAGCCCCAGGGCTCTCAGTCTCTTCTCGTCAGGCAGTGCTGCAGTCCCTTCAGCATCCTTGTAGCCCTCCCTTGGACTCTCTCCAGTAGATCTCTGTCCCTCTTGAACTGGGGAGCTCAGAAAACAATCAGCTTTAAATTACAAGTGTGTGTGATACATTCAAACCAAACCAACCAACCAGCAAAAAAGGAAAACTGACAATTGTTAGGCAATGCTATAAAGTAACCAGAAAAGCAGCAAATGTCTGATCTGCTGTGATTATTCTTGCAACAGAGAAAGCAGAATTGTGAATGATTCATTCAGACTGAGTCATCCTTTATTTTATTAGAGAAATTCTCAGGGTTAGGCCTACTATAGGAGCACAAACTCTTGGCTGAGGTCCACTAAAACTGATCTGCTAACTCACAGCAGCCAGACATCTGGTACTGTACCAAAGAAGACAAAACAGAAGCACAAACTCACAGGAACAACAAACACTCAATCAAAAATCCTTGACCTAAGGAAGGGGATACAGCTTCATGCCTTTCTTTGAGGCTTCACTGAGGGAGAGGAGTCAATGAAGACCTTGAAGAAGCATTTAAACAACATCTGCTCAGGAAAACCTTTCTTCTGAGCATTCAGCTCTTTCCCACCAGGAATGAGGTCACTTGTTTATTTCTATTGGAAGATGTATTTATAGGAAGACATCCTTGGTGCATGTTTTGTGGTAAGGTAGCATACAGCAGGCTGGAGATGCTGCTCTGTGTGTAACACAACACCAAAGAAGACATCTGGAAGACTATATGGGGCAGCCAGAAGGTATATTGAGGAGAATAGCTCAAGAATTTGGAGGGTTTTATATTCACTTCATAGAATCATAGAATAGAGCAGGTTGGAAAAGACCTCCAAGCTCATCCAGTCCAACCTAGCACCCAGCCCTATCCAGTCATCTAGACCATGGCACTAAGTGCCTCATCCAGTCTTTCCTTGAACACCTCCAGGAACTATGACTCCACCACCTCCCTGGGCAGCCCATTCCAATGGCAAATCACTCTCCTGAGGGCCTTGGGGCAGTCTTTGCTCTAGCTCAGCTTTTCACCAAGGTACTCAGTGCATCCAGGTCTTTCCAGATCTGATTTTTCCAGATACAGTCCTTTCCATCTCCTGATGCACTCAGATCTCTGTAGATCCAAGACATTTTCGTGCCTATAAGCTAGATAGTGAAGTGTCTTCAATTGAGGCACCTGTCTGCCACTGTAAAACACAGAATGCTGTAAGAGAAATCAGGAAGAATGTCAGAATAGGATCCAAAATGGCCAGCACACTGAGCTCTGCCTTGCAAGTAGTCAACAGGAAAATGCTGATCCTTTATCAGGCCTTTATCAAGTCTAAACAAATCATGGGTCCCAGCCTGTCAGTCCACCCGGAGTAATCTTTAATAAGCTCAGCAAAGACCCTGTGTGCCTATTGAGATAGGTTTGTCCTGCTGTACAGTACCCTAACAATTAAAATACCAGGTGCTGAATTAACTTTCCTTCTCTCTTCTACATGCAAACAATCAAAACCTCATTTGTCACCTCAAGAACAACGTCCAGATACCAGCCTGTGGCTTCTTTTTTGCCAAGGGGGGTTGTGGAGACTTCCTCTCTGGAGATATTCAAGAGCCATCTGGATGTAGAATCATAGAATCAAGCAGGTTAGAAGAGACCTCCAAGATCATCCAGTCCAACCTAGCACCCAGCCCTATCCAATCAACCAGACCATGGCACTAAGTGCCTCATCCAGACTTTGCTTCAACACCTCCAGGCACAGTGACTCCACCACCTCCCTGGGCAGCCCATTCCAATGCCAATCACTCTCTCTGCTAACAACTTCCTCCTAACATCCAGCCTAGGCCTCTCCTGGCACAGCTTCAGACTGTGTCCCCTTGTTCTGTTGCTGGTTGCCTGTGTTCCAGTGTGACCTGCTCTGGCAGGGGGGCTGGACCAGATGATCTTTTGAGGTCCCTCCCAGACCCTGACATTCTGTGATTCTGTTGGAATTGAGCAACAGCTCCTCCTGCACAACTCACCTACATATATACAAAGCCAGGACAGCCTGCATGAGAAGAAAGCCAACTCTAGGTTGTTTTCCATTGTAGAGGGGAGCCCTGCAATGACTGTGTGCTCTGTTTGGTGAGTGTCAGGCAGGGACACAGAGAAAGCTGAGGCTGAGGAAATACAATCTTCTAACTTCTCCAAGGAATGCTTGGCAATCAAAACAGTCTCACAATTTTACCCTCATCCCATCCCATTTTACACTATGGAAGTCACACTTCAGTTCAGTTGGTTTGGAGTTTTCCTGTGCACAACAACAACACAGCTCCACTAGAAAGAATGAAAACTCTTCCTCCTCTATTCCCCCAAGCATTTTATGGCTTTGTGGTTAAAACATCCTGAAAGCAGCATGACACATGGGCCTAAATCTAACCTCAGTCAACAGTGAGCTCCGAAAACAAGTTGCTTTTATAGCCAACGAGAGTGTTGTAATCTCCTACAGTCACCATCACATGCCAGCTCAGATTAACCTTCACTGCCTTTTCCATGGAGAGAGGGAGCTTGAGCCTGAACCTGTGGCATGGGGCACAGGCAGAGACCTGCCAGGTCAGAGCCTTCGTGCTGATCACACCTGGGTTAGCATGCAAGCTGCACAGTGACCTGTTGTGACCAAGGCACTGATGAAGGCATGCTCAGCACTTCAGGCACCTGGAGGTCTCGAAAGCTGGGAAATGAAGTAGGTTTAGAGAACTCCCAGGCACCCAGCAACAGAACAAGGGGACACAGTCTCAAGTTGTGGCAGGGGAGGTCTAGGCTGGAAGTTAGGAGGAAGTTGCTGGCAGAGAGAGTGATTGGCATTGGAATGGGCTGCCCAGGGAAGTGGTGGAGTCACCATCCCTGGAGGTGTTGAAGCCAAGCCTGGATGAGGCACTTAGTGCCATGGTCTGGTTGATTGGCCAGGGCTGGGTGCTAGGTTGAACTGGATGAGCTTGGAGGTCTCTTCCAACCTGCTTGATTCTATAATAATAGTCACTCCTCAGCCTTCCTGTAGGTCCCTTTCAGATACTGCAAGGCCAGTACAAGGTCTCCTCAAAGCCTTCTCTTCTCTAGGCTGCAGAGCCCAAAATCTCTCAGCCTGTCCTCATAGCAGAGCTGCTGCAGCCCTCTGAGCATCTTTGTGGCCCTCCTCTGGACTGGCTCCAACAGTTCCATGTCCTCTTTGTGCTGGGGGCTCCAGAACTGCACACAGTACTCCAGGTGGGGTCTGAGGAGAGCAGAGTGAAGGGGCAGAATCCCCTCCCTTGCCTTGCTGGCCACGCTGCTCTTGCTGCAGCCCAGCACAGGGTTGCTGCATGGGCTGCACTCACACTGCCGTTTCCTTGTTGTTCATCAGCATTGACTTACCCAGTTTGCAGGTACATAACATCATTTTCTTTTTTTTGGGGGGGTGTTCATTTGAAAAGGTGTGGCTGGAGGAAGGCTCCAAGTGTGCTGTGCTCTGATTGCTGTTTGGTGGGTCAGGGAGGTGCAGCAAGAAGGGTTGTGGTGGTTTCACAGAACATGCAGTGGGGTGCAGGGCAGGTGGTCAAGGCAAAGAATCCAGCAAGAGGGAGAGTTTCACAAGGAGGCTGTTTAGAAGAGAAGGAGGCAGACACACTGCCAGGCCTCAGAGGCGACTGGAGAAACTTCTGAGGGACACAGAGGAGACTGTACAATTTGCTGGAAACCAGAAAGTCATTAATTGGTTGCACTGAAAACAAGCATAAGGAGATCCATCCTGCAGAGATTTACAGTGGGCAGGCACAGATGCGTTTATGAATCCTTATAATCTCTCCACTGTCTCCCTCTAAGACAATTAAAACCGATTAAGAGAGTTCATTGCTCTTGTTTATGTTGAAACAGAACTGCCTTTGAGAGTCTTTGGCTTTTTGGTATCCTTATGAAACTCACTTTAGAGTAAGTGCTGGAAGATCCACCTGGAAGCTATGACTAACTTGATACGCTGTTGTAAATACCAAGCCTCACCCCCGAGCTACTCTTACAGGCAGGGCAACCTTTAGTAACGTGCATGTGACAAGTTCCTGCCTCCACAACCAGCTTCTTGGGGCAAGAAACACAGAGCCACAGGCAGGTAGGGGTTGGAAGTTACTTCTGAAGATCATCTAGTCCCAACCCCCCTGCTGCAGCAGGATCACCCAGAGTAAACCATACAGGAACATGCCCAGGCTGCTTTTGTATGCCTCCAGAGCTGGAAACTCCACAGCCTCTCTGGGCAGCCTGCTCCAGTGCTTTGAATCATAGAATCAGTCAGGGTTGGAAGGGACCATAAGGATCAGCCAGTTCCAAACCCCTGCCATGGACAGGGACACCCTACCCTAGAGCAGGCTGCGCAGAGCCTCATCCAACCTGACCTTAAGTCCGGCCATGGGGCCTCAACCACCTCCCTGGGCAACTCCTTCCAGCCTCTCACCACTCTCATGCTGAAGAGCTTCCTCCTCACCTCCAGGCTGAATCTCCTCACCTCCAGCTTTTGCCAACCTGAAAGGGAAGTTTTTCCTTACCTTTAGGTGGAGCCTCCTGTGTTCCAGTCTGCATCTGTTGCCCTTCATCCTGTGGCTGGACAGCACTGAGAAGAGTCTGGCTCCATCCTCCTGGCACGGAGAGATTTGAACTAGATGTTAGGAAAGGGTTCTTTAGAGTGAGGGTGGTGAGACACTGGCACAGGCTGGCCAGGGAGGTTGTGGAGCACAGAACCACCCAATCAAAGATCACATTGGGGGATTCTGTGCTCGACAACCTCCCTGGAGGTGTTCAAGGCCAGATTGGATGAGACCTTGAGTGACCTGTTCTAGAGGTGTCCCTGCCTGTGGCAGGGGGTTGGAACTGGCTGAGCTTTGAGCTCCCTTCCAACCTAACCCATTCTATGATTCTATGACACTTGTCCTGTAGCTGTTGATCAGCATTAATGAGATCTGCCTTCAGTCTCCTCTCCTCCAGGCCTAACAGCCACAGCTGCCTCACCTCTCCTCATCAGACCTGCTCCAGTCCCCTCACCATCTTAGCTGCTCTCTGCTGGGTTCTCTCCAGTAGATCCTTGTCCTTCTTACCCAGGACTGGATGGGCGTTGGCAGGGCTGGCGAATGCCCTGGCTACAACCAGGGGCCTGCATGCCAGCTGACACAGTGCCAAACATGCCCAGACAGGCTGTCTGGAGACAGTCTGCAAAGGGCCTGTGAGGCTGAGCCTGCCATACCTGTGGTCACCCTGGGTACAGCCATGGGCGCTAGCGTTGCTGCTCATGCGGCCCGTTCATGCTGACCTAGGAACCAAAGCGCCATGAACAACGTTTGCTTGACAGCTCAGCTCCTTCTCGGGACACCCCAGAATGGAGCCTTGGGATACAGCAGCCCAAAAAAAGTGGTTAAACATTCCTCAAACAGGGATGGGAACTCGTGGGGGAGAAACCAGCTCCGCGCAGGAGAGCAGCGCTTGCTGAGAAGCCCAGCACCAGCGTGGCTCGGGAGGTGCTTGGCATCCTCCCGCTGCTTGCCCTGGCGTCCGCGGAACACGCTGGAGGCGCTTCCTCGGGCTAGCAGCACGAGTAGTGGCACTAACGGGCCCCACGGCCACCCGGGACCACCAGAGGGGCTGCGGAGCCGCTCAGAGTCCCCCCGAGGCGACTCGGAGGCTGCCGGACCACCGGGCACAAACAGGAGCAAGCCTGAGCTTCGCGGAGGGTGAAGCAGGCTGTGCCCGCCCCGGCACGCCCGCGGCCGCCGCTGCCTGAGCCCGCAGCTCTCACCGCCTCCGGCCGGTCACCCGCAGCCCCTCGCGGGGCCGGGCCGCGCCGGGCCGGGTGCAGCCAATGGGCTGGCGGCGCCGGGAGTCCCGTCCGTGCCTGGCGGAGCGGTGACGGCCGGCGCTGGCGGGCTGGTGCGCAGGCGGGGAAGCTGCCTGCCGCGGTCGGAAGGGAGGGGAGGAGAGGAAGGGAAGGGACGGGAAGGGGGTGGCCGCGCCGGGCACAGCATGGCTGCCAAGGTAAGTCAGCGCCGGCGGCGGGCGGGGAGGCGGCGCGGGCGGCGGGCTCTCGGTGCGCGGCCGGCGGGGACGGGGCCGCGGCGTGAGGCGAGCGGCTGCCGCTTGCCCGGTTTGACCTCGGGCCTGTCCTTGGCGAAACTCGGAGGCTGGCGCCTCCTTCTCGCGGCTCCGCGGTCCCTCGCCGCCGGCCTCGGGGAGAGGACGAGGGTTGAGGGGGCTGCCGGACCGCCGAGCACCCACCGCAGGGACGGCCGGCGAGGTTTGGGTGCCGGCGGGTAGCGAGGCGCGGCTGCGGCACCCCCACCTGCCAGCCCCGTGGCGCAGGCCTGCTCTCTGCTTGCAATGCACCATCTGCGTGACACTGCGCGGCCGCCTCCCGCTGCCGGGGAGGTGAGAGGCGACAACGGGCGGCTGGCCCCGCCGTACCGGCGCCGGTGCCGCTCTCTGCGGCCCTCGCCGCCCACGCACTGCCCCGCCGGGCACCAGCGGCGCGGCCCGGCCCGGCTGCGGCTCCGCTGCGGTAGGCCCAGCTGTGCCTCGGCGAGCAGCCCGCCATAGGCACGCTTAACGTAGAGCTGCACACAACCAGGCGTGCCTGCCCTTCAGAGGTGCGCTCAGGTTTGGCCGGGACGCTGCCCTGGCCCCGCGGGGCCGCAGCTGGCAGGGCAGCACCGCCTGCAGCTCGCCGTGGCCGAAGCAGACGCCGATGCTGGCCCTGCAGGGCTTGCAGGCCTTGGCACAGTAGTTCCTGCTTGCTTTCCCTCCTATTTTCTCCATGTACCTGCTCCTGTCTCCTGTTTTCACATTCGATTGGAAATTCCAACTGGTTCCACAGTCCCTTCTTGCTTCCCTTCTTCATACATCTACTCTTATCTTGAGTTTTCATATTCGATTGGAAATTCCAACTGGTTTCGCAGTCCCTTCTTGCTTCCCTTCTTCATATATCTACTCTTATCTTGAGTTTTCACATTCGATTGGAAATTCCAACTGGTTCCACAGTCCCTTCTTGTTTCCCTTCCTATTTTCTCCATATACCTGCTCCTGTCTCCTGTTTTCACATTCGATTGGAAATTCCAACTGGTTTCACAGTCCCTTCTTGTTTCCCTTCTTCATATATCTACTCTTATCTTGAGTTTTCACATTCGATTGGAAATTCCAACTGGTTCCACAGTCCCTTCTTGCTTCCCTTCCTATTTTCTCCATATACCTGCTCCTATCTTGAGTTTTCACATTTGATTGGAGATTCCAACTGATTTCACAGTCCCTTCTTGCTTCCCTTCCTATTTTCTCCATATACCTGCTCCTATCTTGAGTTTTCACATTTGATTGGAAATTCCAAGTGGTTTCACAGTACTCTGCAGCCACATTGCTACCTGCTAGTTCAGGCTTTTCCTCTGTTTCAGAATGATGAATGAACTGAAATGTATTTTGTACAAGAACACGTTTCCATCTCAGGAAAAAAAAAGCCCCAACAACTACCTGTTAGCTGGATGAAGGCCACATAAAAAGCAGTTCTTTCCTTTTTAATAGTAGGTAAAATTAATGTGCAGTGTTGGCATTTCAGAACTCACTGCTGGGCTTTCATTAGTTTGTTTGGTTTTTTTTTTTTTTCTCCGTACTGAGGCTTAAAACAAAGTAAATTGGGCCACATTGTGCCCATCTGTTGATGTCAAGGATGAAGTTCACATTGAGAAGACACCCAAAGATAAAAGCTTCCCCAAACAAGGCAAAGCAGCACATGTGCTCAAGCCTGGCTGGAGTTGTCTGCTCCTTCCTTTTGGTGGAGCCCATGGCAGAGCTCCTCCAGCCAACATACACCTTACTAAGAGCTTAGGTTATCTGAAGGGTGTGCTGTTTTAAGGGCCATATCTGAGTCCTCTTTGCTAGGGTATCTGAAACATTCATCCTCAGACCTTAGCTTTGTTATGTGTGTGTATATATATATCTTAGCTGTCCCATCTAGGTGCTTCATGGTGTTTTCTGGTGGCCTACTGGTCCCATACATGCAGAGTTGCATCTTAACCAAAATCTTGGTGTTAGAAGACTGTGTAGTCTTCCATTCACTGAACTTATGAGGTGTTTACTTAGCTTTTCCTCTCCACACAGCCATTTTTAGTCTGAAATCTGTCTGAATCCACACCAGTCACATCTACTTAAAAACATGTCTGTGTAGTTAGTTTTTGTCTAACCAGGTAAACGTCCTTTCCTTGCTGCGTGTTTGCAGAGCATCCTCTTAGCTTGGCTCATTACACAGTTCAGGTGACCACAATCTGTACAAGCACACCTTGGAAAGATTCAGTACTTGAGGAGAAATTGAACGTTGTAAATTCCTGATTATGTCAGGCTTGGCAGAGAGAGATACCTGATAAAAGGAATGGCTTTGTCACTGGTGTCATCAGCAGCCTTGGTGCATTGCAAGACAGAGATACAGCATTTTTTTGCTGCAGGCTTTACAGCCCTCACATAGCTTCTGAGGAAGGCTTCTGGTTGCAGGCTTGAATGTGTATGGAGAGACTGAGGTTGGATTGGATGGATTAATTATTAAGTTGCTTTGCAAGGGGCTTTATCTTCTCTATATTTCTCTGAAATAGCTAAATTTCTGTTGTGACTGAAGTCATAACAGGCAAAATGTGAGCAGTGTTTTGTGCTTTGAGTGGTCTGAGCTCAGGTTCTGCTAAGCACACCTATGAATAACTCTGCCACCTGAAGAGCTTCTGGGCCTGAAGTTACTCACATGTGCTTGCAGGCGTGGGCCTTGATTTGTGTTCTAACTGCCTCACTGATGCACCTCAGTAATGTTTGCCTTTTTCACCTCAGCCAAACAATGGACTGGTGAGTGGAATGATTTTTCTAACCCCCCCTTCAGTCCCTTTCCCTTGCCAGTGTCCTGCATGACTGCTTCCTTTGAGTTTTTAATTATACCCTTTTTTTGAGGTATGTGAGTCTTTGGCATTGAGTGTAGTCGTTCTTTGCTTGCAAGATAGCAAACGTTGATGTTTTGAGCAGACTAAGGACTTGAGTCTGTCAAAAGAGAGAAAGCCCAAATGGAGGTACCGTTAAGGCTGCATAGTTAAGCACTCAGGCATGAAGAAATGGAATCTTTAATGTCCATTTAATTTGCTTCCTTGTTGTATAACAAGACGCTGGGTAACGTACATTTTAAAGGGTGTGTATTGCACATCGGTGTCTTAGTCTTTGCAAATGTTATCTGAAAGGGCCATGAAAGTGACACTTCAAATTGTATTTGCACAAATTGGCCAGTAAACACTGCAGGTGAGATGTCTGAGTAGGTTTTTACCCCACTGGTAACTAAATTGCCGTCAGAGGCACTGGCTTCTTGTACTGCATTGCACAAGAAAAACAGGCTAAGTGTGAAGCCTTTATGGTAATGCATGTACAGAGCAATAATGATGTTTTATATAGTGTGTCATGCTTTATTTCTTCATGTTGAGTGTTTAACAGTGCAGTCACAGTGTTTTTCATGCCCTTTAGGTCGGTAGTTGTAAAGAGAAGTTACCCAGTCTAGCTAATGCCCTTTGTCATGCACCTGGTGTGTGTCCTCCAGCAGAGTTAACTCTGTACTGAGTGTAAGCTACACTTGGTGCACCTTCTGCTCTGCAGTGCTGGGCAGAGCTGTCGTCTCATGCATGTGCAAAGTGTGACTTGCTGTCTTTTTAAAGTCCTGCTGCTTGGTAAAAGGTGAACTCATTTCCAGTGGGAAATTCTGAGGTGTTTGTCAAAAAGACCTCTTTCCCTAGCTCCTTTTGCCCTTACCACTGTGCTAACTTTATCTGTTCAACTTAAGGTCGGAAACTGATGTTTCTAATGGGAGCTGCTATAGACCATATATATATATATGTACTTGTACACCATTAAACTTCATCTCTGTGATGGACAGCATGGGAATAAATTTCAGTACTTGTCTTGACCTGCATTGTACTGCTACAACAGTTGATTATTTTTAAATGCTATGGGAAATCTCTCTAATGTAATTGGGTTTTTTTAATGCATGTGTGAGCTTTTATCCATTGGGTACACATCAGTTGCCTCTGTTTTAGCCAGACTAAAATGTTTGTCTTATGAACAAAGTGAACACAAATGTCCCATGCTAAAAAAAGGCAGTTGTCAAATGACTCCTCAGGTGAAGGCATGAACCTTTCATCAGTACTATTTGCATGCTTAATTTGAAGTGCCTGTGAAAGTCTTTTGAAGAACAAGCACCTGACTCTCACACACCTGTCAGTGAGGTAGCACAAAGAGATTTATTGGTGACTTTGCTCCCACCACGATGTTTGGGTTGTTTCTAATGCAAAGTAAACAAAATTTGTTATGCAGTTTTCATATATTTAACAATTTCTTTTTTTAATCCTCTTTCTGCTTGAGCTTTTGTGGAACTGTCTGCTGTGGAAGCTCTATCAGTGGAGTTACATGTTCCTTCCATTTGCTGCCACATTTACCTTTGAAATCCTAAGCCTTCTCGTATGAAAAATAGTTAGTCCCCAACACAGGTTCCTTGGTGTTAATACAATCAGACATTGCCCACTGACTACCCCAGTCCTTCAAGATGCTTCACCTCGAGTGGATTAATTGGAGTTAAATAGAGGATTGATGCTGCTGACCCTGGCTTTGTGGGCCCTTTTGTGTGCAGGAACGATCTAATGCCTACACTGAGTGATGGGAATTAATCGGGTCTGGAGAAGTAGTGGTTAAAATACAAACACCGTGGCTGTGGCATTCTAAAGGAGGGTGATTCCAAACAATGCCCAAACTGTTTGATGCTGGTGCAACCATACCACGCTGATTGTTTTGCTGTCATGTACACCTAGCATGTCCCTCCTCATACAGCTCCATCATACCTCTTGGTTCAGCTGCTTCTCCTGTGGCTCCTCTCCCCCCTGCCAGCAGTAGGGTGGGATGTGCCTGGGAACAGACTGCGTTCACTCTTCTTTCCCTCGGTGGTGCCATTCTTCCTCCAGCAAAACAGAGGAGAATGTTCACATTGCATTGCATTCCTCAGAAAGGAACAGGTGAGGGATCTTAGCACCATGATGGGCTACAGTGGCCGTGGAGGGAATGGAGTCCCTTATGGACAGGCTTCAGCCAGTTAGTGAGATCAAAATTGTGAGGGTAAAGTGGTTGGTGAGTAAGCAGAGAGCAGTCTCTGCTTCTCTGAAGCATCCCTGAGTTTGTGTGCTGTAGACTCAGTGGTGGCATAACACTTAATAGCACCATGGTGATAGCATCATGGAAAGTCCCCTTGCTAGTCTGCACAGGTCTAGTGGTGCTCTCTGATGGGCAGTTGCATTTTGGAGCTGCACATCAGTGTGTAAATCCTTTTAACACTTCATGTATCACGAGACTCTTTATTTCCCCTTTCTCCATCAGAACTAACCTGTATTTATGCTGCTTTTGACTTACTGCTGCATCTTCTTAAGAGACCAGAATTTGCCTAATAAAAGGACACAGAATCGGTATGAGTGCTGGTTAACTTCAAGCCTTCTTCTGAGTGCAAAGTAGCTAGCATGTGTGATCACTGTGAGTGAAACAGGAGAGAGCAAATCATTTACCCCCCATCCCTGTCCTTGACATTCACCATGTGTTTAATTTGGTTTCTTTTACTGCATGAGTCTTTGCTCCTGGCATTTACCCTTAGGGGCACTGCTTGAATCCTAATGCCACAAGGTGCACAGCTGAGTTTTGGGATCTGGCAGGAATCATCCCAAGGAAGGCACTCATGGAGTGACTCTTGTGAAGAAAGTCCATGCAGCTCTCTTCTTCTGCACTGAACACCAAGTTCCCCCCCAAAAGAAGCTTAATTACACCGTGGGGGTTGGTCTCAACTGGGTTTATTCATGGTTTTGTATTACTGCTCCATATCACCTCCTCCCTTTTCTTTATCAGAGGAAGGTGGGGTGAGGTGAGGTGGTGAAAGAGGTTGATTTATGTCTTTAATATGATAGGGAGGTCCAGATGGGGTCACGTGTTGCAACTACCAGTGGTTTAAACAGGCTTTTGAAACTTGCTCTTTTCCTTTATGGTGTCCCTGTAAGAGGAACTGCAGAGTCACTCTAGGAGAGTGCTCCTGGACGAAACAGTTCCATCCTTACCTGTGCCTGGTTTGCTGGTATGCCCACTGAAAAGGATGTAAAGCTGTCTGGATCTTAGCACATCAGGAAATGAATGACTCTCTCCATGCAGCTTTATGTCCCAGGAGGGTTAGAGAAGCTCTTCCAAGTGTGCTTTAAATGATACATTAAAGGTGCTCCTGTAATGTAGACAAGCCCTGGATACTGTCCACGTGTCTCCTGACCAGCTTGTTTAGGCCAATATCTATTTTATTTACCTCTGTTGTCCAAGGAGTATGACAAGGAGGTAGGTGAGCCTGTATTTCCTGAAAGATGGCATGAATGTGCTGCTTCATTTTAGCTTCACTTTCGCTTTTGGTCTGTGGAACTGCTGCTGCTGCTCGGGCTGTAGGATGGCTTCTGTATGGCCCCAAACCTAAACTTCCCTAAGGCCTCCAGGTGTTGCTGTGACTGCTAATTACGTTGTTTGGCATCAGCTGCAGCACAGCCTTCAGAAACAGAGCAGCTGATGTGTTCTGGGGCTAGCAGAATGTAAGGCTGCATGTTTTCTGGGGAGTATCTGTAGGTGTCATTTGCAGGGAGATCAAATAAAAAAGAGGTCCTTATAAAAAATACCCTACCTCGGATTGCTTTGGAATAAAGCAATTTGAAGGCAAGCTTTGTTAAAACACTTAAAAGGAAGAGTGCAGATGCTTTTTTCATAACATTTTACAATAATTTCATGCTATTTACAATACCTTAGAAACGTGCAATTGCAATTATATCCTTCACCAAAAAAAAACAAAACCAACAACCCACCCATGGAAAAGGAAAAGTTACTTGGCCTGCACAAACCCCACTGTGTTAAAGCATGAAATTGCTCAGGAGTGGGTTGTTGACATTTTTATTTTTCTCTAAAGAGAGGGGGGGGGAAAAAAGGAAAAAGAAACATTTGAGAGAGAGAGAGAGTTGAGAAATGAACACCTGTACACCCAACTGCATTTAGGGAAGGAACAGAGCTTGTCACACAACACATCAGGTTCTTCTTGGTGGATGCTTGGGAGGTCCCTAACCTCAAGCGGTTGGATTCGTGTGCTTCTGATGTCTTGCAAGCCTCCAGGAGCTGATCCTGTGCTAACCAGTAAGGGTCTCCTTGAGGATGTGCTAACCAGTAAGGGTCTCCTTGAGGATCTGCCATACTTCCTTCTTAGAATCATAGAATCAAACAGTCAGGATTAGAAGTCCTTGTGTCAAGGATCATCTCGTTCCAACCCCGCTGCCGTGGGCAGGGACATCCTACCTTAGATCAGGCTGGCCAGAGACAATTCTTGGCCAGGTGAAAACCAAAGCCTGGATTTAGAATCATAGAATCACAGAATGGTTTAGGTTGGAAGGGACCTCAGAGATCATAGAATGGTTTAGGTTGAGAGGGACCTCAAGGATCATCCAGTTTCAACCCCCCTGTGCCATAGGCAGCTCCCACTAGAACATGTTGCTCAAGGCCTCATCCAGCCTGGCCTTGGACACCTCCAGGGAGATTGTGGACCACAGAATCCCCCAATGTGATCACAGATCACATTGGGGGATTCTGTGCTCCACAACATCCCTGAGGAACCTGTGGCAGTGTCTTGTCACCCTCCCTGTCAAGAACTTCTTCCTAACATCTCCTTTGAATCTCCCCTCTGCCAGTTTAAACCCATGTAGGCTACAAAGACTTTTTTGATGTTCTTTAGATCAACACCTCAATGCCTAAATTTTACCCCCTTAACTTTGGAAGTGGAATTAGAAAACCTGAGGTGTCCAGAAACGAGTATCACAGCATGCTGACTTGGGAGCAGTGGGGTCAGGCAGTGGAAAATGAAAAGACAGAGGTATCCCGTGGTGATCTTCAAACAGCAAGGCTTGCACCTCTGCTTTGAGCAGAGATGCTGTGCAATTAGCAAGACAAGAAGTAGGGAGACAGAGAAGTAGGCCGGTTACTAGCAATTAGGGGCACCCAGCTGGGAGGGGGGAGATTTGGACTGTGTGTTGCCAGAGAGTGTTTTTGCATTCTGCATGAATGATAACCTCCACCTGCCACTCTTTTGGAGGATTGCTCTGCTTGATGCTCGCTCCGGTTCTGCCAATGCACGTTCGAGCTGGTACCTGCATGGTTGCTGGGCTGGAGTGAGGACACCTGTGAGGTGCGTCTGAAGCGTCTGTACCTGGATGTGTGTGCACCTTGGTCTACTTCTGGAATCCCCAAACGATCTGAACTGGCATGTGCCTTTCTGCCTGTAGATGGGTTGGGTTTTGCATCATGCTGTGACTGAGGTAGTGGTGCCTGCTAAGCGATCTGACCCCTCCGGGGACTGAGCAGAGAGTGGAGTTTGCTAATAGGCAAACAGATGTCTGATTTGTAGGAAGCACAGTGAGATTGACAGGCTTGTGCCCAGGCAGCTAAACCTTTTCAAAAGAGCTCTGAAATCTCCTTCATATCATCAGTACTTTGTTTTAGGAGGCTGCTGATCTTAGGCAGGTTGGACCAGGCTTCTGGGGCTGGTTCTTTGCCTGTTTTGCCCTCCCCATACAGGGCTGATTGTTTCTTTGCTCTGGTGCCGGGGCTGAACTCACTGTAACTCTGCTGTTGTGTTGGTTGGGTTGGCATGGAGAGGTACCTCTTGCTTCCTGAACCACCAGGGAACTGTCAAGCTGTGATTCAACCTGGGTGATTCTGTGCTCCACAACCTCCCTGGAGGTGTTCAAGGCCAGGTTGGATGAGGCCTTGAGCAACCTGTTCTAGTGGGAGGTGTCCCTGCCTATGGCAGGGGGTTGGAACTGGCTGAGCTTTGAGGTCCCTTCCAACCTTAACCATTCTCTGATTTTATCAATTACACATATTCAAGTATATTTGGATTAGGTTGTTGTTGTCTTTAGGACTGACCTCCACAGCACCTCAGCCTTGCTCCCTACCAGGCACTCCCTGTTAGTATAAATAACGTCGGTGCAGCAGGAGACCCAATCTCAAAGGCTTTGGACCAGAGTTGGAGGGAGGTTGTGGGTATTTTGTGAGAGTTCTCATTAGGATTTTTTGTGTTTCTTTGTTTTTTTTGTTTAGGGTTTTTTTTTCTGTTTTATACCCAGATACCATATTTAGGAAACTTGCCCACTCTGACTTTATTCTACATAGTGCTTCTGCAGCTTCTGATTGCTTTAGGTATTCTAAAATAATGTCTGTGACACATTTTTCTTTACTCTTCACAGCTCCTGTCTGTGCAATACAGACTTTTTTTCCCACTCACAGCAGCCTTTCTCGTGCCTGATAGCTTTTGTTCCTTCTTCAGAATCATTGCTTGAGTTTACCAAATGTAAATGTAGGCTTTAAGGAGGATCTGGGGCTTGCCATCGGTGAGAGCTTCACCTGGAATTAGGTTGGGGGATGCTTACACCACAGTGTTTGCTGGTCGAGCTGAGAATTGTGCTGCTCACCAAAGGTCTTGGTCATCTGGTGTCCAAATAGCCTCTTGTCTTCATAGTGTCTTAGAATCAAGCAGGTTGGAAGAGACCTCTGAGGTCATCCAGCCCTGTCCAGTCAACCAGACCATGGCACTAAGTGCCCCAGCCAGGCTTGGCTTCAACACCTCCAGGCACAGCAACTCCACCACCTCCCTGGGCAGCCCATTCCAATGCCAATCACTCTCTCTGCCAACAACTTCCTCCTAACATCCAGCCTAGACCTCCCTGGCACACCTTGAGACTGTGTCCCCTTGTTCTGTTGCTGCTTGCCTGGCAGAAGAGCCCAACCCCACCTGACTACAGCCTCCCTTCAGGTAGCTGTAGACAGCAGTGAGGTGTGCCCTGAGCTGCCTCTTCTGCAGGCTGCACACCCCCAGCTCCCTCAGCTGGGTTTGTGTTCCAGGCCCCTCACAGCTTTGTCGCCCTTCTCTGGACACCTTCCAGCACCTCAACATCTCTCTTGAATTGAGGGGCCCAGAACTGGACACAGCACTCAAAGTGTGGCCTGAGCAGTGCTGAGTACTGAGGCAGAATAACCTCCCTTGCCCTGCTGGCCACACTGCTCCTGAGCCAGCCCAGGATGATTTGGATTGGAAGAGACCTTAAAGATCATCTAGTTCCACCCCCACTTCTCTGGGGCACGGACACCCCACACTAGTTCAGGCTGCTCAAGGTCTCATCCGTTTTGGCCTTCTGCACCTCTAGAGAGGCATCCACAGCCTCCCTGGGCAGTCTATTCCAGAGTCTCACCACTTTTGTACTGAAGAATGTCCTCCTAGAATTTAGTCCAAACCTACTCTCCCTCAGCTTCAAGCCATCCCCCCTTGTCCTTGATGCTCTTCTGAAAAGTCCCCCTCCAGCTTTCCTGTAGGCTGCTTGTAGGTGTCTGGGCCAGGCATGTCTGAGACCAAACCAACCTGATCAGGGAGCAAATGGTTAATGATAGGTTGTAAAGTGAAGAAGACTCCTTTAGAAATGACCTTTTGAAAGCTCTTTGACCAGCATACCTTATTTTCTACAAGCTGCCAGAAGAGAAAATTCAATTCCCCTTGCTCCAGTCTTAAGGTTTTGCTAAGCCAGCAATGATGATCCTGGAGTTGTAGTTATCTGTAGAGCAATCCTTAGGTTATATTGAGATTAGCCACAAATTACAGCCCTGCAACTTGATGATGTCTTCCATTCAACATGGAAATATTAAGAAAATAGTTTTGACTTTAAAGGTATTTATTAGCATGTAGCCTTGAATTTTCTTCTTCTCCCAGTCTTCAGGTCAACCTATAAATCAATCCCATGTGCAGGTAATAGACTCTCACCCTCTTAAAGTCCAATTTCTTTTTAAAAAAAATAAATAAATCTCATCAGTATAGAAAATTTCCAGGCTTTTAAAGGCTATTTTTGCAATTATGGGGACCTATCAGATGAGTAATTCATGTGCTTTTTATGACCATGGTTTTTATGTCCTTGATTAGGGCAATTGAAGAATTGCAAAGAGCAACCTTAATTCCAAAGCTAGGATGTGGAGGAAGGTGGTGTGAGGATGACCACAGTTATAACCTAACCTTATAAATAGGTAGAAGCACATTTCTCTCCCTCTGTCCCCTTCTCCTCCTCCTTCAGATACCTTTATGTAATTAGTGTTCTGAAGTTTTTAAGCCCTGGACTGCTGAGCTAAACAGCTGCTGAGTGGATTTCAAACACAACCTTTCTGAGCAGTTGTGGAATTGCAGAGGGAGGGGAAGCAAAGCCTGAGTATTTTGGGTGGAGTTGAACAAATTTCAACCCCAATTGCCTGGGTCGAGGCAATGCCAAGTACAAATCCAGGCTGGGCAGTGAGTGGCTGGAGAGCAGCCCTGAGGAGAGGGACTTGGGGATGCTGCTGGACAAGAAACTCCACATGAGCCAGCAGTGTGCACTTGCAGCCCAGACAGCGAACCAGAGCCTGGGCTGCAGCAGCAGAAGTGTGGCCAGCAGGGCCAGGGAGGTGATTCTCCCCCTCTACTCTGCTTGGTGAGACCCCATCTGGTGTACTGCATCCAGTTCTGGAGCCCCTATGGCAAGAGAGATGTGGAAATGCTGGAGTGTGTCCAGAGAAGGACCATGAGGATGCTGAGAGGGCTGCAGCAGCTCTGCTGTGAGCACAGACTGAAAGAGTTGGGGCTGTGCAGGCTGGAGAAGAGGAAGCTCCCAGGTGACCTTCTTGTGGCCTTCCAGTACCTGAAGGGGGCCTACAAAAAATCTGGGGAGGGACTTTATAGGGTGTCAGGGAGTGCCAGGACCAGGGGGAATGGAGCAAAGGTGGAGGTGGGCAGATTCAGCCTGGAGGTGAGGAGGAAGTTGTTGAGCATGAGAGTGGTGAGAGGCTGGAAGGGGTTGCCCAAGGAGGTGGTTGAGGCCCCATGGCTGGAGGTGTTTAAGGCCAGGCTGGCTGAGGCTGTGTGCAGCCTGCTCTAGGGTAGGGTGTCCCTGTCCATGGCAGGGGGATTGGAACCGTCTGATCCTTGTGGTTCCTTCCAACCCTGACTGATTCTATGAAATTTCTTCTTCAGCTGAAAACTTTAGGCAAAGGTTGAGAACAGTGATTGGAGGTATTTGAAATCCATCTGTTATTTCCCTGGTACATTAATCCTTTCTTTCCACTTGTGACACTGTCTCCTTGGTGCTTCCTTCACAACTGGAATTGCTTTGCTGGAATTTAAATAGTTGTGAATGGGCTGCCCAGGGAGGTGGTGGAGTGGCTGTGGCTGGAGGTGTTGAAGCCAAGCCTGGCTGGGGCACTTAGTGCCATGGTCTGGTTGCTTGGCCAGGGCTGGGTGCTAGGTTGGGCTGGCTGAGCTTGGAGGTCTCTTCTAACCTGCTTGATTCTCTGTAAAATTCCACTGACCAAAGATTTTTTTTCCAGCTTCATGCCCAATTTGTGTTTTTCTTTTTGCATACTTCAGGTAGGTAAATGCTACCTGATCTTTATTCACTGAGGGTTTTTAAAGTGTTCTTTTCCTTCAGCCAAGCTTTATTTCTATCTGAGAGGATAAGTTTAAACTCAGCAGGAAATGGAAGGTTCAGAGAAGGTTCCTTGGCAGATTGGAGTCTTTTTTTAGTGCTGCTTTTGCCAGGAGATGAGGAGACAGCAGCAACTAACACTCTCTGTTCCTTGATTTTCTTTCTGATGTGGTGTGGTGGCAAAAAAATGTATATAGCTCTCAGAATGTGGAGTCCTGGAAGGGCACACAGGTTTTTCTACCTTCCTCTTGATAGAGTTTCCATTCTGCCTAAAAAGTGCTCTTAGTCAGGGAGGGAGGATGTCTTCACAAGGATGTTCCAAAGCCAAACAGCAACCATCCAGCCAGCAGGAGTGAGAAATTGTAATTGTCTTCATGTTGAAGTTGCTGTTTCTTATCCCAACTCCCCTGAACTCTCCAGCCAGTGGAACTCTCAGTTCTTGGGGTTGCTGCCTCAGTCAGTGGGTATTTAACTCAGGGAAGTCAGCAGATGTGCTCACTGCATTGAGGCAAGGCAGTAAATTAGAATCGTTTTTAAGGGATGAATTGGAGCAAATTATTTGGTGTTGGGATAGTTTAAGCAGCATCTGGCTAAGCCTTTCATCAGAGACTGGTGAGTGTTAAATCCAGATGCAGGTAGCATCTTGGAAACAGTAAAGGCTATCAGCAGGGCCATGAGATAATGATTCTGTGTCTGTGCACACAGCGGAGCAGGAGAATGCTCAGGGGTCTGGCAACCCTGCCGTGTGAAGAAAGGCTGAGAGAGCTGGGTTTGGTCAGCCTGGAGAAGAGAAGGCTTAGGGAAGGCCTTTTTACCATGGACCAGGTGGCTACCAGGAGGATGGAGCCTCCCTTTTTGTGAGGAGTCATGTAGAAAAGAACAGGGGTGGTGGGGACAAGTTACTGCTGGGGAGATTCCCATTGGTGTCCAGAAGAAAATATTTCCCTATGAGAACTGTTGGATTTTAGAATCATCTCCCAAGGGAAGCAGTGGAGTCCCTTACAGTTTAAGTCTTGATAGGCTGCTGGGCCACCTCATTTCAAATACAGTTACCTAGAGAGGTTAGGGTCCTTGGGGTCCCTTCCAGCCTGGCATTCTGTCAGTGTGTGAGCTGTGGCTTGGAGGTCTGTGTTCAGCTGTCAGCTCATCTGGTTTTCTGTAGTGAAAAATGAGACCTCCTGCCTACTCTTGCATGTTTGTGATGGTGCTTTGCATTTGTGCTGCAGTTCTTTTACACCAGGTGCCTGTTAGAGCTTCTTGGTGGAGTCTGCTCCTGGTGAGTCTTGTTACAGGTCTCTCCTCGGTCATCTCCTGGCTTAGTCTGTATCGTAGAATCAGTCAGAGTTGGAAGGGACCACAAGGATCATCTAGTTCCAGCCCCCCCTGCCATGGGCAGGGACACCTTACTCTAGGTCAGGGATACCCTAGGTATCAGGATAGGAGGCTCCCTGCTTAGATGGGTGGTCTCTTCTCCTTAGTATCATGATAGAATGAGAGAGGAAATGACTTGAAGTTGTGCCAGGGGAGGTTTAGATTGGATACTAGGGAAAAATTTCCTTCCAAAAAGCATGGTCAGGTGTTGGAACAGGCTGCCCAAGGAGGTGATGGAGTCACTGTCCCTGAAGATGCTCAAGAAACGTGTGGACATGGTACTTTGGGACATGATTTAGTGACTACGGCGTTCTTAGAGTGAATGTTAGACTTGATCTTGGAGGTCTTTTCCGAGCCAAACAGTTCAGTGAAAGCTGTTGTGCAGTAGTGGTGAAGGATTATCCTCTCACCTTTGCTCCATGGTTTTCCTGGCTCCTCTCTCCATTGCATGATGGTCTGATTTTAGGACAGAGGAAAAGAGGCCTGAAAATTAGTATTAGTGACCAAGCAGCAGGCTGTTTGCTATTGCCATCTCTCTGTGCCTTGGAAATCCATCTCATTTCCACTTCTCCCTGGATCCTTGGCTACTAAAACCTCTTGGTCACGTATTTTATTATTGTAGGTCTTTATCGTGTTTGACAACTACTGTTTGATGGAACATCACTGATTGAACAGATCTTTGGCAGAAGAAACCTTTAAGTGAGGCACTGAGTATGAAAAGCCATTAGAAAAAAACAGGCTATGTAAAAATACTGTGTCTGGCTGATTCCTGCTTTCAGCCCCATTGTGCAGGCTGAATCTGACTAGAGAAATCTTCACGTGTTTAGGGGAAGAAATTCTTGAATAATTTCACATTTCCATTAAAATAGTTTTTGTCACTGACATCAAGTCAGCCTTCCTCCTTCCTGTCACTTCACCTGTCTAACGCTGCTTGCCATTATGTGTCAGTCTAACTGGAAACTACTTTGTAAAGATCATGAATTAGTCCCATGTTGATGCTGTTCAGAAGGGAGAAAAACACGGCAACAACAAACTTTCCTGCGATTGCTTTTGCTCTCTTCACACACCCAGATCAGTTTCCTGGCTCTGCATCTTTCCTTCATCCTTTCTTCCCAGGCTGGGAAGCAGGAGGTTCAGGCTTTTCTGCACTGTGAATGCTGTGCTACAGAAGTTTTGGGCTTCCCACAGTGAAGAAAGTGGGTAGGGATTGTAAACCTCTTGTGATGTGCTTTTGGTGCTCTGTTGCATGTAAACTGTAGGTTTGGTATCTCAGGAGAGTAGCCCAAACTAGAATACTTTGTTCTTGAATTCGACTCAGTCACTGAAAGAGATTTGGGGTGCTGGAGTGGGTGCAGAGAAGGGCAATGAAGCTGGTGGAGGAGGTCTGGTGAGGAGCTTTTGGTGCTCTGTTGCATATAAACTGTGGGTTTGGTATCTCAGGAGAACAGCTCAAACCAGGATACTTCATTCTTGAGTTCAGCTCAATCAGTGAGATTTGAGGTGCTGGAGTGGGTGCAGAGAAGGGCAATGAAGCTGGTGGAGGAGGCCTGGTGAGGAGCAACTGAGGGAGCTGAGGGTGTTCAGTCTGGAGTAAAGGAGGCTGAGGGGAGACCTTTTGGCTCTTCACAGCTCCCTGAAAGGAGGTCGTAGCCAGGTAGGGTTTGGTCTCTTCTCCCTAGTAACAAGTGATGGGAAGAGAGGAAGTGGCCTCAAGTTGCACCAGGAGAGCTTTAGGGTGGATACTAGAAGAGATTTCTTCACTGCTCTCAGTTTCATCATCCTTCAGCCTGTCTTGGTATCAAGGATTGTCCAGACCTAGCTTCAGGACCTTATGCCTTACTTTTTTTCTGTGGTGATGTCAGGGTGCTGATACCACCCCAAAGTGTCCAAGGAATGAGATGCAAGTTGCACTTCTTGTCAACGAGACATTAAAAGAGCAGTGCTAGAATTTCTCTGCTATATCAAACCCTGCTAAAGTGATGCTTCTAGATTTTAGTTTAACTTCAGTGTCCCCAAAGACAATGGAAACCCCTTTTAGCAAAAAAAAATAATAAACCAAAAGCTGTAATTCTCTTCCCCCTCTGCTTGAAAGTCCCTGCCTGGAAGTCATTTTAGGATTACATTTCTGATTTAATTCCTGTCTTTAAATTAGAAAAAAAATCTATTTGACATCATCATCATTTTCCCTGCAACCAAATCAGCTCACAAAAATATTCTGAGGGCAGTGCAGCAGAAATAAATGTAATGTTTTAATGAAACAGTTACTGCTTTATGCAAATCTGTGTGATAAAATGGGCTCGCAGATGAGAAGCCAAAAGCACTCAAGCTAAAATCAGAATGGATTCTAATTAAAATGTATTAAAATGCTGGAAATGTTCCTGCAGTTTCTTAAGGAGATGAGCCATTTTGTTTTATTATTGTTGTTGTCAGGTACCTTAAAAAACAGAATTATTGTGAACTCCTTAACAGTCTTGACTGAGTTGCAGCAAGTCAGCAGCAGACAGATTTTAAATCGGTTAATGTAAAGCAGCAGCTGAGGTCTTGACTGGATTACAGGCTCACAGGATGTCAGGGGTTGGAAGGGTCTCAAGGAGATCACAGAATCATAGGATCAACCAGGTTGGAAGAGAGCTCCAAGCTCAGCCAGCCCAATCTATCACCCAGCCCTATCCAGTCAACCAGACCATGGCACTAAGTGCCTAAGCCAACCTTTTCTTGACCGCCTTCAGGCAC
Organism: Pogoniulus pusillus; assembly: GCF_015220805.1. Lineage (NCBI taxonomy): Eukaryota > Metazoa > Chordata > Aves > Piciformes > Lybiidae > Pogoniulus > Pogoniulus pusillus. Next base: position 16,554,453 of record NC_087291.1, read on the forward strand.
AGTGACTCCACCTCCTCCCTGGGCAGCCCATTCCAATGCCAATCACTCTCTCTGACAACAACTTCCTCCTAAAATCCAGCCTAGACCTCCCCTGTCACAGCTTGAGACTGTGTCCCCTTGTTCTGTTGCTGGTTGCCTGGCAGCAGAGCCCAACCTCACCTGGCTACAGCCTCCCTTCAGGTAGTTGTAGATAGCAATGAGCTCTGCCCTGAGCCTCCTCTTCTGCAGGCTAAACAACCCCAACTCCCTCAAGCTCTCCTTATCGAGTCCAACCATCTTGCAAGAGCAGGACTGCACAGATCACAGAGGAACACATCCAGACAGACCTCGAAAGGCTCCAGAGAAGGAGACTCCACAGCCTTTCTGGGCAGCCTGTGCCAGGGCTCTGGGACCCTTCCAGTCAAGAAGTTGCCTCTTGTGTTGAGCTGGAACCTCCTGTGCTGCAGCATCCGTCCATTGCTCTTTGTCCTATCCCAGGGAGCAGTGAGCAGAGCCTGTTCCTCCCTCCTAAGCAGCCCTCAGATGTTTATAAACATTGATTAAGTCCCCTCTCAGTCTTCTCCAGACTCAAAAGTCTCAGGTGCCTTTGCTAATTCAACTGCAGATTCTTTCCTTAGCAGCCTCTTTGCCAGCTTCAACTGGTTCAGGTTAGTAGTGAGAAGGAAGGTCACATGCCCACAGCGACTGTGGGATCTGCTAATATTTAAGCAGCAAGCACTTGTGTATTGCTGATGTTGAAGAGGAGAACTGTAAACCAAAACAGCAATTGGCCTTTACTTTGTAATTGCTGGAGATGATGGAATCGGTTAACCTGGAAGGTACAGGGTGAGAATTGAGCACTGGTGATGACATTGCTTGCAGGCAGAAGATGTGTGTTTGTAAACTTCTCCTTTGGCATAGAATTGTTTTGTTTGGAAAACAGCTTTAAGAGCATCCAGTCCAACCATTCTCTAGCTCTGCCCAGGCTGGGGCTAAACCATGGTCCTCAGCACCACATTGCTGCCTCTTTGGAACACATTCTCTGCCTGGACATGTTGCTGTGTGATCCTGCTCTGGCAGGGAGGTTGGACTGGATGAGCTTTGGAGGTCCATTCCAGCCCCTATGATGATTCTGTGAAACACCTCCAGGGATGGGGATTCAACCACTTGCCTGGGAAGCCTCTTCCTGTGTTCAAGAATCCTTTCAGTCAAGAAGTTTCTTCTTTACCCAACCTAATCTTCCTCGGTGCAACCTGAGGACATTTGCTCTCCTCCTATCACTTGTTACTAGGGAAATCATCTTCCACCTTCTCTCACAGTCTTGCTGCAGTTCCCAACGTCTCAGCTCTGACTTGTTTCTCCTGTGCCTTAATTGAACCATTTCCTCTCTTTTTCTATGCTAAAAGCAGTACAGAAGCTCCCCAATTTTCCTTTGGCTCTTAAGTGCTGCATTCAGCACCAACAGCAGAGTTGTCATTCCCTGGAGATGGCAGAGAGCCTGCACCTTCTGCTGCTGCCTCAACGCACAAGAAGTACCCCAAGACCTGAGATGCCAGCTGAGCAAACCCTTACTGAGAATCTGCAGCTCTGAAATCTTCCAAACATTCCATCTCTTCAGATGAAATTACTTTACTGATAGGAGATCATAAAAACACATCCCTCATGCAGATGTCAGCTCTTAGTTTCCCCCAGGGAGGTGGTGGAGTTGCCATCCCTGGAGATGTTCAAGAAAAGCCTGAATGGAGCACTTAGAATCATAGAATCAACCAGGGTTGGAAGGGACCACAAGGATCATCCAATTCCAACCCCCCAGCCATGGACACCCTACCCTAGATCAGACTGGACAGAGCCTCATCCAGAGGAGGTCTCTTCTGCCAGGCACCCAGCAACAGAAGAAGGGGACACAGTCTCAGGTTGTGCCAGGGGAGGTCTAGGCTGGATGTTAGGAGGAAGTTGTTGGCAGAGAGGGTGATTGGCATTGGAATGGGCTGCCCAGGGAGGTGGTGGAGTCGCTGTCCCTGGAGGTGTTCAGGAAAAGCCTGGCTGGGGCACTTAGTGCCATGGTCTGGTTGCTTGGCCAGGTCTGGGTGCTAGGTTGGGCTGGCTGAGCTTGGAGCTCTCTTCCAACCTGCTTGATTCTATGATTCTAATTGTGATGTTTTATCATGCAACTTAGCTATTTTGACACAACAAGCAGAGAAATGTTATTTGAAAATCCCAAGTTTTCCATAGCATGGGAAGGTGAAAAGATTGTATGGCTCCTTCAGCTCCCCCAGAGCATGAGCACCCTCCCTGTGACCCAGTACTGTGCCGAGTGCTGCAGAGCCAAAAAAGAAAACAACCTTATTTTTTCCCACCCTTACTTCAAGGCAGCACAGTGTTATTATTTGTGTTAGAATGCTGCTGTTATTTTTGTTAGCCCTGAGGCCATGTTCTCAGCTGCAAGATCTGAGATTTTTTGTGTCTCATCACTTTTAAGCCCTTACCAAAGTTTGCTCTGTGTGTACGATGCCGTTTCCATTGTGCGGTTGTCTTTTGTTCTTTCTAAGGTTGTAGAATCAGATCCATACACACACACACAGAGAGGGATTCATGCCCACTCCCACAGCCTTCCCCAGCTCTCTGAGCTGCTGAGGTGTGGAGCATTTAGGGTTTTTTTTTTTGACTGGAGTTGAATAGCTGCAGGTAATTATAAATAGGATCTTGAAAAGTGAACTTCTGCGTTCAGAGAAGAAAACACCGAAACAAAATACATTTACCTGTCAGTTATCCCTGCATAATTCCTGTCACACAATTATTAGTCAAGACTTGGAATATATAGGAACTCTTCTCCAGCACATCTCTTACACTTGCTCATCCACGAGCATCAAGGCACAAATAACAACAGTTACTCTGGCAACAACTTCAGGGCAGACAACGAGGTGCTGGAGCAGGTCCAGAGAAGGACGATGAAGCTGGTGAAGGGTCTGGAGAACAGCAGCTGAGGGAACTGGGGGTGTGTAGTGTGGAGAAGAGGAGGATGACAGGAGGTCATAGTGAGGTGGGTGCCAGTCTCTTCTCCCTAATGTCAGGTAGTAGAAGGAGAGGAAATAGCTTTAGGTTGGATATTGGGAAAAATTCATTTGCTGAATGAGTGGTCAGGGATTGGAAGGAGCAGGCTGCCCAGGGAGGTGGTGGAGTCACCATGTCTGGAGGTGTTCAAGAGACCTGTGGACATGACAGCCTGGAACATGTTTTAATGGCTGTAGTGGTGTTGGGTCAGTGGTTGGACTTGGCAATTGTAAAGGTATTTTCCAACCCAGACAGTTTTATGATGCTAAGAATCATAGAATCATAGAATCAACCAGGTTGGAAGAGACCTCCAAGATCATCCAGTCCAACCTAGCACCCAGCCCTATCCAATCAACTAGACCATGGCACTAAGTGCCTCATCCTGTCTTTTCTTGAAGACCCCCAGGGACAGTGCCTCCACCACCTCCCTGGGCAGCTCATTCCAATGGGAAATTACTCTCTCTGTGAAGAACTTCTTCCTAACATCCAGCCTATACCTACCCTGGCACAACTTGAGACTGTGTCCCCTTGTTCTATTGCTGGTTACCTGGGAGATAGACTTTTCCACAAGTTTTGGCACTCATTAAACATCCATGTAGTTTTTTTCCTTATCAAAGAATTAGAATCCTAGAATCATGGGATGGTTTGGGTTGGAAGGGGCTGTAAAGATCATCCAGTTCCAAGCCTTCTGCCATGGACAGGGACACCTCACACTAGCCCAGGTTGCTCAAGGCCTGATCCAGCCTGGCCTTGAACACCTCCAGGAAGGGGGAATCCACAGCATCCCTGGGCAACCTGTGCCAGTGTCTTACCACCCTCACTGGAATTTCCTCCAGTCTGAATCTCCCTTCTCTGGGTTTAAAGCCATTCCCCTCTCATCCTGTCACAACAAAGCCTTGTAGAAAATCCCTTCCTGGTTTTCTAATAGGCCACATCAGGTGCTGGAGCCCTTTGTAAGATCTCCTTTCTCTTCAGGCTGAACAACTCCAACTCTTGGAGCAGATCACTCTATTTTGGTACTCTTGTAGCCCTGCTCCAGGTTTAATTTCTTCTAAGGGCTGCAGGTTTGTGTTCATTGCAGCAAACCATCCTTGCTCGCTCACCAAGACCTTGTGCCACACTCTAACTTCCATGAGGTTGACACCCAGGAGAATAAAATCATGGAGGAACCTTTGCTGGCACTGTTCAAGGTTCCTGCCACTGTTGACTCTCTTGCTTCTGTAATTATGAAGGTGTCAAAGCATGGGGCACATCTTTTGAGGTTGCTGTGTGCACTGCACCATGTCAGGTGCAGAGCAGGACTCTTGAGAAGCTCTCCAGGGTTTCAGCATCACATCTGCTGTTGTGAATGTTTTGATGGTGACTGCTTTTTGGCAGAAGCTCCTGAGCATTCAGACTGTAAGAGCTGCTTCATGTTGTGCCAGGGGCAGAGCAAACATCAGAGAGTTAGGGGCTGCAGCCAGAGGCAACAACTGGCTGAGCATTTTCTTCTGTGTGTGTAACTGGTAGCTGTGTGGTGGTCCCCAGTGGGTTTGTGTGCAGGAATAGTTTGGTGTGTTGGGAGTCTCCCCCTGTGAGGACAGTCTTCTGAGCACCAAGCTGGGTGGAGTGGCTGTCACACCAGAAGGCTGTGCTGCCAGTCAGAGAGACTTGGACAGGCTGGAGGGGCAGGCAGGGAGAAATGGAATGAAGTTCAACAAGGGCAAGTGCCGAGTCTGGCACCTGGGAAAGAACAACCCCAGGGATCAGTATAGGTTGGGGACTGAGCTGTTGGAAGACAGTGAAAGGGAAAAGGATCTGGGGGTCCTAGTTGATGGGAGGTTGACCATGAGCCACCAATGTGCTCTGGTGGCCAGGAGGGGCAATGCCATTCTGGGGTGGATTAGAAGGGCTGTGGGTAGTAGGTCGAGAGAGGTTCTCCTGCCCCTCTACTCTGCCCTGCTGAGGCCACAGCTGGAGTATTGTGTCCAGTTCAAGAAAGACATAGAACTGCTTGAGAGAGTCAGAGCCACAAAAATGGTGGAGAGGGTGGAACATCTCTCATGAGGGAAGCCTAAGGGAGCTGGGGCTGTGCTGCTTGGAGGAGACTGAGAGGTGACCTCGTTCATGTTTGTAAAGGGTAAATGTTGTAAAGGCTGAGTGCCAGGAGGCTGGAGCCAGGCTCTGCTGGATGATGCCTGGTGACAGGACAAGGGGCAATGGGTGGAATCTGAGGCAGAGGAAGATTCATTTAAACATGAGGAGGATTTTTTTCCCTGTGAGGGTGACAGAACCCTGGAACAGGCTGCTCAGGGTGGTTGTGGAGTCTCCCTCTCTGGAGATATTCTGGATGTGTTCCTGTGTGATCCTGCCCTGGCTGAGCTTTGGAGCTCCCTTCCAACCCCTGACATTCCATGATTCTGTGAGCAGGGCAGCTGCATTAGCGTTGGGACTTTAAAAGCAGGATCAAAGCTAGCAGGTAATTGCCCAATAAAGTCTGTTAGCTTTGATGCACTTGGGGGAAGCAAAGCTTCCACTTAGCAGGGTGCAGAAACCACTCCCGGAGTTCTCATTGTGACAGAGTGAAGCTAGACCTGAATGGTTTGGGTTGAGATTTGCTGTCTGTGTCAGCCAGCAGATTCTGTTGGGCTTCACCATGGTGTGGGGTAGACTCAGCACAACTCTCAGTAGCGTTGGTTCTGTAGCTCTGCCTGCTGACTTGGCCTGTAGGAGCTGAGAAGACTTTGTTGATGTCTGTTAACTGCATTTCTCTTTCTTAGCTTAGGTGTTACTAGAAAGAGGAGTGTGGCAACTGCTGCTTAGTGAAGGGTTGCACTTGTGCAGATGTAAGTGTGGAGTTTGACCATGAGGATGAAAACTCTGTTCAAAGTAACTGGTTTTGGCTCAAAGCTGACTCTGCTTGCACCAAACAGGCCAAAGGTACCTGCTTAGTAGTTACCAGCTTAGCTTACAGTGCTTCTTACCCTAAGCATTCTGTGCCAAATGCCATCTGATGGTATTTTCCTGGGAGCAATACCCAGCTTACCCCAGGGACGTCTGGTGAGGAGGTCTTTCTGATCTGCATCCTGTGCAAGCTCTCCTTGCAGCTGTTTGGTTCCCTGCTTGGTAACCTGCTCCACATCTTCCTTGCAGACTTCTCTGTAACGTTCGGTTCTGCGTGGCTGGATTTCTGCTGCAGATCACAGCCAAGGTCTTCTCCTTGTATTTTGTGGTGCAGAAGGAAGGGCTGAAGTGAGAATATGCTTGCAGCTGAATGGTGCAGTGGATATGCTAGAAGGATGGGATGGCATCCAGAAGGACCTGGACAAGCTCGAGGAGTAGGCCCTTGGGGACCTCACAAGGGTCAGCAAGGCCAAGTGCGAAGTTGTGCACCTGCATCACAGCAATCTCTGGTATCAATACAGGATGGGAGATGAAGGGATTGAGAGCAGCCCTGTGGGGGAGGGCGTGGAGTTACTGGTGGGTGAAAAGCTGGACATGAGCTGACAGTGTGTGTTGCAGGCCACAGGGCCAGTGGTGTCCTGGGCTGCATCAAAAGAAGCCTGCCCAGCAGGTCTGGGCATGGGATGTTGACACTTTGCCCTGGTAAGTCCTCATCTGATTATCCTGTCCAGCTCTGGTGTCCTTAGCATAAGAAAGATAGGGACCTGTTGGAGCAGGTTCAGAGGAGGGCACTGGAGTGATCAGAGGGCTGTAGCAGCTCTCCTGTGATGAAGGGCTGTGAGAGTTGGGGTTGTACAGCCTGGAGAGGAGAAATCTCTGGAGAGATCTTACTATGCACTTTCAGTGCTTCAGGGGTGCCTATCAGAAAGATGAGGACAATCTTCTTAGCAGGGTCTGTTATGACAGGACAAGTGGTGATGGTTTTAAACTAAAAGAGAAGAAATCTGCACTAAGGAGGAAAGTTTTTACAATGGGGGTGTTGGCTCAGGCTGCCCAGAGAGAGGTGGTAGAAACCCCATTCCTGGAGGCATTCCAGGTCAGGTTGTAATGGGGCTCTGAGCAACCTAATCTAGTGGAAGATGTTGCTTTAGACTAGATGACCTCTAAAGTTCCTTTCTAGCCCAAAGTGTTGTGTGGTGCTGTGGTCAAGCATCTCTTTCTCTGTGCCTGTATGTGGTGGCCAGCAGTGAGGCAGCCCTGCCACAGCTCTGCTCCTCTGCTTGCAGAAGGGCTGCTCTCCAGCAGCTTCACCTTTGTGGTGCCAGCAGTTTTTGAAGATCATGAGCTGGAGAAGGGCATCTTTGCCTCCATCATCTTCCTTCTTCACACTTGAGATGAAGTTCAGGTGTCCAGGTTAAGCTGGGAGGAGGAAACAATATGAGAGATGTTTATCTCTGTATTTTTGGGTAGGACTTGTTGCTGTCCCAGTAAATTTTCTGGAATATTGTAGCAATTTCCAGGTATCCCTGGATCCTCATCACCTTTCTACTCTCTGCAAATGGTGTCTACTAAAGTCACCTTTACTATGAAGATCAGACCTTTTATTTCTGCCATTAGATTTGTGCTGTATTGACATTAATTCCCATTTTCCTGCTCTCCTTTTTCCTGTCTTGCTCATCCATGGTGTTATTCTTCTTTACTGGGTGGAGTACACTTACTACTTCATTACTCCTTTTGTATCTCTTCGTATCATATATCATCTGACAACCTGTTCCTTCTTGCCTTGTCTATGACAAGTCTATTAATACAGTTGATTGGAAATAAGAGTAGAATTTCCTCTGATTCCAAGTGGATTCTGTTTTCTTGCACCATGAGGGTGGTGGCACACTGGAACAGGTTGCCCAGGGAGGCAGTAGGTTTAGATGAGACAATAGGAAAAAGTTGTTCTTGGAGAGAGTGGTCAGGCACTGGAATGGGCTGCCCAGGGAGGTGGTGGAGTCACTGTCTCTGGAGGTGTTGAAGCCAAGCCTGGCTGGGGCACTTAGAACCATGGTCTGGTTGATTGGCCAGGGCTGGGTGCTAGATTGGGCTGGCTGAGCTTGGAGGTCTCTTCCAACCTGCTTGATTCTGTGATTCTATGATTCCAGATGAAGGGCATGAATCCACTTTCTCCAAAGTGAGCAAATGCTGTGGTGTGTCAAGTAGGAAAATCATACAGTCAGAGAATGGTTTAGGTTGGAAGGGACCTCAGAGATCATCCAGTTCCAACCCCCTGCCATACTGAGAAGCTTACTCTGAAGTGGGTATTGAATGCTTTTTACTTCAGAAAAGAAAATCAAATCACTTTGGGTTTATGGTGATAAATAACAACTTAAATTTAAGTGGAACTGACTACTTGTCTGACCTGCAGAAAAATCCACATACTCTGCTCTCTGAATTTACCATCCAAAAGGTCTACACTGAGTTTAAAATGTTGGAAGAAGGAGGTAGAAGTACCCATGAACCAAATCATTACACTGGAACTCAAAGTCTTTTAGGGTGTTGCTTTCTTGGTCCAGTTTGTAAGCCGAGTATATTCTTCTTGCTATCTGTAAGCGTGGGGGTGGGAAACTGCTGAAATCCTTAGAGGAAAGATGCTGGCAGTATAAAAAATAGTAAAGGTGGTGCCAATGCCAAATCCCAGCAGAGGAGGATGCTGAAAAGCTTTGATACTTGACTGCCTTGATGCCTCGTTAATGTGTGCTCCTTCAAGAATTCCGGGCTTGCAAAGGGGGGAAGCAGTTAATGAGAGAAGTGTTGACAAACTGGGTGCAAATGCGAACCGAGTAACAGCAGCATGGCCGAGGTGAACCTTTACCTGCATCAGGCATTCTGCTGGTTGAGTTCTGCCTTCCAGGTGACACTTGACACCTTCTGGGTCTAAACTAGGCATGGTAATGCTACTGTGTTTACTTGTAGGTGGCTCTAACCAAGAGAGCTGATCCAGCCGAGTTGAAAACAATATTTTTGAAGGTATGTATAAAGTAAATATTTTACTCTTCCTGCTTCAATTTTTTTTTCATGTCTTTTGCTCCTTTATTGCAGCATACAACTCTTGATAGTTTTTGCAACCATTAATCATTCACTGTATTATTACCATGTTAGACTTAAATACCATTATGAGAATTGAACAATGCTCCCCAAGAAGTCAGGTACATTCCTGAGTGAGGATTGTATTGACTCAGAAGAAGTATTACTGTCTTAGAGAAAAACCCTGCATTGTTCAGGGGATGTGGTGGGAGTTTCAATATTGTTCCTGCATGTGGGAAAATGCTCCTGTAGACACCTTGCTGTTAGACCATTGGCTAAATCAATCCCTTCCTCTCCCTCCCTTGCTTTCTTCCTTCCCCTCCCTCCCTTGCTTTCTTCCTTCCCCTCCCTCCCTTGCTTTCTTCCTTCCTCTACCTCCCTTGCTTTCTTCCTTCCTTCGTCTCCCTCCCTTGCTTTCTTCCTTCCTTCGTCTCCCTCCCTTGCTTTCTTCCTTCCTTCCTCTCCCTCCCTTGCTTTCTTTCTTCCTTCCTTCCTCTCCCTCCCTTGCTTGCTTCCTTCCTTCCTCTCCCTCCCTTGCTTTCTTCCTTCCTTTCTTCCTTCCTCTCCCTCCCTCCCTCCCTCCCTTCCTCCCTTCCTCTCCCTCCCTTCCTTTCTTCCTTCCTCTCCCTTCTCCAACCCCGTTTATTCACCCCTAATTTCACCTGTGGTGGCCTGCTGCAGAAGTCTGCAGGTAAAGGAACGACTCCTGTCATGCTTGTATGCTTGAGAGAAGTGCCCTCGAGTGTGTGGCTGGAAATTTGCCTTCTCTGACCCACTGCCTACATGGAAATCGCCATTCCTACCCTTCCTAACACTCGTTAATGCAGTGTCACTGCCATCTGGGTAGCCTGGTATGAAGGGAGAGCACAGAAATGGGTGAATCTGCAGGAGGATGTGTATGGGGAAGGTGCCAGAGGGAGCTGGGCTACCTGAATTCGTTTTGTGAAGGTGTTGTGTGCCTGGCAGAGCTTCCCAAGTTCCTCCCTCCACCTCCTCTCTCTCCAGCGTCATGCCCCACTCTGCCTGCACTTCTCGCTGTGTTTTCCATTGTCCCCTGTCAGCTATTATTAACAGCCTGTGTAGGTGTCACCATGTATATTGCCAGTATTTATAGTTTTATCATACACTGCCAGTATTTATAGCTCTGAAATCAAATTTTTCACTGGAGAAAGCCAAGAGTTTAACTTAGGAAGCCCTGAAACTTTTGTTTGTCAGGAGAGCAAAATCACTCTCAAAACAGAATGGAGTAATGTGATTCCGGAGGGGAATGCTTGAAGAGCAGGAGGAAGGCAGCAGAAAAAGCAGGCTGTGTTGAGGAAGGGTTAAAAAACACAGCAAAGAGCATCCTGATCCTTATGCAGCATGCTCAGTTGTAGGGGTGGGGGTTGATTGGTTGGGTGAGAACCCCCTGGCAATCGTGGGTGTGCGCCGCTCTTGCGTTTCCGTCAGCATTCAGTTTTGGTGGACTGAGTGGGTCGTGGTTGGGCACACTAAATACCACCTCCAGCTCCTTTTATTGCCCTTCCTTTTCCACTGCCAAGGAGGGGGTCTCAGTAAAGCAGAGCAATGAAATCTGAGCAAAACGTTTCGTTCAATGCAGCGCAGAGATCTCGTTGGGCTGCTTACCGCTGGGGAAGGAAGAGTGGCTGCGGTGTGTCGTTTTGTGCTCTACAGATGGGTGATGGTCAGAGCATTTCATTAAGCTGCTTCAGACTATTTGAAGTGGTGAGGCCAATCCCCAGCTGCTGGGATCTTCACTTCAAACTTGACAGCCTTTCTTCCTGCTTCAATTAAGGACTGAAAAAAAATATGATTGCCAGACAGAAGCGGTGCCCACTGCGTAGAAAGAAAAGAGTTTGAATACAGTTGATTGCAGTCAACTTTTTAGCCTATTTAATACATCAAATCCCCCCACCCCCCCTAGGAAAATGTTTGCAAATCTTGCTTAAAGTGGGATTGAACTGGTTAATAGTCGACCATCTGAAATGCATGTAAATAAGTTACCCCCAAAGCCATTAAGTACTATTGTATAATATCAAATTCTCTGTGGGTATAATTGCCAGAGTGGGGGAAAAACACAGTTGTAAAGAAGCATATTTTTTGCTTAGTTGGGGTAATGTCTGCTCCAAAACCAATAGAATTGATGTTTTTTCCCTCTCTTTTCTTTTTTGTTATGATAATTTCCAAGAGAAACTCTTTACTTTTCCTAAGTCTTCTACTGTAACCCCTCAGAGATTAGATTTTAGTCCAAGTGATCAAGCTGACATTTCCCAAGGTCATTTTCTATATGTAGCATAGAGGACGTGATTGGATTTCAAATGCACAACAAGAAACAGGGAGGGACACACACACACACATTGAAACCTTGTGCTGTTTTCTGTTATTGAATGCCCTAGCAGGGGGTTTCCCTAGCTGGGAAAAAAAAAAGCAGCAGCAAAAAGACATAAAACCTGAAATCTAGAAGCAAAGGCTGCCTGACTTGTTTGATTTGCTTCTCAATAGCGGCTGTGTTAAAGGTTCTCGAGGGCTGGGGGTTCTGAATGATTCTGTCTCCCTGCAAATGATTACATTGAAATCAATTGATCTGCTAGTTCTTATAAAAGTATACAATTCCAAAATTCCTTGTGGTGTAGCAGCTAGAAAGCTTCTGTTGCCAGCAGTGTCTCTTGAAACAGGAGTCCTTAAATGCTCAGCGCTGTATGGATGCCAGAGCAAGTTCCGCTTTGTTTGGGCTCGCTTCTTCCGAAGCCTCGCTTCTTGCAGATGCTGCTGTACCTGAAGACTATTTATGTAGCACCAGAAGAAAGTAATCTACTTAACTGTTACACTTTGGCATCCCTCTGAGAGTTGCATGCCTGCAGCAGCTATCTAACAGTACTCTGCAGGCACCAGTGTGGCTTCTGAGAAATGGAAAGTGGCAGTTGCATTCCCTTGGTGGAACGGGAGCAGTGTGGGCAGCAGGACAAGGGAGGTTATTCTGCCCTTGTACTCAGCACTGGTCAGGCTACACCTTGAGTGCTGTGTCCAGTTCTGGGCTCCTCAATTCAAGAGAGAGGTTGAGATACTGGAATGTGTCCAGAGAAGGGTGACAAAGCTGGTGAGTGCTCTGGAGCACAGCCCTGTGAGGAGAGGCTGAGGGAGCTGGGGGTGTGCAGCCTGCAGCAGAGGAGATCATCCAGTCCAACCTAGCACCCAGCCCTAGCCAGTCAACTAGACCATGGCACTAAGTGCCTCATCCAGGCTTTTCTTGAATACCTCCAGGCACTGTGACTCCAGCACCTCCCTGGGCAGCCCATTCCAATGCCAGTCATTCTCTCTGCCAACAACTTCCTCCTAACATCCAGCCTATACTTTCCCTGGCACAACTTGAGACTGTGTCCCCTTGTTCTATTGCTGGTTGCCTGGCAGCAGAGCCCAACTCCACCTGGCTACAGCCTCCCTTCAGGTAGTTGTAGACAGCAGTGAGGCCACCCCTGAGCCTCCTCTGCTGCAGGCTGCACACCCCCAGCTCCCTCAGCCTCTCCTCATAGGGTTTGTGTTCCAGGCCTTTCACCAGCTTTGTTGCCCTTGTGTGCTGGGAAGCCAAGCCTGCAGCTGCTGCTGTACTCCCCACTTTCTCCTGTTGAGAGTGTGGGCTCTAGGTTCTTCAGAGCAGAACTGTCATCTGCTCTGACATAAGCCTGCTCCTGATTTAGGAGCTGTGAGTGGTGATAAGAACTGCCTGGGGAAGGATGCATCTGAGGCACTAAACGTTGTGTTCACTTCACAGTATGCAAGTGTGGAGAAGAATGGCGAGTTCTTCATGTCTCCTAATGACTTTGTCACACGGTACCTGAAGATAATTGGAGATGGTTTGCCTAATGCAAGCACTGTGCAGCTCCTTGCAGGGGTGGTGGATCAGACAAAAGATGGGTAAGTCATTTTTTGGTGGTGGTGTTTTTTTTTCTTCTTCTTCTTTCTCTTTTCTTTTTCTATTGTTCATTTCCAAAATACAAACTCATTCTTTCAAAATAGTTTGATCCCTGAAGGGTGGGGAGGTTGAGGTTGGGGATGGGTTGGTTTGTTTTTATCCCTGCAGAATACTGTGTCTTCAGTGGAAAGAGCAGAAGCAAAGTTTGGGGATGGCTGTACCATTTAGCTGAGCAAACCATTTCCTGTCTGTTTTAATTCGTTGAAGCTTTCGTGTTTGTTTGTCTCCTCTAACTCCTCTTTTTCTTTCCTTCTCTGAGCCTTTCTGTCTATGTTTACTTTATGTAGCTGTCACATATTCAAATAGCAATCCCAAGTAGGTTTAGCTGGTCTAGGAAAAAGAAAGTACACCTGCTTTGTCAGGAGCTTTTGTTTTGTCTTAACCACCCTTTTTTGCCTTAGGAAGGAGGAGGAGCAACTAAGGTGTTTAGGGAGCCACTCTGCAACCCTGGGAAGGCAGCAGTGGAGTTGGTTGCACATGGTTTGCATTTGAAAGGCTGACCTGGGCAATGGGCAGATTAGCTACCGCTCCTCCATCTTCCTCCCCTCTTCTTTAATGGTCCTTGCCCAGGCAAGCTGTCTTTTCACTCATCTGAGTGCAGTGTTTTAACCCTGCCTTTAAAGTGAAGAAACTTAGCTGTGGACTTGAAGGCTGCAGTTGTGGCACTTAAAAAAACAGAAGACTTCAGGCATGACTCACATGAGTGGTTGCAGAGAGTAAAATGTAAGATAAATAAAGCCTGACAATGGCATGCAGGCTTCCTAGGGAGCAGATGCATGCCTTACTGAGAGCTCCTGCAACAGCTTCTGTGCCCTCTTCTCTGCTCAGCCAGCCTCATGTAGCTGGCAGCTGGGCAGCTGAAACCTTGCAGATGAGTTGATGTGCTGTTTGCTTGCCCTGCTTAAAAAGTTCTGTGAAAGATTATACTGGCAGCAAGGAAGTGGAGGCTTCACATAGCATTTCTCACATTCCCTCCCCTGCTTTACTGCCTGCAAACCCAGCGTTTTCCACATTGCCTGGCTTCAAATCCAGCCCCATGGAGAGGGACCTGGGAGTGCTGGGGGAGAACATCCGTGGCACAGCAATGTGCCCTGGGGGCCAAGAAGGCCAATGGGGTTCTGGGGTGCAGTAAGAAGAGTGTGTCCAGCAGATGGAGGGAGGTTCTCCTCCCCCTCTCCTCTGCGCTGGTGAGACCTCATCTTGAGTACTGCCTTCAGTTTTGGGCTCCCCAGTTTGAGAGGGACAGGGATCTGCTGGAGAAGGTTCAGTGGAGGGCTGTGAGGATGATGAGGGGAGGCTGAGGGCCCTGGGGCTGTTTAGTCTGGAGTGGAGAAGATTGAGAGGAGATCTAATCAATGTCTATAACTATCTAAGGGCTGGGGGTCAGGAGCAGGGGGACAGGCTCTGCTCACTGCTCCCTGGGATAGGACAAGGAGCAATGGGTGGAAGCTGCAGCACAGGAGGTTGCAGCTCAGCACAAGGGGGAACTTCTTTCCTGTAAGGGTCCCAGAGCCCTGGCACAGGCTGCCCAGAGAGGCTGTGGAGTCTTCTTCTCTGGAGACTTTCCATGCCTGGCTGGATGTGTTCCTCTGTGCCCTGAGCTAGACTGTGTGGCCCTGTTCTGGCTGGGGGATTGGACTGGATGATCTCTTTGTGTCCTTTCCAACCCCTGACATGCTGTGAGCCTATGAATAAGATTGAGAGTGTAATCCATGCCTTGTGATTTGGATCTCCCTCACAAGCAGAAGCTGAAGAGCAGAATGTAGAACTGTAGCCCTTGTGAAGCTGTTGACAAGTTTGGATTTCATAACTTGGTGTGAACCTGTGGGAGTTTCGTGAGGTGGCATTGAGGCCTCTAATTGCCACTCTCTCCCACGGGTAAGAACTGCTTCATGCTACCCAAACTGTGCAGTGAGAAGGGACTGCATGTACCTGATGTGTCTCTTCTGGTATTCAAGTTGTCTTCTTGTTTAGCTGCTGTACTGTGGTGTGCAGGACTGGAGAAAGTTCAGGGAGCGTTTAGCATCTCCTCTGTAGCACTCTAGTATTTTTCCCCTACCTGAGCAGGCATTTGTGTGGGGCACAAAATTCTCACAGTGGTCATCTGAAGCAAGGCTCAGTCACTTTTGGATTGAAATCACTTAAGGATGGCAGTAGGACCTCTTGGTCTTCTGTTAGATTCTTTCCATCTTGGCAGTCCAGATCTCCTAGTTTTAAAGTGAAATACAAAGCTGCTTTTTGATAGTAAGTTGCACAGGTGGAAGGGTGACAGCTCAAGAGCTCCTGACTCATGGACAGGGCAAAAAAATGGGCAAAGAGTTGCTTACCCCAGAGCTGAGGTCTTCAGTGTGTAAAGAACAGGAGCTCTTACACACAGCTTTACTCTGGTTGTTGTGGACAGAATCTCTTGTGTAGCTCTAGCAGAATTCCTGCATTGCCAGAGATTAAGGATCTGAGGGCACCTAGGGGAGCTGCTGGTGATGTGACAAAGGTGTGAGGCTTCTTCAGGCAGACGTCTACAGGAGCTGCTGGTGGTGTGACAAAGGTGTGAGGCTTCTTCAGGCAGACGTCTACAGGAGCTGCTGGTGATGTGACAAAGGTATGAGGCTTCTTCAGGCAGATGTCTACAGGAGCTGCTGGTGGTGTGACAAAGGTATGAGGCTTCTTCAGGCAGATGTCTACAGGAGCTGCTGGTGGTGTGACAAAGGTGTGAGGCTTCTTCAGGCAGACTGTTACTCAGTGAACATCTGTTGCCATGGGAGCAGGTTTTGCCTCCATCTTAAGTCAGGGCATGGGGTTATTTGGGGGTCGGCTTTCCTTCTCTGCTCTTCCAGAGGCATCTTTTTAGGGTTCCTTTGAAGAAAAAAGAAATGCTTTTCTTGCTGATGGCCAGAGGAGCTCTCTAAAGTGGTTGATCACCAGTGCCAGTGTTGTATTGAGTGGGCTCTGAGATCTCCAGCATCTGACATCCTATGATCCTGTGGTTGATCACCAGTGCCAGTGTTGTATTGTGTGGACTCTGAGATCTCCAACCCCTGACATCCTGTGATGCTGTGGTTGGTCACCAGTGCCAGTGTTGTATTGTGTGGACTCTGAGATCTCCAGCCCCTGACATCCTGTGATGCTGTGGTTGATCACCAGTGCCAGTGTTGTATTGTGTGGACTCTGAGATCTCCAGCCCCTGACATCCTGTGATGCTGTGGTTGGTCACCAGTGCCAGTGTTGTATTGTGTGGGCTCTGAGATCTCCAACCCCTGACATCCTGTGATGCTGTGGTTGGTCACCAGTGCCAGTGTTGTATTGTGTGGACTCTGAGATCTCCAAACCCTGACATCCTGTGATGCTGTGCTTGTATGAAACAGACTTAGGAACCTTGACTGGTTCCTGGCCTTAAACTTCTCATGCTTCAATTTAACTGAAACAGAAAAAAGCTTCATTTAGCTTCAGCTGGATGAGAAACTCCCCCAGCACACAGTGGCTTTCTCAAGGCCTATGAGGAGCAGGCCAAGCATTTTCCATCCTGCCTGGTAGCAGATAATTGTTTTTTCTTCCCCAGCCTTTTGTTGTACTTCTAAACATCTGTCTAACAAAATAAGTATTTACTGCACATCTCTGTTTGGACTGTAGTAACTAACACTTTACTGAGAAATAACTGCAGGCTTTATTTTTAGAAAGGACAAACTATTCATAATAACACTTGGAAATGCCAGCAGTTGCCATTATTATTGGATATAAATTTATCCTCTAATGCACCAATTTACACTATACTTAGTTTACCTAGGCTGCAGCATAAAATAATAGCTGTAGCTTCAATTTGTCTCCCATTATGTTATCATGTTTAAATTGCTGATCTAGTAAAAACACATGCATTGATTTCTCAGGAAACCTCTTCATCATTGCATTTGGATATATTATTGCAGTGGGTAATGGCTTTTTTCTTTCTCTGCTTTCTTTTCTTTTCTTGCCTTTTATTTTTTTTTTTGCAGGCTTTTCTCTGGTGGGAATCATAGAATGGTCTGGGTTGGAAGGGACCTTCAAAAGTCGTCTGCTCCACAGTCAGCAGGGACATCCTCAACTAGATCAGGTTGCCCAGAGCTTTGTATAGCCTCACTTTGAGTATCTCCAGGGATGGGACCATAGCCTCCTCTCTGGGCAACCTGTTGCAGTGTTCCTCTGTCCTCAATGGTTTAGGTTGGAAGGGAACTCAAAAGTCAGCCAGTTCCAACCACCTGCCATAGGCAGGGACACCTCCCACAAGAACAGGTCGCTCAAGGCCTCATCCAACCTGTCCTTCAATGCCTCCAGGGAGATTGTGGAGCACAGAATCCCCCAATGTGATCAAAGATCACATTGGGGGATTCTGTGCTCCACAACCTCCCTGGGCAACCTGTGCCAGCGTCTCACCATCTTCACTTAAAAGAACTTCTTCCTAACATCCAGTTTCAATCTCCCCTCTGCCAGATTGAACCCATTACCCTTTGTCCTGTTATTACAAGACCTTGTCAGTAGTCCCTCCCCAGCCTTTGTGTAGCTCCCTTCAGATACTGGAAGGCCACAATAAGGTCTGCTCAGAACCTTCTCCTCTCCAAACTGAACAACCCCAACTCTCTCAGCCTGTCCTCATAGCAGAGCACCTCCAGCCCTCTGAACATCTTTGTGGCTCTCCTCTGGACTGGCTCAAAGAGTTCCATGTCCTTCTCGCGTGGAACTTCATGATGCAGAACTTGTTCCTAGCATCCAATCTGAATCTGCTCTAGATTGAAACCTTTTCCCCTCATCCTATCACTGCATACCTTTGTAAACAGTCTCTTTACATCTCTTCTGCAGGTTGTACACCCCCAGCTCCCTCAGCCTCTGCTCATAGGGCTGTGCTCCAGGCCTCTCACCAGCTAAGAAACTAAACAGTTCTCTGATTCTAAAGAAACAGAATTCACTTTAGTTCCTAAAGAAACTAAACAATTCTCTGATTCTAAAGAAAAAGAATTCATTTTAGTTCTTCAAGAAACTAAACAATTCTCTGATTCTAAAGAAAAAGAATTCACTTTAGTTCCTCAAGAAGCTAAACAACTCTCTGATTCTAAAGAAGCAGAATTCTCTTCAGTTCCAAAAGAAACTAAACAATTTTCTGATTCTAAAGAAGCAGAATTCACTTTAGATCCTGAAGAAACTAAACAGTTTTATGATTCTGAAGAAGCAGAATTCACTTTAGTTCTTAAAGAAACTAAACAGTTCTCTGATTCTGCTTCTAAAGAAGCAGAATTCACTTTAGTTCCCAAAGAAACTAAACAGTTCTCTGATTCTGCTTCTAAAGAAGCAGAATTCTCTTTAGTTCCTAAAGAGGCTAAACAATTATCTGGTTCTTTGGGGGGGGCATTATTAAAACACTAAGATTTCAACCTTCCTGAATAAGAGGCTGAATATTGGCACTGCTGTGAAGGGAAATGCAACATCACTGATGTGATGGTCAAAGCCAGTTGGGTAGGATGTCCTCAAGCCCGTAGTAAAAACCCTGTCAGCATCTTTGCTTCCTCTCTCTCAGCGCCACTCAAATCTCTCCAGGCTTTCCCCTGCCACTTGTTTAGGTAGATAAAATAACTCTTTAAGTAGTATATTGAAGCCTGTGTTAATATGTGCTGCTTATTGCACCTAATGATAGTCAGTGAAGGGTTATGCTAAACACCCCCCCCCCTTAAAAACAAGGATGCTGCTGAACGGGAGAGAAAAATGTGTTACCCAGGCAACTGCCCTTGTGCAGTGGAGAGAAGTGAGCATATGGCTCTGTGCTCCACGTTATTTCAGCATCTTTAAGCATTAAGAATCACACATGTAATTGCCTGTGAAAAATTACTGCTCAGTTACTGTATTGTGTGGTCATAATAGAAGTAAATGACTACGTCATTGTGGGGAGAATAGATCTGTTGGGAATCACTGGCGGGCTCGGGCTACTTAAGGAGCAAAAATACAATAAGAAGAAAATAGCTGGTTTAATTAACATGGAAAAATTGGGTTAATTTGAATTCAGCTGGCACAGCAGATATTAATGCCTCTTCTTTAACAGACTGCCTAGAACCACACGATTGGTACACTTTTCATCTTCCTGGTAGTAGGAATAATTGCTTTGAAAACCCGAGGTTATTTTAAGCATCCCTCTCTGACTTCTTAGGGGGATTTATTGCTTGTGAGAACTGACAAAGAGTGCTTCTGCCAGTTTATAGTCTTGTAGCTGTGTTAATATGTGGAGTTTTAATCAAATCCAGGCCTAAAAGCAGAGAATGTGTTCTTGGTGTGGTGCTGTGTTTGTTTCCCTGTTCTCTCATCCTTACTGCCTTCGTTTTATGATCAGGTTCCCTGCCTGGTGAATGTGGGGCAGGCTGTGGATGGAGTCTACCTGGACTGCAGCAAAGCCTTTGACACTGTCTGCCACAACAAGCTCCTGGCACAGCTGGCAGCTTGTGGCTTGGACAGATTCATTCTGATAGGGGTCAAGAACTGGCTGGAGGGTTGGGCCCAGAGAGTGGTGGTGAACGGCGCCACATCCAGTTGGCAGCTGTCACTAGTGCTGGGCCCCAGGGATCAATGCTGGGCCCAGTCCTGGTCAACATCTTTACTGATGATCTGGACCAGGGGATTGAGTCCAGTATCAGTATGTTTGCAGATGACACCAAGCTAGGAGCAAGCATGGAGCTGTTGGAGGGTAGGAGAGCCCAACAGAGGGACCTGGCCAGGCTGCATTGGTGGGCAGAGGCCAATGGGATGAGACTGAAGAAGGCCAAGTGCAGGGTTCTGCACTTTGGCCACAACAACCCCAAGCAGCACTACAGGCTGGGGACGGAGTGAAGAAGAGGCTCAGGGCAGAGCTCATTGCTGTCTACAACTACCTGAAGGGAGGCTGTAGCCAGGTGGAGTAGGTCTCTTCTACCAGCAACAGAAGAAGGGGACACAGTCTCAAGTTGTGCCAGGGCAGGTCTAGACTGGATGTCAGGAGGAAGTTGTTGGCAGAGAGAGTGATTGGCATTGGAATGGGCTGCCCAGGGAGGTGGTGGAGTCGCCGTGCTTGGAGGTGTTGAAGCCAAGCCTGGCTGGGGCACTTAGTGCCATGATCTGGTTGATTGTCTAGGGCTGAGTGCTAGGATGGACTGGATGATCTTGGAGTTCTCTTCCAACTTGTCTGATTCTATGAGGGACTCTCTCTCCCAACCTGTCCAAATGCTTTGTTCTTGGCTGTTAGTGCACACTGAGTGGGAGTTTCATTGAGCCAGCTGCAGTGGCATTGCAGCCCAGGTCCTAAGGATGCAGCTAGTTTCTAATGAACAAAACAAAACCAAGATCATTTGGTTTATGTGTATTTCTTGATACTTGTTACACTGCATTTTCTGTGTCTGAGAAGCAAATCTTTGTTCCCCAGGTACTTGCCAGGTGGACCCATTCAGTGTGTTTCTTGCTATGTTGCCATCAAGCAGCCTTGAGAGAGGGCAATCTTAAACCTCCCAGACTGCCAGCAGGCCCTGCAGCCACACTTTGGATGATGATTTTAAAGTGTACAGCCTAGACATTAAAGAAGCAGCAAACCAGAGAGTAGTTGGCCCTTGCCTCTTTAGGAAATAAGAGTTTGATCTTCATTTGAACTCTTGGCTGTGACCCAGGGAAGTCAGAAGCGCTCCAGGTCTTTGCTGTATCAAATCTACCGCTGGAAACAAAGCCAAATTCTCTTAATTTATTTCTGCTAAGGAAGGGCACCTCTGCTTTTATCTGTGCTCCTGCATGGAGAACCTGGCTGTGATGATGAATTGGAGTCAGTTGCTCTTGGGCTTGAAGAAGAATGTGCAGACTCCAGCTCGAAATGTGTGACTCAACGTGCAGCACTGGAGGGCTGCGCTGGGTGACTAATAAATTGCTAGCAAGCTGATAACACCTTCTGATCGCTTCCTTCTGAAGTGAGTGGCAGCCTGTAGCTCTTGAATGGGTTTGCTTCCCAAAAAGCCTGAAGCATGTGAGTCTTGAGGGAAGTTACTCATCTCTTTTTTGGCTCTCTGTCTTGCCAGCACAGGGAGGGAGTCTTCCCCAGAGGGCAGTGCAGGTAGACATGAAAGCTGAAGCGAGTCGCCGCGCCGAGCGCTTCGCTTGTTTTATGTTCTGTTGCGACTTGATGAGAGGAATAGTTCCTTGTCTAACAGTCATTTCCAGCTAGGGATACAAAAGCCTCCTGACAGCCATTTCAGGATAAATTCCAATCCCTGTGATAACATTTTTGTGCACTTTCTGCTTACAGTTTGATCTGGGTTGTATAATCTGTGTTAATCTTGCGTCGCCCTTTCTTGCGAGCGGGCGGTTTCACAGCTCTTGCTTTTTTTTCCCTTCATCCCTTAGGTTGATATCCTTCCAAGAGTTCGTGGCATTTGAATCAGTCCTGTGTGCTCCAGATGCATTGTTCATAGTAGCCTTTCAGCTGTTTGACAAGACTGGCAAAGGAGAAGTTACTTTTGGTAAGACTCTCTTAATTTAACCCCCCTTACATATGTCAAACTCCCTTTCACCTTCTCTTCCAGTAGGAAACACAGGGGTTGGTAGTGGAACTAGACTGGTGCCAAGCAACTTTCTGGTTGAGGTTTTTTTTTTCAGTCATTCACTGAAGTCAAGGTCATGGTCACCTTTCTGGGGTTTTTGATTCTTTTATTTTTCCCTGAAAAGCCTTGTGCAGGTCTTCAGGAGAGCAGTGAAAGGTGACTACGGGAAACGATTGGAAAACCGCAAGGAAGCTGCCAGGAGAGTTGAGTCTGAAATTACCCTCAATTATTTGTTGTTTAAATTGGCTATATTTCAAACTGCCTTCCTTTTTATGGCTTTACAAATTTTCTTCTGTGAGAGGTTTTTGGGGTTTTTGTTACAGTCATCAATCATCTTCATCTTCTCTTCTTCTCGCTTGCTCCCTGTGATAGGGCAAGGAGCAATGGGTGTAAGTTGCAGCACAAGAGGACTGGATAGGCCTGAGTGATAGGTTGGGCTGGATGACCTTGGAGGTCTCTTCCAACCTGGTTGATTTTATGATGATGATGATGAACACATTGGGGAAATTATTTACTGGAAGGGTCCCAGAGCACTGGAACAGGCTCCCCAGAGAGGTTGTGGAGTCTCTGTCTCTGCAGACTTTGAAGGTCTGTCTGGATGTGTTCCTGTGTGACCTGAGCTAGATTATGTTGCCCTGCTCTGGCAGGGGGGTTGGACTGGGATGATCTCCTTGGGTCCTTTCCAACCCCTAACATCCTGTGATCAATCCATTATTGCCCAGTTCAGCTGTGCTCTGAGAGGTGTGGGGTCTGCATCAACAACAGGAGAAACAGACCAGCTTAAAGCTTGGGGATGGGGACTACTTTTTTCAAGGTACCATACAGACAGCCTGCAGGACTGGCTGCCACCTGCCTAATGTCAGGTGAAGGAGGGTTCAGAAGTCACCAATTTTGTATAACTTCAGCACTTCAACAAGTTGGGGGGGGGGGGGGGAGTCAGATTTTGTTTTTGCCCTGAGTACCTACAGTGGATAAAATTGCTGTGTCTAATCTGCTAGGTTTGGACATAGAATCATAGGATGGTTTGGGTTGGAAGAGACATGATTAATCCAGATGAATGAAGTTTTGTTAATTGATTGTTAAATAGATACTATTTGTTGTCATTGGAGTTTTTTTTCTTGTGTTTATTTTGGTTTTTCATTATTTTGGTTGTCTGGTGGAATTGTGAAAGGTGTGGGTGTTGTGTGTGATGTTGCTTGTTAGCTTTTTCTGCCCCTGTGCTCAGCACTGCTCAGGCCACATCTTGAGTGCTCTGTCCAGTTCTGGGCTCCTCAATTCAGGAGAGATGTTGAGGTGCTTGAAAGTGTCCAGAGAAGGGTACCAGTGCTGGGGAGGGGCCTGGAGCACTGCCCTATGAGGAGAGGCTGAGGGAGCTGGGGGTGTGCCGCCTGCAGAAGAGGAAGCTCAGGGCAGAGCCCATTGCTGTCTACAACTACCTGAAGGGAGGCTGTAGCCAGGTGGGGTTGGGCTCTGCTGCCAGGCAACCAGCAGCAGAACAAGAGGACACAGCCTCAAACTGCACCAGAACAGGTTCAGGCTGGATGTTAGGAAGAAGTTCTTGCCAGCAAGAGTGATTGGCATTGGAATGAGCTGCCCAGGGAGGTGGTGGAGTCAACATCCCTGGAGGTGTTTAAGGCTGGATGAGGCACTTAGTGCCATGGGTTAGTTAATTAGAAGAGTTAGGTGCTAGGTTGGACTGGGATGTTCTCAGAGGTCTTTTCCAACCTGGTGAATTCTGTGATATTATCAGGGATGCTAAAAGATTTGAAGGTGTTGCAGGAAGAGCTTTGTCTGCTCAGCACCTTGATGAAGGCGATTGTTTGTGCCTAAGAGGCTTGTGCATGTGTGTGAACAGAGAGGGCATGCTTTTAAATCAGGAGGGCACACCTATTTTGCAGAGGTTTTGTTCCAGCACAGACAAACAGGGCTCCTGGAATGCCTGTGATGTGCAGGTTCTTGTCTGCATCGGAGCCTCTGGTTGCTTGGAGCACTCATTAATAATCTAGGAAGAACTGGAGTCATTTGAGCTGAATGCTGAATCAGTCCAACTTCACTTTTTAACCCTTGGCAGTCTGTTTCCTATTGTTCCTGCTGGCAAATGCTTCCCCTTGGGGTTAGACACAATGAATCAAGGCATTTGCTTGGCATTTGAAGTCCACTGAAGTCATTCTGGTGATGAGAGAAACTCTAATGCCAGGCTGCATTTAAGGTATTTGAGAGAGGAGATGTGCCAGTGTTGGCTGAACCTCAGGTAGTTTGTCTTCAATTCCTTCCTCTCCCTCTTTGAAAGCATAAATCCCTTGGTAACTTATGTCTAGTCCCTTGTTGCCACTCCAGCAAGTGCCTGGAGTGGAGTGCATGGAAGAGCTGTCTCAGTGTTGTGCATTCTCAGCAGAACAGGTTGACCTTTAGGCAAAGCTGGGTTTTATTTTCCATCATAAAGAAGGAAAAAAAAAAGCTTTCTCTCCTCCCTGCTATGATTCCCTCCCTCCACCCCTCCCCCCCCCAATATTTTCATGCATAAGTTATTACAATACTCTCCTGTAACTTTGCCACTCAGTGCCTCACTCGTGTGTCTTTTTCAGGTTAATTATGAGATCTTTTTCCATTGACTTGAATGAGAGTGGGATCAAGTCCTTATCAAGGGTAGGAGACTTAAATAGGGGTTTTGTGTCCCGTGGCATTACAGTGTGAAAGGGACAGAAGAAAAGGGAAAGGATCATTTTTCACTACGCTGCTGTTAAGTGTAGTATCTCCAGGATCCCATTAGAAGCCTGTACCTCATTTTACTGTTGTAAAGAAGCTTATCTCTGCAGACATTGCTTTTCTCTATGCTGAGCTCAGGATCTAAATATTTTAGCTCATACTCAACAGAATGTAGAGCTTCCTATCTGCAAACCTCACATTTTCTACTCAGCAAATCATCCAAATCTTTCTTCACCCCCTCCCCGCCCCCAACCTTGGACAGGCTTAGCACCTTGGTAAAAGCAATTAATAATGGACTTTCTGTCAGTCAGCTTTTACACTGAATGCCACATGCAGGCTGTGACTATTTAGAGGCATGTTCTGGGTCAAGAAGTTTCAGGTATTTAATGCTTTTAATTGATTTTGCTTGGAAAAAAAATGCTGCACTCTTCCCTGTAGCTTCTGCCTTGGAAGTGCCTTTGCGTTTTAGCCTGATGCTGACATCTCTGCTGCTTGAAATGTTTCCTTTCTTTCAAGCTGCAGGTTAACTGTAGCTGCTTCTTTGACAGAGCACTTTGAAAAGTGCTGATCTGCATGGCTGGGGGTGGTGAGGGGGGGAAGTATTTCTAGTTTATTGCTTTTGGAGGTGAATGAAATGGCCACCAGTAAATTAGTGGCCGGTGGCTGAGTGGAGGCTACACCTGGCTGCTGCATCGCCCTGTAGATTTATCTGCTGCTGAAGTGTCAAAGCTTTGACAGTTTGCAAGGAGTTAAAGCTCTCAGCAGGAAAGTGGGAGGAAGTTTAGCTGGCTTTTAAATTCGAGGCAAAGAGCAAACCATTGCTTCTTACTGTTGAGTGTTGACAGGCACATAAAAGCTGATAATGTAAGTCCAGGGGTTTAAGAGACTTAGCAGAGTTGCTTTTTTGTCGTATGACTGTATTTTAATGCCTCATTAAAGAAGCAGAGCCCTTTGAAAGTCTTTACTAGATGGCATTAAATGAAAAAAGAAAGGCAAGATGATTGGCTAAAAATGTCAGTGTTTAAAAACTTGCTTGTTTTAACTTCCATCTCTAATTTCGGGTGGGTAAATGAAATGATGGCAGCAAACGCTTCGGAGCTGTGAGTAACGCAGCTTCTGGAACTTTCTTTTGCTTCTGCTGGTGCTCACAGCCCTAGTGAAGGGCAAAACCAACATGGGGGGGGGTTGGAAAAAGGGCACAAAAAGAGCTGTGGCTACCTAGGTCTGAGCTGCCACTTCTGATATGGTTTAAATTAGAATTACCCAGCAGACAGAAATTGTTGCTTTCGGATTGAATGAAACAGAGCCATGGTACAGTCTGGGCTCTTCTTTCTGCTTTTGGGTTGGGCTTTTTTGTTTGGCTTGGTTTAGTTTTAAAAGCTTCTCTTAATTCAAGCTGAAAGCTGTTTCAAAATGAATGCAGTACTCTGCTGCTTCGAGGTGTAGGAAGGAGCATGCTGGAAACCAAAAACTGAACAGAAATAAACCCTGCCTGAGAAAATGCAAACCCCAGATCCTTCAAACCCAGCAAACAAGCAAAGGGACTGGGGCAGCCCAAATTGTTGCTTGTTTAGCCTGACAGCTGCAGAATCAAGCAATGTGCTCTGCTTTTGCCTCGAGGCAAAACTTATGTGTAGACAGCAGCCATCGTGGGGCTGTGCTGTTATTAATTACATCAGTTCTTAGATAAAACATTAATTAAGGCTGCATCTCACTAAGCATCTCCTGTTTGCTTACCTGAGCCTTGAATTGACTGAGTGCCTGTTTGTAGACTTTATGAAAGCACAGAGGATCACAGAAGGTGACTCTTAGAGTCATAGAATCAGCCAGGCTGGAAGAGACCTCCAAGCTCATCCAGCCCAACCTAGCACCCAGCCCTGGCCAATCAACCAGACCATGGCACTAAGTGCCCCAGCCAGGCTTGGCTTCAACACCTCCAAGCACAGAGACTCCACCACCTCCCTGGGCAGCCCATTCCAATGCCAATCGCTCTCTCTGCCAACAACTTCCTCCTAACATCCAGCCTAGACCTGCCCTGGCACAGCTTGAGACTGTGTCCCCTTCTTCTGATGCTGGGTGCCTGGCAGCAGAGCCCAACCCCACCTGGCTACAGCCTCCCTGCAGGGAGCTGCAGACAGCAATGAGCTCTGCCCTGAGCCTCCTCTGCTGCAGGCTGCACCCCCCCAGCTCCCTCAGCCTCTCCTCACAGGGCTGTGCTCCAGGCCCCTCCCCAGCCTTGCTGCCCATCTCCAAACACCTTCCAGCACCTCAACATCTCTCTTGAATTGAGGAGCCCAGAACTGTACACAGCACTCTTCCAACCTAAGCTCCTAACAGAGGTTTAAACACTTATGCCTCCTCAGAGTTACTCCTCCGATAATGCTCTCAGACGTTCTCAGTATGCAAAGAATTGTTACAGGAGTCTCACAACTGCTTCCCTGACCCAAAGGATTAGGTTCAGACTGTGTGAGCTTTTTCTTAGAGGATTATTTCTTTTCTGCTTTGCCCCTGTAATTGCTTGGCATGGTTTGGCTCTTCTGATGGGGTCTGTAATTACTTTGTTGTTGTTGTTGCACAAGCCCTGGGTTAGCAATGCCCAACCTGGTCCACTCAGTGCCATCTACAGCAAGGAAAAGCTAAATCTGAGCCACACCTACTCAGGGAAACATTTGCATGGGTTCATAGAATGGTTTAAGTTGGAAGGGAACTTAAAGATCATCTAGTTCCAACCTCCCAGTCCTTGGCAGGGACACCTTGCACTAGCCAAACTTGCTTCAAGGCCTTATCCAACCTGGCCTTGAACACCTCCAGGGAGGCTGTGGATGACAGAAGCACAGAATGTGATCAAAGATGTGCTTCTGTCATCCACAGCCTCCCTGGGCAACCTGTGCCAGCATCTGCCAGCCTCATTGGAAAGAATTTCTTCCTAATCTCTGTTCTAGATCTGCTCTCCTCAAGCTTCAGTCCATTCCCTCTCATCCTATCACAACAGTCCCTTGTAAAAAGTCCCTTCCTGGCTTTCCTGTAGCCCCCTTCAGGTACTGGCAGGCTGCTGTTAGGTGTTCCCAGGAGCTGTCTTCTCTCCAGGCTGAACACCCTCAGTTCCCTCAGCTTGTCCCTATAGAGTAGGTTCTGCAGCCCTCTGATCATCTTTATGGCCTCCACTGGACCTGCTCCAGGAGCTCCATGTCTGTCTTGTGCTGGGGGCACCAGAAGTGGATGCAGAGCTCCAGGTGAGATCTCAGCAGAGCAGAGAGGTAGTGCAGAGGGGCAGAGTCATCTCCCTCAGCCTGCTGCTCTCGCTGCTCTTGGTGCAACCCAGCACACAGCTGCCTTCTGGGCTGCCAGAGACCACTGCTGCCTCATGCTGAGTTTTTTATCAGCTGACATCCCCAGGTCCTTCTCCCTGAGACTGCTCTCAAGCCACTCCTTGCCCAGCCTCTATTTTTGCTTGGGATTGCCCTGATCCAAGTGGAACTCTGCCTGATGAGGAGAGGCTGAGGGACCTGGGGCTGTTTAGTCTGCAGAAGAGAAGACTGAGAGGGGATTTAATCAATGTTTATAACTATCTTAGGGCTGGTGTTCAGGGGGGGATAGAAAGGCTCTGCTCACTGCTCCCTGGGATAGGACACAAGGAGCAGTGTTTGGAAGCTGCAGCACAGGAGGTTCCAGCTCAACACAAGGGGGAACTTCTCTCCTATAAGGGTCCCAGAGCCCTGGCACAGGCTGCCCAGAGAGGCTGTGGAGTCTCCTTCTCTGGAGCCTTTCCAGGCCTGTCTGGAAGTGTTCCTGTGTGCCCTGAGCTAGATTGTGTGGTCCTGCTGTGGCAGGGGGGTTGAATTGGATGATCTCTTTGGGTCCTTTCCAACCCCTGACATGCTGTGAGCCTGTGTAAGACCTTGCACTTGGCCTCATTGAACTTGATCAGGTCAGCTTGGGCCCATGTCAGAAGCCTGTCCAAAGCCCACTGGATGGTATCCCTTCCCTCCAGCTGCCACCCAGGCCACTCAGCTGTGGGCATTTGTTGGTTTATAAATGACAGATGCCTAGAAACAATGATCCCAACACTGCAAATGCAAATTTGGTTTAGTCTGGGTTTTGTGGTGGTTGCTGTTGTTGTTTGTACAGGATTTTGGCAGTTTTAATTAGAAGAGAGTGTGAAGTAGACTGAGTTGTATTTCTTTCCTCCAGAACAGCTGTTGAAATCTTTTTGATAACAATTTCTGGTGGATTTCATTTCTAGACATATGTCAGCTTGGCAAGGCTTTCTTGTTTTGTTTTTTTCTCCCTTCTATCTAAAATGTTATGTAACCAGGCAGGCTTTCAGGAAGGTATCTTAAGTAAAACAAAGGCTGTTTAGTCACAAAGTCAATCTGTCACTTAGAAGCTCCATCCTTTGGCACTGTTGTGTTTCACTTGGTCTAGAAGATGCAGCTGAGTTTTCTAAATCACAGAATCAACCAGGTTGGAAAAGACCTCCCAGATCATCCAGTCCAACCTATCCAACCAAGATCATGATGGTTAGGTTTGTTCTTGGGTGTTGGTTTTACCTTACCTTTTGGTTTCTTTGGGGTTTTTTGGTTATGTTTTTTAAATCCCAGAATCCTGGGTTTGAGTTGGAAGGGACTTCCAAAGCTTATCCAGTCCAACCCACTCCCTGCACTCAGCAGGGATATCCTCCATCACAGCAGGTTGCTCAGAGTCTTCTCCAGCCTGACCTTGTACATCTCCAGGGATGGAGCCTCAGCTACCTCCCTGGGCAATCTGTTGCAGTGTTCCAGCACTCTCATGGTGCAGAACTTGTTAATCATAGAATCAGTCAGGGTTGGAAGGGACCACAAGGATCAGCCAGTTCCAACCCCTCTGCCATGGGCAGGGACACCCTAGGTCAGGCTGGCCAGAGCCTCATCCAGCCTGGCCTTAAACACCTCCAGCCATGGGGCCTCAACCACCTCACTGGGCAACCCATTCCAGCCTCTCACCACTCTCCTGCTCAACAACTTCCTCCTCACATCCCGCCTGACTCTCCCCACCTCCAGCTTTGCTCCATTCCCCCTGAGTCCTGTCACTCTCTGAGAGCCTAAAAAGTCCCTCCCCAGCTTTTTTGTAGATCCCACTCAGATGCTGGAAGGCCACAAGAAGGTCACCTGGGAGCCTCCTCTTCTGCAGCCTGCACAGCCCCAACTCTTTCAGTCTGTGCTCATAGCAGAGGTGCTCCCTCCAGCACCTGTTGTTCCTAACACCCAGTCTAAACCTCCCCTTCTCCAAACTCAAGCCATGAAAGGATAAAAACCTGAGAGCATTTTCAGCAGATAGGTAAAGCTTTTAAGTCTCTTTTAAGTCTGTTGTTGGGGCTAATCCATGAAGGCAGAAGGATGTTCTCTGTGATGATGTTTTCATTTACATAAACTTAACCTCTAGGCATTGTCCTTGTGGAAAGGTTTGGATAAGAGGATGAAGCTATAACCAAATAAAAACGTTAAGATCATTAAGTCCAACAACTACCTAACTGCTGAAGCTGGTGCTAAACCATGCCCCTCAGCACCACATCTCTGCCTCTTTGAAACACCTCTAGGCATGATGAGTGAACCATTTCCCTGAGGAGCCTGTTCCAGGCTTTGAGAACCCTTTCAGTCAAGAAGTTTCTCCTGGTGTTCAGCCGAAACCTCCCCTGGTGCAACCTGAGGCCATTTCCTCTCCTCCTCCTGAATGACTTTGGTTCAGCAGCCAGTGCTTGTCTCCAGCCTGCTGAGCTTTTCCTTAGGGCTCATACAGGACTTTATGGCTTCCCGAGGAAATTGGTTGCTGTCATCTTTCAAGTCTGATTAGGACATCAAATCTAAAAGAGCAGTGTGGGCAGCAGGGCAAAGGAAGTGATCCTCCCCCTCTACTCTACACTGGTGAGACCCCACCTGGAGTACTGCATCCAGTTCTGGAGCCTCTGGGACAAGAAGGATATGTGCTGGAAGGTGTCCAGAGAAGGGCCACCAGGATGATCAGAGGGCTGGAGCTGCTCTGCTAGGAAGAGAGGCTGAGGGAGTTGGGGATGTTCAGTCTGGAGAGAAGAAGGCTCTGAAATGACCTTATTGTGGCCTTGCAGTATCTGAAAAAGAGAGCTGGAGAGTGACTTCTTAGGCTGTCAGGGAGTGATAGGACTGAGAGGAATGGAACAAAGCTGGAAATGGGGAGATTCAGCCTGGATGTTAGGAGGAAGTTCTTCATCATGAGGGTGGTGAGAGCCTGGAAAGGGTTGCTCAGGGAGGTGGTGGAAGCCTCATCCCTGGAGGTGTTTGAGAGCAGGCTGGGTGAGGCTGTGGCCAGTCTGACCTAGGGTAGGGTGTCCTGGCCGTGGCAGGGGGGTTGGAACTAGATGAACCTTGTGGTCCCTGACTTAATTCTGTGATGTGAAGGACACTCAGCAATGTTGGGCTCAGCCTCACCTCTGTGTACAACAGAGACTCTACAGCCTTTGCTGCTCCTTCCAACCATAACATGGATGTGGTTCACATGTGAACAGAAACAACTTTTAGTGAGAGAGAGACTGCAGCCTCCTGCTTCTCTGCCCTGCTGTGGCTACCTCTAAGGGTACTGCACCCTGTTGGAGCTGTTCCAGGCTCTTCTCTGCCTGGAGAGAGTCAACCAATTCATCTTCTGAGGGCAGCCCAACAAATATGATAAGCTTTTACTTTCCCAGACGTTACCTGGAGGTGAAAAGCCACAGTGAAGGCTTCTATTTTTGTGTATCTCTGTGGAGCTTTATTGCACTCCTTTAAATGATAGGTTTATACTACACAAAAGAACCACCCTTGATTGTAGGAACTTTTTTAATCATTTCTGAGCAGTGTTTTTCTGAAGAGCTGAATGTGGATGCAGAGCAGTATGAGATTGGCATGCACATGTTGTGTGGCATCTTGTCAGGAAATCAGCAGAGCTGCTCAGAAACTGTTCCAGTTGAGTGGGTCAAAAATCCACTTTTTTTTGGTGAAAGGCTAAGTGTAGATTTGCACAATTGGCTGTAATGGCTCCAATTTTAACAGAGATAACAGAGAGCACTTCCACTTGGTGGGGAAATTCAAGCATACTGCATGCTCAGATGGCTAAAATATTGTGCTTGCTGCTGCTGCTACATGCTCCTTAAAAAGAAAAGCAGTAGGTGTGGAATAGGTGGGGGGAAAGCCAATTTGAGAGAGAATTTCAACTGTGTCACTCTTTGGTTAACAGTGAGCTGCTGTTTAGCCAGCTAGGATTCTCTAGAGATCTATGTCATATAGTCATAGACACTTTGGGTTGAAAGGGACATTCAGTTCAACCCTCCTGTAGTCAGCAGGAGCATCCTCTGCTAGAGCAGCTTGCCCAGAGCAT
Organism: Pogoniulus pusillus; assembly: GCF_015220805.1. Lineage (NCBI taxonomy): Eukaryota > Metazoa > Chordata > Aves > Piciformes > Lybiidae > Pogoniulus > Pogoniulus pusillus. Next base: position 16,586,037 of record NC_087291.1, read on the forward strand.
TGCTGAGCCTGACCTTGAGTATCTCCAGGGATAGGGTGTCAACCACCTCTCTGGGCAACCTGTTGCAGTGTTCCAGCAGCCTCCTGGTACAGAACTTGTTCCTCACATCCAAGCTCAATCTGCTCTGCTCTCATTTCAAACCATTGCTCTCAGTCCTGTCCCTGCAGGCCTTTGCAAACAGTCCCTCTGCAGCCTGCTTGGAGCCTCCTTCGGGTACCAAGATGCTTCTGTTAGGTCTCCCTAGAGCTTCCTCTGCTGCAGGCTGCACACCCCCAGCTCCCTCAGCCTCTCTTCGCAGGGCTGTGCTCCAGGCCCCTCCCCAGCCTTGCTGCCCTTCTCTCAACACCTTCCAGCACCTCAACATCTCTCTTGAATTGAGGAGCCCAGAACTGGACACAGCACTCAAGGGGTGGCCTGAGCAGTGCTGAGCACAGGGGCAGAAGAACCTCCCTTGTCCTGCTGCCCACACTGCTCCTGAGCCAGCCCAGGATGCCATTGGCTCTGCTGCCCACCTGGGCACACTATTGGCTCATCTTCAGCTACTCTCTCCCAGCACCCCCAGGTCCCTCTCTGCCTGGCTGCTCTCAGCCACTCTGTCCCCAGTCTGTAGTGCTGCTTGATCAGCACTGGCCCCAGCAGCGATCAGCACTGGCCCCAGCAGTGATCAGCACTAGTCCCAGTATTGATCAGTACTGGTCCAAATATTCCCTATTAGAATTAACCCAAAAAGAACTCAACATGATTACTGGGGGCAGCTTTTGGGGGAGGATGCAGAACCTTCCACACCAGAATGCATTTAAATTGTGGCAGCAGCAGCAGCATTTACACCAATTTAAGCTTGACTTTTATTTCAATATTTCCCCCATCACCTTGTAAAATTGTCCTGGAATGACAGATTGAGAAGGTTAAAAACTTCAGCCAAGCTTGAAGAGCTGGAAGAAAGTGTTTTGTTATTACAGATTTCAGTGTGAAATTCCAGCTAGCAAAACACTCAGGCTTGTCTCATTTAGTGTTTGTAAATTGGAAGATTTGCTGCTATTTAGCAGTTAATGGCTAATTTATTCCTCCCCCCCCCCCCCCCTCAGCAATTTCAGTGCAGGACTTGATTTGATAAACTGCTAAAAGAAAACAACAAAACCCCAAACCCTGAGAATGTGTTGGTAGTGCTCAAAGTGAAAATTGCAGTTCAGGTAGGTTTTGGGGAGAGAGAGAGTTGAACATTTTAATTGAACTCAAGATAGTTTTATACTAATCCAGTAGTGTTGTGGGGGAGTACATTTGGTGGTGCATTTGAAATGGAAGTATTTAAGTGAGGGGAAAAAATGTATGTTAATGCTTTGCAAGAAAGTGATTTATTATTATTATTCCCTTTTTTTTCCCCTCCCTGCTATCTATCTAAGCAAAATAGTTGTTAAAAGAAATGGAGCTCTCAAGTCTGGAGTGGAGACTAAAGTGCAAAGTTCAGGATCATTTCTTCGTGCCAGGAGTTTGCTTTTTCACTTGGATTTGTTGAATCATAGAACCAAAGAGTTATAGAAGCAAGGAGGTTGGAAAAGACCTCCAAGCTCAGCCAGCCCAACCTAGCACCCAGCCCTGGCCAAGCAACCAGACCATGGCACTAAGTGCCCCAGCCAGGCTTGGCTGCAACACCTCCAGGCACAGCGACTCCACCACCTCCCTGGGCAGCCCATTCCAATGCCAATTACTGTCTCTGCCAACAACTTCCTCCTAACATCCAGCCTAGACCTGCCCTGGCACAGCTTGAGGCTGTGTCCCCTTGTTCTGTTGCTGGTTGCCTGGGAGAAGAGCCCAACCCCACCTGGCTACAGCCTCCCTTCAGGCAGTTGTAGACAGCAATGAGCTCTGCCCTGAGCCTCCCCCAAACAATATCAGTGTTTTGCTTGGGGGGAGTTTCAGGGAAGGAGGAAGTGAATGAGCCTCTGATCCTTGTGCAAGGGACAGGCTACTCTGAAATCTCTTCCTTCTTCTGGAAAAGTGGAGTGGGTGCTAGCAGGGAGAATCAGCCTCTTTGTGGGCAAGGCAGGCTGAATTCTTCATGCTGCTTCTTGAAAGGATGTCTGTCAGAAGCAGGAACTTCATGAATCATAGAATCATAAAATGGTTTAGATTGGAAGGGACCTCAAGGATCATCCAGTTCCAACCCCCTGCCATAGGCAGTGGCACTTCCCATTAGAACAGGTTACTCAGGACCTCATTCAACCTGGCCTTGAACACCTCCAGGGAGGCTGTGGAGCACAGAATCACCCAATGTGATCTTTGATCACATTGTGTGGTTCTGTGCTCCACAACCTCCCTGGGCAACCTGCACCAGTGTCTCACCACCCTCATTGTAAAGAACCCTTTCCTAACATCTAGTTTCAGATCTCCCCTCTGCCAGTTCAAACCCATTCCTCCTCATCCTGGCATTACCAGACCTTGTCAGTAGTCCCTCCTCAGCCCTCTCCTGTATCCCACTTCAGATACTGGAAGGCCACTCTAAGGTCTCCTCAAAGCCTTTTCTTCTCCATCATGAAGGTGATCTCCAGTGACACATCATAGAAGTTGATGTCCAAGAGATCTCCAAGCTCTTCCAGTCCAACCTATCACCCAGCCCTAGTCAGTCAGCCAGACCATGGCACTAGTTGCCCCATCCAATCTTTGCTTGAACACTTCCAGGGCTGGTGATTCCACCCTAAATAAATGGCTTTCAGCAGAGGGACAGGACCTCACCCTGCACCAATTGCCTTTCCCTCCCCTTGCCTTGAGAGCAGAGTTTTGCTCCTGGAGAATGCTGGCAGACAAGCTCCAAGCCCAGCTGTGCTGGAGCTTGAAGACATGAATGAACAGTGCTGTCCTGGGGGCACTGATGTTGTTTGGAGAAAATTCTCCCAGGACATTAGGACTTGGAAGTGCTGAATTTGAAGAATTTGAGGTTAACTGGGGTCAGTCTTTCTGTTTGTAAGCTAAATCCAGCTTCTCCTTTCACCACTGATTCCCCTGTGATCAGTGGGTGGTGTGGCTTAAAGGTGAAACTGCTTGAGGGGTGGGAATAGGCCTGCAGTCTCCTCTCCCATTGCTGTGATGCCACTTTGCTTTAGAACAAGCTGTCCTTGGGGCTGGCACCACCTGCAGTGCTTTTGGGTCTGCACAGGAGGACATCTGCCCCTTTCACCTCCCTGGGACCATGCTTTATGCTTCATTCACTTGGGTGCTTCCTGGCGTTATCCTGGCTCTTGGCTGTGCCAGCCTGCCCTCAGTTTTCCCAGCCTTCTTACCTGAAAGTGGGAATTCTGCCCTGGTTGGGTTTCCCCAGGTCAGCAGAGCCTTGGTGCCTGGCTGGCATGGGCTGAAGCAGAAGCCAGAACTCAACTTGCCCTGGAGAAGAGACCTCAGAGCCACAAGGAGTCTGTTCCCACCTTTGCTTGTGGTGCTGGGGTGAGCTGGAAGGTGGCTCCCAGGCCTGCCTGGCAGGCAGAGGCTGGCTCCAGCGAGGTGGCTCCCAACTTGTTCTGCACACAAGCAGGCACAAAGCTTTGCTGATTTCCTTGCCCCCAGGCACCAGCCACGCTTGGGAACTGGCTCGCAGCTCTGCTGCTTGCAGAGACAGACAGGAGCTGAGGGTTTGGGCTCCTAGTCTCTCTTTCTTCCACAAAGTGCAAAGGGAGCAGGAGACCAGCTCCTGGCCCTGCTTCTGGGCAGGGAGTGTCTCCTGGGAACCAGCTCTCTGTGCCCACGAGAACTAGCAGGAGACAAGGGCTGACTCTTGGCTGGCAGTGCTGGAGGAGTCATGAGGCAATTAGGGAGATGTGTAGCAGTTGGGAACCTCTGGCCTTGAGCTTGTCCGTGGAAGATAGCTTTGCCCTGTATTTCTGGCTGAGACAGACTGTCACATTGCAGTGGGTGCTGGTGTGTGAGCCAGCTGCCTCCTTAGATCTTGTTGCTGCTGACATTACTTATCCTACAGTCGTAGAACTGCTTAGGCTGGAAGGGACCTCGGAGGTCATCTACACCAACCTCCCTGCCATGGGCTGCGACGCCTTTCCCCCAGGCTTGGCTGCTCAGGGCCTCATCCAGCCTAGCCTCAAACACCCCCAAGGAGGAGGCATCCACAAGCTCCCTGGGTAGCCAATTCCAGAGTCTCACCACCCTTGTACTGAAGAACTTCTTCCTGATCTGGAGTCTAACCCTGCTCTCCCTCAGCTAAAAGAGCGTTGCCCCTTGTCCTGTTGCTGGACACCCTCTGCAGCCTTCCTGTAGCATCCCCTCAGCTATTGGAAAGCAGCTCTAAGGTCTATCTTCTCTCAACAACCCAAGCTCCCTCACCCTATCCTCATAGCAGAAGTACTCCAGCCCTTGGATCATCTTTGTGGTCTCCTCTGGACTCTCTCCACCATTCCCATATCCTTCTTGTGCTGAGAACATCAGAACTAGACTCAGTATTCAAGGTGAGGTCTCACCAGGGCAGAGTAAAGGGAAAGAATCCCCTCTCTTGCCCTGCTGGCCACACTCCTCCTGATGCAGTTCCAGCCCTGTGTGGTCCTCATTACTGCTGGCACACCTTGCTGCGTTGCAGCTGGTTGTTTCTTCACCACAAATGCCACATGGTGCCAAAAAGCCTGCCAGGCCTCTCATGAACTCTTGCCCAGTTATAGTCTGTTGAGTTTAGTAGCCATAAACTTGCATTTAGGTGTCATCAAACTTGTTACCCTTGTAGCAGAGGTCTAAGTCTGCTTAGTACTGGGGGTAGTGGAAAGTTTGTCTTCCTGCCTGCCCAGCCCCTGTCCTGCATTGTCACTGCTCCTGTAAGGTAACTACAGAGGAGTGGATCTTGACAGCTCCTGCTGGTTTTGTAGTTGATTTGGATGAATCTGGAGAACTCTGGGAATCACAGAATCAAGCAGGTTGGAAGAGACCTCCAAGCTCATCCAGTCCAACCTAGCACCCAGCCCTGGCCAATCAACCAGACCATGGCACTAAGTGCCTCATGCAGGCTTCACTTGATTTGGATGAATAGTATTAATTTGCCATTCCAAAATCTCTTATGTGTTTCTGTGCTTGTCTGTATTCTTACTTGATTATTAAATGTTCATTTCTCTTTCCTTCCCAGAGGATGCTAAGCAAGTTTTTGGCCAGACCACGATTCATCAGCACATTCCTTTCAACTGGAATTCAGAGTTCGTCCAGCTGCACTTTGGGAAGGACAGGAAAAGGCACCTAACATACCCAGAGTTCACCCAGTTTTTACTGGTGGGTCTGATGCAATTCAGCTTGTCAAGAGTAATAAGGATTCAAGGCTCAAAAGTCTTTGCCAGCTTGCAGTTTAACACTGTTGGGGAAGCCAAAAGATAGCCCAGGTGGAGGCTTTTCCAGCCAGGGTGCTGCAGCTCAGGAGTGTGTTGATAAATAGGATGTGCTAGTGGTAAAATTGCTGATGGAGGCTACCTGGTGGTTGGGTTTGGGGTTTTTTTAATTCCCTTTATCCCCTTTCCTCTCCTCTTTTTTCCCCTTTCCTCTCCTCTTTTTTCCCCTTTCCTCTCCTCTTTTTTCCCCTTTCCTCTCCTCTTTTTTCCCCTTTCCTCTCCTCTTTTTTCCCCTTTCCTCTCCTCTTTTTTCCCCTTTCCTCTCCTCTTTTTTCCCCTTTCCTCTCCTCTTTTTTCCCCTTTCCTCTCCTCTTTTTTCCCCTTTCCTCTCCTCTTTTTTCCCCTTTCCTCTCCTCTTTTTTCCCCTTTCCTCTCCTCTTTTTTCCCCTTTCCTCTCCTCTTTTTTCCCCTTTCCTCTCCTCTTTTTTCCCCTTTCCTCTCCATTTCTTTCCTTTGCTTTTTTGTTCTCTTTCTCAGAGCTGTGTGCAGAAGCTGTTCTCATGCACACTGTTCTCTAGACAGAGATGTGAAATCAAAACCACAGACCTTAAAGCCTTAAAGTCTCCTCTATATTTAAATCCACGAGTGAAACAAAAAATCTTCAACAACAATACTGAGCATTTTGGCCTCTGTTGCCAGACTGGCATTAAAAAGTAGTTGTGTCTGTCAGCAGCAGGTCTTAAAGGTCTTCTGCAGCCAAAGCCATTCTGTGATTCTGCACTTGCCAAACATGTTTAAGTCAGTGCTGATACCCAGCAAAGATGTTTTGCTGCAAGCTCTTTCCACACATTTTTTTACTTTAGACATCTTTTGGATGATCAGCATCTCAGGGAGATGCTTTGCTTGTGATGCCTGCCTGTCTTCCTTTTCCCTTTGTTTGTGGTGCCTGCCTTCTTGCCTGTTTTCCCTTGCTGGTGATGCCTTTCTTCCTGATTTCCTTTCTTGTGATGCTTTTCTTCCTTCCTTTTTGATTTGCTTGTGACGCTTTCCTTCTTTCCTCTTGTGGTGCCTGCTTTCCTTCCTTTTTTTCCTGTCTTGTGGTGCCTTCCTTCCTTCCCTTTCCTTGGAATTCTTGGTTATTTATGTTTTAGTGTGCTTGGTTACAGCCAGTAAAGCAGTGTGCTGGTACAAAAGGCTCAGATTGTCTATATTTCAGCAGCACTGTTAAAAATAGCCTTCAGTAGGAAAAGTGATCCTTGAGGTGGTGCAACACGTGAGTTTCTTATTTGTATTCCTCCTGAATGCTTAATGCCTGTGTTAGTATTTACAGCAGAGAGTTTTAAAATGGGAGCCTGCTTCAAGACTGCAAGGTTGTTTTTTCTCTTGTTTACACAAGTATGTTAGTTCCCAGTAGGAGGTAGTATCATTTTGATGAGGAATAATTAAGATAATGCTATTGAGACAAATGTTTCAAATTGACTTGGTAGAACAGAGCCTAATTAACTTTGTATGAAGAGGATGTCAGGTATCACATGATTAAATGGTATTCCCTCAGGTTTTGTAGTGACTGTTGTAACTCCTAAGTAGCTAAGGCACAGAGCAGGTCTGTGACAGAATAGTGAACTAGAGCCCAAACCAACCTCACGAGGTTCAACCAGATCAAGGTGAAGGTCCTGCACCTGGAGCAATCCCCAGTATAGGCTGGACAGTAACTGGCTTGAGAGCAGCCCTGGGGAGAGGGACTTGAGGGTGCTGGTGGATGAGAAGCTCAGTTTGAGCCACCAGTGTGCACTTGCAGTTCAGAGAGCCAACTGTGTCTTGGGCTGCAGCAAGAGAAGTGTGGCCAGCAGGTTGAGGGAGGTGATTCTTTTCCTCTGCTCCACTCTGGTGAGACTCCAGCTGGAGTGCTTCATCCAGTTCTGGCACCTCTGTTACAGGAAGGATGTGGAGGTGCTGGATGTGTCCAGAGAAGGGCCATGAGGATGGTCAGAGGGCTGGAGCTGCTCTGCTATGGAAACAGACTGAGAGAGTTGGGGCTGTTCAGTCTGGAGAGAGGATTCCAAGGAGACCTCCTTGTGGCCTTCCAATATCTGGAGAGGGCTACAGGAGAGCTGGTGAAGGACTTTTTAGGGTGTTAGGTAGTGATGGAACCAGGGAGAATGGAGGAAAACTAGAAGTGGGTAGATTCAGATTGGATTTTGGGAAGAAGTTGTTCCCCAGGAGAGTGAGGTACTGGAACAGGTTGCCCAGGGAGGTGGTGGAATCCCCATCCTTGGGTGCTTTTAAGGTGTTTTTGAGGCCAGGCTGGATGTGGCTCTGAGCAACATGATGTAGTGTGAGGTGTCTCTGTCCTTGACAGGGAGGTCGGGACTAGGTGATCACAGGCTTACAGGGTATTAGGGGCTGGAAGATACCCAAGGAGATCATCGAGTCCAACCCCCCTGCCAGAGCAGGACAATACTATCTAACACAGATCACAGACGAACACATCCAGACAGGCCTGGAAAGTCTCCAGAGAAGGAGACTCCACAGCCTCTCTGGGAAGATCTTTGAGGTCCCTTCCAACCCTGATAATTGTGTGATTCAGGAAGAATTCTGAGGCTGCTCTGAACATGCTGTCAGCACTGGTGCAGGCAGCAAGGACTTTCCAATAATTAATTGGCCTAAGATGCTGCTGTAGCTGTGCACCATCAGTGCAGCCTGTTGGGGTGCTCAGGCAGTGGCAGCACTTGAGTACATCTCTTTACCTACTTTCTGAAACACAGAAACTCCCCTGCAGCATTCTGTTGTAGATGCTGGAGCTTGGGCACAAAAATGACTCTCAGCACAGCTGGGAGAGTTAATGTTCACAAGGCATAGGAAGCCTTCCTTTAAGCTCTGTAACCTTTGGTGCTCAGCCTTTCCCTCTGATCTCCTGCCTATGCATGAGTCAGGCTCCTTGGTCTGATGTCTAGACCTTGGACCTTAGACAGCAGGAGACCACAGTGGATACCAAATTACCTTCCTGCATTCCTGATGTGTGAATGCTCTTCACGTTGCATTTAACATGGACCAGATGGTTCTGCTCCAGGTACTGCTTTGTAAGTACAATGCAACTCTTAATGGAATAATCTGGCTGGCTTCAAATTCATTCACACTGGCTCCTCTTATGCCACATAAAGGTGTTCCATATTCATTACCTGTCGCAGTGTTTGGGCTAATCATCACTTCTGGCAAAGCTGAAGCTATGTAGAAAATACCATTAGTATATTTTTTTTATAGATGAATCTCTTCTGGCTTTAAATTAGAAGAGTTTCTGTGGGATTCTTGAATATTTACATCCTGCCAGCACTCTTTTTTGGTCTTCAAGTAACAGAGATACCCAAAAGTATAGCCTGCAAACTGCTTGGCTCTTCCACACTTCACAATCTCTTTGCATCAACCCACAGCTCCAGGTGTGGGTTTGGTTTGTTGTTACTTATTTTCCCCTGCTTCTCATTTTGCTAGCTTCAAATTTCCTCGTGTAGTTTCTGCTCTGTCACATCTGTGCCTGGATATGGTCATGTTCCATCCTCACTGCAGTAGCAAGGCTGCCTCACAAAGGGCAGCACTGGTCCCTTTCTCAGCATGTAAAATCAGTTCCATGTGATTAATTTTAACATATGTTTAAATGTTGGCTTGCTAAATCCTTTTCCAAACTGTTTGGGAATGTCCTTGTGCCCAGCAGGTTGGTTAATGCAGTAGTTACTCTCTTCTAGTTGAAGCCCAGCATCTACTCCAGTGGAAAGGGATTGTGCTGCATCTGATGACTTGTAGATCACAGAAACATCCAGCCAGGTTGGCAAGCACCCTCAGGATCACCATGCCCAACCTAGAACCCTACTCTACAAGAGTCACCTTAGAACATATCCCCAAGCCCCACAGGAAGTTGCTGGCAGAGAGAATGATTGGCATTGGAATGGGCTGCCCAGGGAGGTGGTGGAGTCACCTGGAGGTGTTGAAGCAAAGCCTGGCTTGGGGCACTTAGTGCCATGGTCTGGTTGCCTGGCCAGGGCTGGGTGCTAGGTTGGTCTGGCTGAGCTTGGAGGTCTCTTCCAACCTGCCTGATTCTATGATTCTATGGTCCAAACCACCCTTAAACACATCCAGGGTAGGTGACTCCACCACCTCCCTGGGCAGCTCATTCCAGTCCTTGACCACTCTCTCCATGAAAAATCATTTTCCTAATGTCCAATCTAAACCTGCCCAGCCTCAGCTTGAGGCCATTCCCCCTTGTTCTGTCTCCAGTAGCCTGTGAAAAGAGGCCAGCAGCATTGGGATGGAACCTAGACATAAATTCCTATCTGAGTGGAAAGCAAAGGAGCTTTTAATGAGCTGTAAGTGAAAGTTGAAGTAAAACCTCTCTGGTAGGAAATGATTTGGTGAAAATTCTGCTACCAGCAGTGCCTGCCATGATCTGCAAATTAATTTTGCACAGAGTCTTATGCTACCTGGGGGAATTATGGACTTCCAGCATCAAGGGAGAAGCTTTGTTTTCTGAGCATCTTTAAATGTACTAAAAATCTAGTGGGAAAAGGTTCTTCGGGATGAGTAATTTGTGTTGCAAAGCAGTGAGGATTGTGTTTCTTCAAACCTTCATCTGTCTGGGGTAAACAATGTTGGGCTGAAATAGGTGAAGCAATAGAAATTATTGCAAGTCTAGATAGCTGCTCTGAAAAAAAACCTACAGCTCTGCAGTTTGGGGCTTTCAGTTTAGTTTTCAGGTGCTGGTTTTTGTATTAGCTGCATGTCCGCAGCGTAGCTGATTCGCAGGTTGCATCAGGTTGGGAGATTGTCTTGTCCAACCTACCCCCTGCAGTCAGCAGGGGCACCTCCAGCTGGATCAGGCTGTCCAGGGCCACATTGAGGCTGCTCTTGAATGTCTGCAGGGATGGGGCCTCTGAACAGTGCCCAGATCACAGAAATGTAGAGCTTGGAAGAGACCTCCAGGGATCATAGAGTCATAAAATCAGTCAGGGTTGGAATGGATCACAAGGATCAGCCAGTTCCATCCCCCCTGCCATGGCCAGGGTCACCTCACAGGGCCAGGGCCACAGCCTCATCCAGCCTGGCCTTTAACACCTCCAGGGATGAGGCTTCAGCTGCTGCCCTGGGCAACTTTTTCCAGGCTCTCACCACCCTCATGCTGAAGAATTTCTTCCTAACATCCAGTCTGAATCTCCCCATTTCCAGCTTGGTTCCATTCCCCCGAGTCCTATCACTACCTGACAGCCTAAAAAGTCCCTCCCCAGCTTTCTTATAGCTCTCTTCAGATACTGAAAGGTCACAATAAGGTCACTTGAGAGCCTTCTCTCCAGACTGAACATCCCCAGCTCCCTCAGTCTCTCCTCATAGGAGTCCAACCCCCTGTCAGTAAAGAAAGTAGCGACAGATCTCTCCCTGCATTTCCATGCTGGATGCTGCCAGCACGACACTGCCAGGCAGTGTCAGTGGTTACAATCAGTTGGCTGGGAGAAGCAGAAGAAAGCAGCATTTGCAGTTTCCCCATCTGTAATCCTTCTAAATTCAATTTATTTTCTCTTTGCTGATGCTGACACTTAATGACAAACATTTTTTTGCTCATAGGTTTCCACCTGCTGGGTGGTATTTAGGGAGAGAAGAGTTACTATACATAACTCCTCTGTAGAGCTTTCTGCCTCCCAGGTAGCTGCCTGCCTCGAGCTGACGAAGGATTTTTTTGTGTTCTTGTGCTCCTCTCACTGTAAAGCTCTCAAAACTGCTTGCTTCCAGCTTTCTGTTGAAATTACAGTCACAATTGGAGGGAAGCAAGAGCTTACATGGCTGAATCCAGCCAGAGGGAGCATTATTGCTGAATTGTAGCCCTTCCACATAGGGGGCTGTAATGTAAAGGCAACGTGACAGAACTGAAATGGTAACAGTTCCAGTGACAACCCCCACAGACCCTTCTCATCCGAAGCAGAAAGTCCTGAATTCTTCACAGAACCACAGAATTAACCAGGTTGGAAGAGACCAATAGGATCATCCAGTCCAACCTATCACCTAACCCTTCTAATTAACTAACCCAAGGCACCAAGTGCCTCATCCAGCCTCCTCTTACTGACCCTTCTAATGAACTAACCCATGGCACCAAGTGCCTCATCCAGCCTCCTCTTACTGACCCTTCTAATGAACTAACCCATGGCACCAAGTGCCTCATCCAGCCTCCTCTTACTGACCCTTCTAATGAACTAACCCATGACACCCTCTTAAACACCTCCAGGGATGGGGTCTCCACCATCACCAGGCAGCCTGTTCCAGTGCCAGTCACTCTTTCCATGAAGAATTTCTTCCTGATGTCCAGCCTGAACCTGTCCTGGCACAGCTTGAGGCTGTGTCCTGTTGTTCTGCCCCTGGGTGCAGAGAGCCCAACCCCACCTGGCTACAGCCTCCCTTCAGGGAGCTGCAGACAGCAATGAGCTCTGCCCTGAGCCTCCTCTTCTGCAGGCTGCACACCCCCAGCTCCCTCAGCCTCTCCTCACAGGGCTGTGCTCCAGGCCCCTCCCCAGCCTTGCTGCCCTTCTCCAAACACCTTCCAGCACCTCAGCATCTCTCTTGAATTTTGGGATCCAGAACTGGACACAGCACTCAAGGTGTGGCCTGAGCAGTGCTGAGTACAGGAGCAGAAGGACTTCCCTGATCCTGGGAATCATGGTGTTGAAGCATAGACCAGTCTTTTGCCTCCTCCTCTTCTTCCACTTTCCTCCTCTTTCTTTTCATCATACCTTTCAGGTACAGTTTTGTAAAGCAGGAAAGTTCAGGAGACTGAAATAAAAAGACAAGCCCCATTTGGGTGGCAGCATAGAGAAGACTCCAGGGGGATCTTAGAGCTGCCTTCCAATACCTGAAGGGACCCTACAGGAAGGTTGCAGAGGGACTTCTCCTGATGGTGTCTAGCAGCAGGACAAGGGGGAATGGATTGAAACCAAGGGAAACTGGTTCAGGCTGCATCTTAGAAAGAAGCTCTTCAGTATGAAGGTGGTGAGACTCTCAAATGGGCTGCCCAGGGGAGGTTGTGGATGCCTTCTGCCTGCAGTTGTTTAAGAGCTGGTTGGATGGGGCCTTGAGCAGCCAAGTCTAATTGAGAGACATCCCTGATCATGGCAGGGAGGTTGGAGTTAGATATCTCTGAAGTAGCCTAAGCCATTCTGTGATTCTGAAGTAGATAAGAAGGAAGGATGGCAGCTGCAGACCTCAGGCAGGTCTGATCCTAAACCATCTGAATTTACCTTTCAGCCTTCACTCTGTTCTCTTGAATGCTGCAGTGACATAAATACCAACTTAGAGCAGTCTGTATTCACTGTGACACTGTGCTGGCAATTCTCAGCTTGTCTGAGTCTTGCCTTAATGGGACTTTTAAGGCATGGATTTGCAAATAGAATGGAAACAGTGGGATAATGTCATGCTCCACTGCAAGATTTGCACAGTGGTGCTGACACACTTTGGCTCTGATTCCATTTGTTGAATCATGGAAGTTGCACACAGAGTATCCAATTGAAATTAGATTTTGTTTTCTTAAGTGTGAGCTCTCCTCTGTTCAGATGATGATTTTGAACCTAACCTTTCTTTTTATTTGCTCTCCCCCTCCCTGTGTTTTCAGGAGATACAGTTAGAACATGCAAAACAAGCTTTTGTGCAGAGAGACAATGCTCAGTCTGGCAGAGTCACAGCGATGGACTTCAGGGACATTATGGTCACTATCCGCCCACACATGCTGACTCCATTTGTAGAAGAATGTCTAGTTGCTGTAAGTAGTTCTGGTGTCCCACCTGGCAGAGAGCTGGGATACACCCATGGGATTCTTGTTTTGGTGTACTCCAACTATCCCAGCTTCTGGGTGCTTGTTTTTGAGTTTATATCTACACACATGGATGGAGGTGTTCAGGGAACATGTGGACATGGCACTCTGGGACATGGTTTAATGGCTGTGCTGGTGTGAACAGTTCTGATATCCCAACTGGCAAAAGCTGGGATACACCCATGGGATTCTTGTTTTGGTGTACTCCAACTATCCCAGCTTCTGGGTGCTTGTTTTTGAGTTTATGTCTACACACATGGAAGGAGATGTTAAGAAACATGTGGACATGGCACTCTGGGACATGGTTTAATGGCTGTGCTGGTGTTGGGTTGGAGGTTGCATTCAGGGATCTTACAGGCCTTTTCCAACCAAAATGCTTCTGTGATTCTGTGTTTCTAAGCCTTACTGCAGAATGTCTACAACTACCTGAAGGGGCATTGTAGCCAGGTGGGGGGTGGCCTCTTCTCCCAGGCAACCAGCAATAGAACAAGGGGACACAGTCTCAAGTTGTGCCAGGGTAGGTATAGGCTGGATATTAGGAAGAAGTTCTTCACAGAGAGAGTGATTTCCCATTGGAATGGGCTGCCCAGGGAGGTGGTGGAGGCACCGTCCCTGGGGGTCTTCAAGAAAAGCCTGGATGAGGCACTTAGTGCCATGGTCTGGTTGACTGGATAGGGCTGTGTGATAGGTTGGACTGGATGATCTTGGAGGTCTCTTCCAACCTGGTTGATTCTATGATTCTATGTGTACCCTGAGTGTTAGTGGTCTCTTGAGACAGAAGACAAAGCAGGTTGTTGGGCCTTAGTAATGGCCTAGAAATGGAGAGTTTGCCTATTTCATAGAATTAGGCAGGTTGGAAGAGACCTCCAAGCTCATCCAGTCCAACCTGTCACCCAGCCCTGTCCAGTCAACCAGACCAAGGCACTAAGTGCCTCATCCAGTCTTTCTTGAGCACCTCCAGGGACAGCAACTCCATTTCCAGCCATTGCACCATGGTAAAAACTGTGTCAGGATGTCACTGCATCCCACTCAAGCGGTTAACCTCAAAAGGCTTGTTTTGTAATATCAATTCTAAGCTCCTGAGTGCAATTTCCAAGCACCTGGGACAGTGAAGGAACTGAACCCACCACCCCTGGGCAATCACACAGGCTCACAGCATATTAGGTGTTGGAAGGGACCCATGGAGGTGATCGAGTCCAATTCACTATGCATTCACTGATAGCTGTGCACTTACTTTTCAACCTGAAGTGCAGAAACCAAATCAGACATTGCAGTTCTGCCATTTCACTGAAGGAAAACCAGGAGGGAGATGTTTGGCTTTGAGCAGTTTTTAATCTTGGGAACTTGCAGCAGCACTTTCTGAGTAATCCAAAGTCTGGCCTTGTCCAGGTTTAGGGAAACCTATTTTGCTTTGGCTTGCAGGAAAGAATTCCAGGGAGATATGTGAAGGGATGAGAACTGCTAAATCCTGCCCAGAATACTGGAAGAAGCATCCAGCCAGAAGACTTAGGGACTGACAATCAGAGCTGATAGTTTACTCCTTGGTTCTCTCCCCAGTCTTGTTATCAGCTTTCCTGGGTCATACAACTCTGTCATAAAACATGAGGGAAGATTTTCTTTGATTCTCCCTCAAGGTCAATTACATTTTGGCAAGCTTCTCAGAAATCTGCTTCAGTGCTGATCTTAGGCTTTAAACAGGGATTTGAGCCAATAATTCTTCTGTGTGCAGACTCAACATCTGCATGTGGTGCCACATCCAGTTGGCAGCTGTCACTAGTGCTGTGCCTCAGGGATCAGTGCTGGGCTCAGTCCTGGTCACTATCTTTATTGATGATCTGGACCCCAGGGGACTGAGTCCAGCATCAGTAAGTTTGCAGATGACACCAAGCTAGCAGCAGCTGTGGAGCTGTTGAAGAGTAGGAGAGCCCTGCAGAGGGACCTGGCCAGGCTGGATGGGTGGGCAGAGGCCAATGGGATGAGACTGAAGAAGGTCAAGTGCAGGGTTCTACACTTTGGCCATAACAACCCCAAGCAGCACTACAGGCTGGGACAGAGTGGCTGAGAGCAGCCAGGAAGAAAGGGCCCTGGGGGTGCTGGTAGAGAGGGACTGAAGCTGAGGCAGCAGTGCCCAGGTGGGCAGCAGAGCCAATGGCATCCTGGGCTGGCTCAGGAGCAGTGTGGGCAGCAGGACAAGGGAGGTTCTTGTGCCCCTGTGCTCAGCACTGCTCAGGCCACACCTTGAGTGCTGTGTCAAGTTCTGGATCCCAAAATTCAAGAGAGATGTTGAGGTGCTGGAAGGTATTGAGAGAAGGGCAGCAAGGCTGGGGAGGGGCCTGGAGCACAGCCCTGTGAGGAGAGGCTGAGGGAGCTGGAGGTGTGCAGCCTGCAGCAGAGGAGGCTCAGGACAGAGCTCATTGCTGTCTGCAGCTGCCTGCAGGGAGGCTGTAGCCAGTTGGGGTTGGGCTCTTCTCTCAGGCAACCAGCACTAGAACAAGAGGACACAGTCTCAAGTTGTGCCAGGGGAGGTCTAGGCTGGATGTTAGGAGGAAGTTGTTGTCAGAGAGAGTGATTGGCATTGGAATGGGCTGCCCAGGGAGGTGGTGGAGTAGCCATAGCAAAGCCTGGCTGGGGCACTTAGTGCCATGGTCTGGTTGCTTGGCCAGGGCTGGGTGCTAGGTTGGACTGGATGATCTTGGAGGTCTTTTCCGACCTGCTTGATTCTATGCACACTGCTTAGAAATAAAGACTTAGGCTCAGTGCTCCTTTGAGAACGAGTAGGGGTTCAGACCTTACCGCTCCCCTTTTGTCTGCCTGCCTGATCTAAGCCTGGCAGCTCACCGCTGCTTTTCCACGGCTTGGATTGCCTGTGGATTGGAATGTTTCAGCTGACCTTTCTCAGAATGTGTTTTGCTTTGCCCTGGGATCTTTCTGTAGAGCAATATACTTTACATGTAGAAGTAGATTTCCTCATTACTAGAAATAAGGCAGCTTATGAAACATTTCCAACCGAAGCAGGGACTGAAACTTGAACTTTGTGAACGACTACTGGTTATGTCCTTATAATCCTGCATATGTGTTTGTTTAGGTTTGTAGGGTGGGGAGACTTTGACGTTCTGGTCATGATTAGTTTCAGTAACATAAGAATCTTGCATGGGTTTCTTTCTTTTGCAGGGTGGGTTGGGTTTTTTCTTTCCTTTCCTCCAAGCAAGCCTGCGCTGCCCTTGCTCTGGTGAAATAACATTGTTTGAAAGCCTTTAGTGCAAGGTTTTTCTTAGGCTTGTAACAGTCTTGCTTCTTTTCCTGTCTCTACTCTAGGCTGCTGGAGGTACCACTTCCCATCAGGTCAGCTTTTCCTATTTTAATGGATTTAATTCTCTCCTTAACAACATGGAGCTCATTAGGAAGATCTACAGTACTCTGGCTGGAAACAGAAAAGACGTGGAAGTCACTAAGGGTGGGTTGAAACTTTGGCTGGCTGGAAGTTTTCCTTGGGCAGTTGGTTTTTGGGGTTGGGTGGAGGGGAAGGCCTCATCTGTGTGCTCTTAAATCAGTGTGGGGGTGGGGGGAGGGGAGAGGGAGGAGGAAGCCTCGTTAGCATTCCTTGGTATCCCGCTCAGATTTGTGCGCTCCTGTTGGATTCCACCCTCCAGGTTTTTCCTTTGGTTTCAATCAGCAAACTGAGGTAGGGGGGAGGGGAGGGCAGGGTGAGGAAAGTATGTAAAGATATTTAAAAGCTAAGAAAAAAAAAAACCAACCCAAAACTTCCTAGGACTCCTGCCAAATTGGCAGCCTATTAAAGTGACCTTCAAGGGTAGCTGAAGAATTCCATCAACTTGTAGTGGCGGCACAGTAAGCTGATCTACAAGCCTGGAACAAGATGTTATCTGCTCTATCTAACCACTTTTAGAGAGAATTCCCTCTGCAATGCCAAACTTTCATTAATGTGGCCTGCTGGGATTATGCATGAGAAGTTCCCCATCTCTTGACTCCTGAGGTTGTGTTTTCTTCTCTTTGGTGTTTTTTTTATTTGCCTTTTTTATTTGATTTTTTTTTTATTCCCCCTTCCCTGCCCCTTCCTCCCCTCCTCTGACCTGCAGCTGATTGATACCTTATGGCAAAGATCCTAAATCCTGCTGATAGCACTGAAGGATAGAACATTTGAGTCATGCTTTCATGTAGTAGCAGCAACGCTTTTGCAGTGACTCACTTTTATTCCTCTTCTCCTTCTACCAGCGTCTTCTACTTGATACTAAAATGCAAAGCAGCTCTGGAGTGCTCTGGGTTATTTGTTCTGCTTTGCTTTGTTTTTCTTTCACTGGGTAGGTTTAGATTGGACATTAGGAAAAAGCTTTTCACTTTCCACTCTAGATAGGAATTTATGTCTGGGTCCCATCCCAATGCCTCTCCATGTTGCACTGCTGGCCTCTTCTCACAGGCAATTGGAGACAGAACAAGGGGGAATGGCCTCAAGCTGAGGCTGGGGAGGTTTAGATTGGACGTTAGGAAGAAATTTTTCACAGAGAGAGTGGTCAGGGACTGGAATGAGCTGCCCAGGGAGGGGATGGAGTCACCCAGCCTGGCTGTGTTTCAGGGTGGTTTGGATGTGGTGCTTAGGGCTGTGGTTTCAGGTGAATCTTGTAGAGTGGAGTTCCAGGTTGGCCTTGGTGCTCCTGAGGGGCTTTGCCAGCCTGCATGTTGCTGTGATTCTGTGTAGTTGAGGCCTCATTCTTGGAGGTATTCACAGTAAGGCTCAACAGGGCTTCTCCTCTAGGAGGACGATGTCCCTGCTGACTGCAGAGGGGTTGGACTAGATGCCCTTGCAGGTCCCTTGCAACCCAAACTGTTCTGTGATTCTGTGATCGTTGGACAGTTACATTTTGTTGGGAAGAGTCTGTCTGCATGTGATGCTGAGACCCAAAATGCACACCAGTGTGAATGGAGCATAAATCAAGGAGGAGTGGAGAGCTCTGCTGGAGAGAATGGGCTGAAATTAAGAAGAGGTTCCAAGGGAGCCTAAGGATTTGAGGAGCTCCAGGTGTGCAAACCAACTGTCCTTCACTTGCAGAACTTTGCCTTTTTCCATGCTCCCTCTGTCTCCCTGTTGCTGGATGTCATTGCTGATGGGAGGGATCAGCCTGCTCCAGTATTTCACCACTCTCAGTGTAAAGAGTAGGGTTCTAGGTTGGACTTGGTGATCCTGAGGGACTTTGCCAACTTGGATATTTCTCTGATTCTCTGGTTTTATTCCACCCTTCTCCCTCCCCTATCAGCATCTTCTTAATACTAATATACAAAACATCTCTGGGGTGCTGGGTATTGTTTGCTCTGATTCACTTAGGTTGTGTTTTCTGTGGGTTTTATTCTGTTGCAGAGGAGTTTGTCCTGGCAGCTCAGAAATTTGGTCAGGTTACGCCCATGGAAGTTGACATCTTGTTTCAGTTAGCAGATCTGTATGAGCCACGAGGGTGAGTGGAGAATTGTCTCTCTTTTTGGAAGCAGTTGGGAGGGTGGTGGTGACTTCTTGTTCATCTGAAGTCCAGCTGTGAGCAGATTCTAAGCTGAGTTCATTTCCTCAGGCGCATGACGTTAGCGGACATTGAAAGAATTGCTCCTCTGGAGGAGGGGACATTGCCCTACAACCTGGCTGAGGCTCAGAGGCAGGTAAGGACACTCTGATGTTGTTATCACTTTCCAGTGCCAGGTATATAGATAGCCAACCTCCTCCTGTGAGCTGCTTTTCTTTTGTGTTGTGTAATATCTGGGAGGAATAACCTCTGGTTAGAGATTGCTTTTTATTTGCATCCTTCCATCTCTTCTCTGTGCCTTTTTCTCAGGCTGCATTTTGACAGGGTAGATGTGATTGACTTCAGAGTGATAATATGGATATGAGTGTCATCCAGCCACATAGTAAATAGGAAGGGTGTACCTAATTAAGGGACTTATGTTCTGAGATTCTGTTGCTCTCTGATATTTTTAGTGAGGAAAGAAGACTTTCTGCTTCAGATAGGGATGGTGAATTCAGCATTTAGCCTGCAAATGGCAGCTCTTGTTCTGAACACTCACACACACAGAGATTCGTTGAAAGGTTTGGATTGGAAGGGACCTTAGAGATCATCTAGTTCCAACCCCCTGCCATGGGCAGGGACACATCCCACTAGACAAGATTAAGGATGGGGAGGGGGCATCCACAAGCTCACTGTGCCAGTCTCTCACCACCTTCACTGTAAAACATGTATTCCTAATCTCCAGTCTCAGTCTCCCCTCCTGAACCCTCAATCCATTCCCCCTTGTCACTACAAGCCCTTGTAAAATGTCTCTCCCCAGCTTTCTTGTGGGCCCATTTCAGGTCCTGGAAGGCTGCTCTAAGATTTCCCGGAAGCACTGAACAGATCCAGCTCTCTGAACCTGTCCCACAGGGCAGATTTTTCATCCCTCTGTTCATCTTCATGGCCCTTCTCTGGGCTGCTTTGTCCTGAAAGGAGATTGTAGTCAGGTTGTGGCTGGTCTCTTCTGCCAGGCAAGCAGCAACAGAACAAGGGGACACAGTCTCAAGTTGTGCTGGGGGAGGTACAGGCTGGATGTTAGGAGGAAGCTGTTGGCAGAGAGAGTGATTGGCATTGGAATGGGCTGCCTAAGGAGGTGGTGGAGTTGCCATCCCTAGAGGTGTTGAAGCCAAGCCTGGCTGGGGCACTTAGTGCCATGGTCTGGTTGATTGGCCAGGGCTGGGTGGTGGTCAAGAAAAGACTGGTTGGGGCACTTAGTGCCATGGTCTGGTTGATTGGCTAGAATCATAGAATCATAGAATCAAGCAGGTTGGAAGAGACCTCCAAGCTCATGCAGTCCAACCTAGCACCCAGCCCTGGCCAGTCAGTTAGATAGGGCTGGGTGCTAGGTTGGACTGGATGAGCTTGGAGGTCTCTTCCCACTTGGTTGATTCTGTGATTCTCTGCTCTGCTGAATGTCAAACCAGGAGGGGTTATATTTAGTTTACCATGACAGCTTCAGTGAAAACATTGATAATCACTGCATTTGCAACACCTCAAGGTTCTTGGCTTTAGAAGAAACAACAGCAAATGAACCTGAGTTGTGTTTAAGGCAAGAAGGAAAAACAAGAGAGTGTTCTTCAAGTGGCAAACTTCCTCACCTCCCAGTTTTCATATCATTTTAGCCTATCTGATCTCATCACTGCCAGGAGTTTCTGTACAGATAGATTTAAAACTAACCTTCTGTGCCTCTCTGTCTCTATTTTAAGGCAGCCTTGACTTTGTGTCTTGTGAGACTAAGAGGTTTTTGGTTGGGGTTTTATTTTCCCCTGCTCTGCTCTGGGTCTACACAGAGACGCCAGTTTGACCACAGTGGGTTGATGCAGGCTACATTTTTAGGACTAGCAGGCCAGAAGCCAGGCCTCTGTGTGTGTGTGTGTCTGTGTACACATGCTTCTCTTTCCCTCCTCTTTCTTCTTCTCCTCCCCCCCACCACCATCTGAACACCACCACCACCACTCCAAGGCAGTATCTGCGGTGGTGGTTTTCTGTTTGTTTGAGGAGTGACTAAATGTTGACTGTGCTGGGATGAATTCTGATGACTTGGCTCCCAGAAGCTCACCATCTATTCCTAGAAGACTCCTAAAGGAGTTAAAAGCTTTTGCATTGGGCTGCGTATCAAGTGAAGTTAAGTTACCATAGGTGGCAGTAAAATGTAGCCAGAAACTCGGTGCTGAAAGGAAGCAGCTTCTTGTTTTTCCCTTGGGGCCACTGTCTTTGAGAGGAAGATTTATGCCATTTTAAGAGGCTGAGACACATGAATCTGCTGAAGTCTTACCATTTCTTCTACCTATCTGTTTCACCTCTTTGTTTTCCATCCAATTCCTTTCCAGCAACTGCTTGATCATGAGGCCAAAAAGATTTTCATAGAATCAAGCAGGTTGGCAGAGACCTCCAATCTCAGCCAGTCCAACCTAGCACCCAGCTCTAGCCAGGCAACCAGACCATGGCACTAAGTGCCTCACCCAGGCTTTTCTTGAGCACCTCTGCATGGATAGCCTCAATTTCTTACCTGTCCAATTCCTACATTAAAATATTAGCTACAACTTCCAACATTTTCAGGGGGAAAAAAAACCTCAGTATCACTATATTTATTTTGTCCTTTTTACTTGTCACATCCTAAAAACCTGATAGAAATAAAGCATTGCAAAAAGTGATTGGAAGTGTGGGAGGCTTAACCACCCCAGCAGAATCTCTGTTCTCCTAATTCTTTTCTGTCACTTCTAAATCTGCAGCACTTCTGAAAGGTAAAATGTCCCTTGGGTGGAACCCAGCACTCCTGGACTGTGAGCAGAATGAAACTGGGGGTCTGCTTTATCAAACCTGATCTTGCTTTAGCTGATTATGTCTGAGCAATGCCTGCATGCTTGTGTTGATAGCCTGTGAAGTACTACGTGTCCCTGGCTTTGGTGGCAGTAGCAGAGGAATCCCAAACTGGAGCTGCTTTTAGCTCTCGAGGATGAATGACTGAAGTGTGCATATGCAGACCACGGATTCTGGAGCTGAATAATTTTGTTGTGCTATCAGTCTCTCTTTTCTTTCCTATTCCAACCTGAAGAGGCACTTAGAAATCAGGGGAAAAGGAAATAATAACAGAACATAGAATCCCCAGTGTATTGTGGGATCTTTTTTTTTCCCCCAGCTACCTCTGTAGTCACATCTGTCTGATCATGAGATGGTCTCTTGTGTGACATAACCATGTCCTGATTATTTTTTCTTGTCTTCCCTTTTATGTTACATCCTGCCTCGACAGAAATCTCCAGGAGATGTGTCTCGACCTGTCCTCATCCAGATTGCAGAATCAGCCTACAGGTTTGCCCTTGGTTCAGTTGCTGGAGGTTAGTCATGGCTGAGATGAAAAACAAACAGACTCATCTTTGCTGGTTGGGGTTTGTCTTATTTTCTTCTACTCTTCTGCCTTCCATATAAGTGTGGAAGGCTGATCAGTCTTCCCCTTGAAGCCCTGTCTAAGGGCTTAGCTCTGTCTAAGATTGAAGGGGAAGGGACTGCCAGCTCTACAAGAGTGTTGGGATGAGCTGCTTGAAAGAGTCCAGTGCAGAGCCACAGAAATGATGGAGTGGAATGTCTTTCTCATGAGAAGGGACTGAAGGAGCTGGAGCTCTTTGGTTTGGGGAAGAGGAGCCTGAGGGGTGGCCTCATTAATGTTTCGCAGTATGTAAAGGGTGAATGCAAAGAGCATGGAGACAGGCTCTTCAGAGTGATGCCCAGTGCCAGGACCTGGGGTGCTGGTAGAGAGTATCTGAGGATGAGCCAACAGTGTGCCCAGGTGGGCAGGAGTGCCAATGGCATCCTGGCCTGGAGCAGAAACAATGTGGCCAGCAGGACAAGGGAGATTCTTCTGCCCTTGTGCTCAGCACTGCTCAGGCCACACCTTGAGTGCTGTGTCCAGTTCTGGGCTCCTGAATTGAAGAGAGATGTTGAGGTGCTGGAAGGTGTTTGGAGAAGAGCAGCAAGGCTGGGGAGGGGACTGGAGCAGAGCCCTGTGAGGAGAGGCTGAGGATGCTGGGGGTGTGCAGCCTGCAGCAGAGGAGGCTCAGGGCAGAGCTCATTGCTGTCTGCAGCTCCCTGCAGGGAGGCTGTAGCCAGGTGGGGTTGGTCTCTTCTCCCAGGCAACCAGCACCAGAACAAGGGGACACAGTCTCAAGCTGTGCCAGGGGAGGTCTAGGATGGATGTGAGGAGGAAGTTGTTGTCAGAGAGAGTGATTGGCATTGGAATGGGCTGCCCGGGGAGGTGGTGGAGTTGCTGTGCCTGGAGGTGTTGAAGCCAAGCCTGGCTGGGGCACTTAGTGCCATGGTCTGGTTGATTGACCAGGGCTGGGTGCTGGGTTGGACTGGCTGAGCTTGGAGCTCTCTTCCAACATTGCTTGCTTCTATGAACTGATACTCAAGATGTAAACGTAGAAGATGTCAGTTGCAGTCAAACACTGCAAAATCAAAATCCTCTTTCCTCACAGTTGGATGTTTTTGGTTGTCTTTGCAGCTGTTGGAGCCACTGCAGTGTACCCCATCGACCTGGTCAAAACTCGGATGCAGAACCAGCGCTCTACAGGCTCCTTTGTGGGAGAGCTGATGTACAAAAACAGCTTTGACTGCTTCAAGAAAGTGCTGCGCTACGAAGGCTTCTTTGGGCTTTATAGAGGTAAGGTGAAAAGATGCTCTGTACTAATGGTAGCAAGAGTTCAGTGGGTGTCCAACACAAGGGCATGGAACTGTTGGAGCCAGTCCAGAGGAGGTCACCAAGATGCTCAGAGGACTGCAGCAGCTCTGCTCTGAGGACAGGCTACAAGAGTTGGGGCTCTGCAGCATGCAAAAGAGAAGGCTTGGAGGAGACCTTGGAGTGGCCTTCCAGCATCTGAAGGGGGCTAGAGGAAGGCTGGGGAGGGACTGTTGACAAAGTCTCGTAATGACAGGACAAGGAGGAATGGGTTTAAACTGGCAGAGGGGAGATTTAGACTAGATGTTATGAGGAAGTTCTTTACAGTGAGGGTGGTGAGACACTGGCACAGGTTGCCCAGGGAGGTTGTGGAGCACAGAATCCCCCAATGTGATCAAAGATCACATTGGGGGATTCTGTGCTCCACAATCTCCCTGGGGATGTTCAAGGCCAGGCTGGATGAGGCCTTGAGCAACCTGTTCTAGTGGGAGGTGTCCCTGCCTATGGCAGGGGGTTGGAACTGGATGATCTTTGAGGTCCCTTCCAGCCTAAACCATTCTGTGATTCTATCTTGGCTCATGTAGGCTCTTTTTATTTTCACCTCATCCCAGTTACAGTGTAAGTTCAGCCTCGGAGCATCATGAACCACACTGCATGAGACTCCAGTTTTTCTCTGTCACAGAGAGAGCAAATTAGAGTTCTGATAGCTCAGTTACTGAGAGCTCTTATCCCCCTCTGCTAGATTCATTGGGGAGGATTTGAAACTTGTGTTCCTTGCTTTTCAGCCAGCTTGCTTAGAAACTTTGTATAGCTTTGGTGGTGGTGACAGAAAATGGATTGCTGAAGGCTTTTGAGGCAGGAATGGAGAACTGAGGATTTCAGGAAAATATTGACATGATTTATGGAATCATAGAGTCAGTCAGGGTTGGAAGGGACCACAAGGATCACCCAGTTCCAACCCCCCTGCCATGAGAGTGCACACCTCACATTAGATCAGGCTGTCTACAATCTCATCCAGCCTGGCTTTAAACGCCTCCAGGGATCTATGATCATAGAATCAACCAGGTTGGAAGAGACCTCCAAGATCATCCAGTCTAACCTATCAGATGTCAGTCTCAAGTTGTGCTGGGGGAAGTATGGGCTGGATGTTAGGAGGAAGTTCTTCACAGAGAGAGTGATTGGCATTGGAATGGGCTGCCCAGGGAGGTGGTGGAGGAGGCACCGTCCCTGGAGGTGTTCAGGAAGGGACTGGATGAGGCACTTAGTGCCATGGTCTGGTCGATTGGATGAGGCTGAGTGCTAGGTTGGACTGGATGATCTTGGAGGTCTCTTCCAACCTGGCTGATTCTATGATTCTGTTAGGATGAAGCTCTTTACAGTGAGGGTGGTTGAGCACTGATACAGGTTGCTCAAGGAGATAGTTGAGGCTGCATCCCTGGAGATACTGAAGGGGCTCTGGGTAGCTTGATCTAGTTGAGGCTGTCCCTGCTTTCTGCAGGGGTGTAGGGGTACATGAGCCTTGGAGTTCCCTTCCAACCCCACTAATTCTATGATTTGACAAATTTATGTGCACAGAAAGAACTCTCCAGAAACTTAGGTTGTAAAAGAAGTGCTTGAAACAACACGGAAGTGAAGCGGTGTGGTACATGTGCGCTCTTTAGCGCAAGAGCAGAGTTACTGGGGGCTGGCTAAGTAGCTCCTCTGCAGAGTACAGACTGGTAATTATTGCAGCACAATTGGAGATGGGAAGGCTCTGTTATTATTGACTGAGCTTCAGGCAGGCTCTTTTTTTTTTGTCTGAGGAGGCTTAATAATTTCATGAGGAGCACTGACGTGGGTTCTTTTTGAAGGCTTTCTAACAGCCAGGATCTTAAAAAGTCCCAATTATTGGCTGAAGAACAAAAGGTATTCCCTGCAAGTGTATCTCTGCTTCTTCCAGAGCCAACATGCACAATTCCATTGTTAATCTGCTTTCTGGCTTCTTCAAACTCAAGCCCAGTGAGTGGGATTTTCACCGGTGGAAAAAAAAAGCCCTCAGGAATGGCACAGATGCATGCTCTTAAATCCATTTCCTTGGTGTGTTTTTGGAGTGATTGTTTTGCTGTCAGGTTGTTGGGGGACTTCAGGAACCTTCATTGTGGCTTGTCATAGAATCAGCCAGGTTGGAAGAGACCTCCAAGCTCATCCAGCCCAACCTAGCACCCAGCTCTGTCCAGTTTTAGAATCAACCAGGTTGAAAGAGAGCTCCAAGCTCAGCCAGTCCAACCTAGCACCCAGCCCTGGCCAATCAACCAGACCATGGCACTAAGTGCCCCAGCCAGGCTTGGCTTCAACACCTCCAGGCATGGCCACTCCACCACCTCCCTGGGCAGCCCATTCCAATGCCAGTCACTCTCTCTGACAACTTCCTCCTAACATCAGCCTAGACTTCCCAAGGCACAGCTTGAGACTGTGTCCCCTTGTTCTGTTGCTGGGTGCCCAACAGAAGAGCCCAACCCCACCTGGCTACAGCCTCCTTCCAGGTAGCTGTAGACAGCAATGAGCTCTGCCCTGAGCCTCCTCTGCTGCAGGCTGCACCCCCCCAGCTCCCTCAGCCTCTCCTCAGAGGGCTTGTGTCCCTCTGTTCCCTGTCCCTTCCACTCTCCTTTTCAGTCTTCCAAGCAGGTTTGAATAGTGAAATCTCAGGCAGCTTGGTGGAGCTGAAACTCCAAACCCAGGGCAATAATCTCATTTCTGGATTATATAGTAGGGATTGTGTGATGGTAGAGAACACCATCATTTCAGAGACAAAGTCAGACCTCTGTTTCTCCAGATTCTCTCTTAATGGCCACTCTGGTTTAACTTCTGGTTTTAAAGAGCCAAACAGAGAAAACTCCTTCCACATGTGGAGTTTCCTCTCTGCAGTCCAGGCTGTTCTGAGAAGGTGATGCTGAAGGAAGTCAAGCAGCTGAATGCAGAGGGAAGGATTCTGGTTAAGAAAACATGAGAGGAGCTTTTTGTAGATTAATATATGGACCCAATTTCAGTTCTTTCAGCAAGAATAATCTCATTCTGATCTTAAATCCTGCATTAGGTAAGGCAAACTACTACAGACTGGATCCCTTTTACTCATAGGTAACTGCTATTCTCTCTTACACCCTGTGGTGAACTCAGAGCTGAGTGGATGTGGAAGGTTTTCCCCACTGAAGGAAGGAGCAGTCATTGGCACAATTCTCCTGCACAGCTGAATAATGATCAGAACCTTTACAAACATTATGGGGGAAACACTGGCAGCAGTTTCTTCTTTGTCATCATCTTCTGCTCTGCCCTGGTGAGACCTCATCTTGAGTGCTGCGTTCAGATTTGGGCTCCCCAGTTTAAGAGAGACAGGGATGTGCTGGAGAGGGTCCAGTGGAGGGCTGTGAGGGTGATGAGGGGACTGGAGCAGTGCCTGATAAGGAGAGGCTGAGGGCCCTGGGGCTGCTTAGTCTGCAGAAGAGAAGACCAAGAGGGGTTTAATAAATGTCTATAACTGTCTGAGGGCTGGGGGTCAGGAGGGGGGGACAGGCTCTGCTCACTGCTCCCTGGGATAGGACAAGCAGCAGTGGATGGAAGCTGCAGCACAGGAGGTTCCAGCTCAGCACAAGGGGGAACTTCTTTCCTGTAAGGGTCCCAGAGCCCTGGCACAGGCTGCCCAGAGAGGCTGTGGAGTCTCCTTCTCTGGAGCCTTTCCAGGCCTGTCTGGATGTGTTCCTGTGTGCCCTGAGCTAGATTGTATGCCCCTGCTCTGGCAGGAGGGGTTGGACTGCATGATCTCTTTGGGTCCCTTCCAACCCCTGACATCCTGTGAGCTGTGATCCACTACAAGGAAGCAATCAGGAATTACAAACCCTGCTCAGCCCTTTCAGCTGATACTTAGACACACAGGACATGTTTCCATCCAGTGAGGGGAGCAGGTTTGGGTTTTTTCCCTTTTTTAATTATTTTTATTCTGGTACTCATTGTTTTAGTCCAGATTTGAAAAGGGCAAACCCACATGTTCCAAACCACACCATCTCAGATAAGGATAAATTACACCATCTTGTGGATATAAAGAGAGCACTGAATTCATGCCAGTTTGGTTCTAGGGATAATCAGTGTTTCCACTGAGGAGATAGTTTGATGTAAGAAGAAAAATCAACCCAGCCAGACCAAACAACAAACACCTGAACTTCTGGAGTATCTTTGTCATGTGACATATTTCACCTTGCAAAGGGGTTGGAAGGGACCTCTGTAGAGAATCATATCATAGAATCAGGTAGGTTGGAAGAGAGCTCCAAGCTCATCCAGCCCAACCTAGCACCCAGCCCTGGCCAAGCAACCAGACCATGGCACTAAGTGCCCCAGCCAGGCTTGGCTTCAACACCTCCAGACACAGCCACTCCACCACCTCCCTGGGCAGCCCATTCCAATGCCAATCACTCTCTCTGACAACAACTTCCTCCTAACATCCAGCCTAGACCTACCCTGGCACAGCTTGAGACTCTGTCCCCTTGTTCTGTTGCTGGCTGCCTGGCAGAAGAGATTGACCCCCACCCAGCTACCCCCTGCCAGAGCAGGACCAGAGAATCTAGTGCAGGTCACACAGGAATACATCCAAGTAGGGCTGGAAAGGCTCCAGAGAAGAAGACTCCACAGCCTCTCTGGGCAGCCTGTGCCAGGGCTCTGGGACCCTTACAGGAAAGAAGTTCCCCCTTGTGTTGAGCTGGAACCTCCTGTGCTGCAGCTTCCATCCATTGCTCCTTGTCCTTGTCTGAACAAGTGAGCAGAGCCTGTCCCTGTCCCTTCCTTCCTGCCCTCAGACATCTATAGACATTGATCAAATCCCCTCTCAGCCTTCTCTCCAGACTAAGCAGCCCCAGGGCTCTCAGCCTTTCCTCATCAGGCAGTGCTGCAGTCCCTTCAGCATCCTTGTAGCCCTCCCTTGGATTCTCTCCAGTCCCTGTTGAGCTGGGGAGCCCAGAACTGGCTGCAGTATTCCAGATGGGCTGTTAGATGAAACACTGACCTTAAATGTGCAGTCCTTTCAGAAATGAGTCTTTGCTCAGCATGGCTGCAAAGAATCCTCAGCTCCTACACCTGTAATTTACTGTTGTGTCTACCTTTGTACCTGAAATACAGATTTAGAAACTGGCAGGTATTTATATATATGCAAATAGAAGAGATCTTTTGGAAGCTTTGATTTGTCAACATCTCTTCCAGCTGATGAGGTCACCTTCATGTCTTAATATGCTTTTAATCACAGGTCCACCTGATGAGTAGCAGAATGCTTCATGGTCTTGAGCAGTGCATCAAAGGAGAGGTTATTTCTCCTATGCTAAGCAGAAATCTGCTGGGATATTTACAGAGCAGAGATAAAACCTGGCTCATGAAACTGTTCAGTAGCCACTTGCAGAGGATGAAAAAGACAGGAAGAGCTTCAGAAGGCTTTGTCATCTGTAATCATTAAGTGCCAAGGGACTTGTTAGGCTTATCTCTCCTGCTGGTGCTTCTAGCACTGCAGTGATTCCAGGTGCTTCTGATCTTTGATTTTAGTCTCATTCATCATCCAGCTTCATTATTACTGATGGACTTCCAAGTAGGTGATATCAAAAGAGCCTGGCAAAAGCTTTCCTCCAGAAGTATGCAATGAAGTGCAAACCTGCTTGTACCCAAAGTTCTGTCAGAGCACAAAGTCTTCAAGAAGTACCCCATGAGCCACAAGGGTGCTGTAATACTGCAACAGGTTGCTCAGGGAGGTGGTTGTGGCCCCATCCCTGGAGGTGGAATTCAGGATTAGGCTAGACAGGGCTCTGGGCAGCCTCATCTAGTTGAGGATGTCCCTGCTGACTGCAAGGGGGCTTGGAGTGGGTGACCTTTGGAGGTCCCTTCCAACCCATTCTCTGATTTCCCCTCTGAGGAGCTGTGCTTGAGTGGCAACTGATGATTCACTGCCCAGGATTCATTTCTGATGGGAATGCTGTCACAGAGAAATTCAGCAGTGTTCTTTTATTGCCTCTCTATCAGAGGCCCAAAGGGTTGAAACCATATTTTGCTTTCTGCAGTCAGCAGAGAGAAAATCACATCTGTTAGGCAGTGTGAAACTGAAGTTGCACTGCTGGAGATGAGAAGGAATACTTTGGCCAAAGCTTTTTAAACTTCATGGATCACCTCAGCTAAGCTGGCTGACCCACTCTGTGCATGTTCCCAGGCTAGCTAGTGACTTGTATGATGTCACCATCTGAGGTGTCACCATCTGAATGCAGCTCATGGAATTGGGGCTGTTCAGCATGGAGAGGAGGAGGCTCCGAGGTGACCTTACTGTGGCCTTGCATTATCTGAAGGGGCCTGCAACCTACTACCTGAAGGGAGGCTGTAGCCAGGTGGGGTTGGGCTCTGCTGCCAGGCAACCAGCACCAGAACAAGGGGACACAGCCTTAAGCTGTGCCAGGGGAGGTCTAGGCTGGATGTTAGGAGGAAGTTGTTGTCAGAGAGAGTGATTGGCATTGGAATGGGCTGCCCAGGGAGGTGGTGGAGTGGCTGTGTCTGGAGGTGTTGAAGCAGAGCCTGGTGCCATGGTCTGGTTGGTTGGCCAGGGCTGGGTGCTAGGTTGGACTGGGTGAGCTAGGAGGTCTCTTCCAACCTGCTTGATTCTATGGTTCTACAAGAAAGCTGGGGAGGGACCTTTTAGACTGTCAGGAAGTGATAGGATTGGGGGGAATGGAACAAAGCTGGAAATGGGGAGATTCAGACTGGATGTTAGGAGAAAGTTCTTCAGCATGAGAGTGGTGAGAGCCTGGAATGGGTTGCCCAGGGAGGTGGTGGAAGCCTCATCCCTGGAGGTGTTTAAGGCCAGGCTGGATGAGGTTCTGTACAGCCTGATCTAGTGTGAGGGGTCCCTGCCTATGGCAGGGGGGTTGGAACTGGCTGCTCCTTGTGGTCCCTTCCAAACCTGACTGATTCTGTAATTCTGCCTTCCTGAAGTGCTGGAGACAGTAGGACTGGCTGGTACCTGGCCAGACTGTAAAATGTAGTAGTGAAATGGATGCTGACTTGCTCAGATGTTCAGCCTGGAGAAGAGAAGGCTCCAGGCAGACCTAACAGCAGCCTGCCAGGACCTGAAGGGGCTCCAAACTGTTTGCAAAGGCCTGCAGGGACAGGACTAAGGACAATGGTTTGAAATGAGAGCAGAGCAGGTTGAGCTTGGATGTGAGGAACAAGTTGTGCAGCAGGAGGCTGCTGGAACACTGCAACAGATTTCACAGGGAGGTGGTTGAGAGCCCATGCCTGGAGATCTTCAAGATCAGGCTGGAGAAGGCTCTGAGCAAACTAGTCCAGTGGAGAATGTCCCTGCTGAGTGCAGGGGGTTGGACTGGATGAGCTTTGGAGATTCCTTCCAACCCAACCATTCCATGATACTATGTCCTGGCCTAGTTCCCAGAATCACAGAATCAGTCAGGGTTGGACACCCTACCCTAGATCAGGCTGCCCACAGCCTCATCCAGCCTGGCCTTAAACACCTCCAGCCATGGGGCCTCAACCACCTCCCTGGGCAACCCCTTCCAGCCTCTCACCACTCTCCTGCTCAACAACTTCCTCCTCAAGGCCAGGCTGACTCTCCCCACCTCCAGCTTTGCTCCATTGCCCCCAGTCCTGGCACTCCCTGACAGCCTCAAAAGTCCCTCCCCAGCTTTTTTGTTGGCCCCCTTCAGATGCTGGCAGGCCACAAGAAGGTATCCTGGGAGCCTCCTCTGCTCCAGCCTGCACAGCCCCAACTCTTTCAGTCTGTGCTCACAGCAGAGCTGCTGCAGCCCTCTCAGCATTGGAGATGACCTGCTCACTGCAGAAGTGTTGGACTGGGTGACCTTTGGAGGTCCCTTCCAACCCTAAGCAGTCTGTGTTTCTGTGCTGTCTTGCACTTGGCCATACTCAGCATTGTCTGCAGTTTAGCTTAGAAAGTACTTTTATAACCTAAAATCCTGTGTAAATTAGAGAGAGAAAAAGAGAAGAGCACTCAGGGGTCTTGGTTATTCAGTTTGGGTTCTTTGGGGTTTGCTTTTGGTTTCTTTGGTGTTTTTTGGTGACTCTTTACCTATTCTGTTTAATATTTCTCTCCCACAGTGAAGTTTCATGGAAAGTTTTGACTCTTTAATAGCCTCATTCAAATGGGAGTGTGAGAGGAAAGGCCCAGATGGGAAAAAGAAAACAAACTCTGTGCCAAGAGAAACTTGTTTTTCCCTGAGATTTTTACAAGTTCCTTTTACAAATGTGAAGTGTTAGGAGCTGGAAAAGGGTGGGAAAAAACCCCACAATATTCAGCTCAGCCTAGTGAAAAGGAATTGATTTTGTCCTGTGTCCTGTTTAGTGCTGGGCCCAGTCCTGGTCACTATCTGTATTGATGATCTGGACCCCAGGGGACTGAGTCCAGCATCAGTAAGTGTGCAGATGACACTAAGCTAGGAGCAGCTGTGGAGCTGTTGGAGGGTAGGAGAGCCCTGCAGAGGGACCTGGCCAGGCTGGATGGGTGGGCAGAGGCCAATGGGATGAGACTGAACAAGGCCAAGTGCAGGGTTCTGCACTTTGGCCATAACAACCCCAAGCAGCACTACAGACTGGGGCCAGAGTGGCTGAGAGCAGCCAGGCAGAGAGGGAGCTGGGGGTGCTGGGAGAGAGGAGCTGAATGTGAGGCAGCAGTGCCCAGGTGGGCAGCAGAGCCAATGGCATCCTGGGCTGGCTCAGGAGCAGTGTGGGCAGCAGGACAAGGGAGGTTCTTCTGCCCCTGTGTTCAGCACTGCTCAGGCCACCCCTTGAGTGCTGTGTCCAGTTCTGGGCTCCTGAATTGAAGAGAGATGTTGAGGTGCTGGAAGGTGTTTGGAGAAGGGCAGCAAGGCTGGGGAGGGGCCTGGAGCAGAGCCCTGTGAGGAGAGGCTGAGGGAGCTGGGGGTGTGCAGCCTGCAGAAGAGGAGGCTCAGGGCAGAGCTCATTGCTGTCTGCAGCTGCCTGCAGGGAGGCTGTAGCCAGGTGGGGTTGGGCTCTTCTCTCAGGCAACCAGCAGCTGAACAAGGGAGATCTAGACTGGATGTTAGGAGGAAGTTGTTGTCAGAGAGAGTGATTGGCATTGGAATGGGCTGCCCAGGGAGGTGGTGGAGTTGCTGTGCCTGGAGGTGTTGAAGCCAAGCCTGGCTGGGGGGGCACTTAGTGCCATGGTCTGGTTGGTTGGCCAGGGCTGGGTGCTAGGTTGGGCTGGCTGAGCTTGGAGGTCTCTTCCAACCTGCTTGATTTTATGTTTCTGTGGTTCATCCAGATCTCCAGCTGCACTGTTTTAATGATTTTATCACTTGATGCTGTTAAAAATGTCTTTCTCTGTAATATATTTGGCTAAGATAGAACTTCAAAGGATGTAGCTTAGGTGTAGTAATGTATGTATATGTGATGTCCAAGGGCATCTGCACCAGGAACTGAAGCCAGGATGATTTTCTCCCACTTCTGAGAGGTGTCCTGGTTTTATTATGCTACTGAATGCTGGCAGCACCACTCTAGCCCTATGCTTAGCTGGGCAGCTTTGCCTGGTTGTAGGTTGTGCCACCCAGAAATGTACCAAATACCTACTTTTCACTTCAAACAAGTGAAACTTGCAGTTAGATTCCCACTTCAGCTCTGTAGTGCATCACTTCTAACAGAACAGAAGAGGAAATTCCATAGCTGGGAAGAAAGCAGCCAAACTTCCTTTGTTTTAAGCTGGGCAAAGAGCTCAAGAATGCAGTTGTATGTGTTTGAATGTTTTGCATTGTTTGGATTCCTCTCCCCTTGGGTCCTGCCATCTGAGGCTGTTGGAGGTTTTTTCCCTGCCAGAAAAAGGGATTTCCCTCATCAGTTTTGAACTGCATCTCACAAAATTCATAGAATCATGGAGTCAGGGTTGGAAGGGACACAAGGATCACCCAGTTCCAACCACCCAGCCCTAGATCAGGCTACCCAGAGCCTCATCCAGCCTGGCCTTAAACACCTCCAGCCATGGGGCCTCAACCACCTCCCTGGGCAACCCATTCCAGCCTCTCACCACTCTCATGCTCAACAACTTCCTCCTCACAGCCACTCTGAATTTCCCCACCTCCAGCTTTGCTCCATTCCCCTTGGTCCTGTCACTCCTTGAGAGCCTAAAAAGTCCCTCCCCAGCTTTTTTGTAGCCCCCTTCAGATCCTGGCAGGCCACAAGAAGGTATCCTGGGAGCCTCCTCTGCTCCAGCCTGCACAGCCCCAACTCTTTCAGTCTGTGCTCACAGCAGAGCTGCTGCAGCCTCTCAGCATCCTCCTGGCCCTGCTCTGGACACTCTCCAGCATCTCCACAGCCCTCTTGTCCCAGGGGCTCCAGAGCTGGATGCAGTACTCCAGGTGGGGTCTCGCAGAGTGGAGCAGAGGGGGAGAATCCCCTCTCTGGCCCTGCTTGCCACACTTCACCTGATGCAGCCCAGGCTCTGGTTGGCTCTCTGGGCTGCAAGTGCTCACTGCTGACTCATGTGGAGCTTCTTGTCCAGCAGCACCCCCAAG
Source organism: Pogoniulus pusillus (assembly GCF_015220805.1). NCBI lineage: Eukaryota > Metazoa > Chordata > Aves > Piciformes > Lybiidae > Pogoniulus > Pogoniulus pusillus. The sequence goes on from NC_087291.1 coordinate 16,619,933, forward strand.
TCCCTCTCCTCAGGGCTGCTCTCCAGCCACTCACTGCCCAGCCTGGATTTGTGCTTGGGATTGCCTCAACCCAGCTGCAGGACCTTGCACTTGGTCTTGTTGAACCTCCAGTGTGAGGGAGATTCATGAGAAAGCCTTCATGTTTCTGTGAAGATGAAGAAGATGTAGAGCCAGCTCAGACCAGGCTGCTTGAAACACAGCTGGCCAATCTGCCTGTAAGTGAGAAGTGACCAAATACCACTGCTTTTAAAAAGCTAAAGGAGCAGATACACAGAGGCAGTCATAGCACTCGAGATGGTAGCACCAAGTTTAATCTCCACATGGAATGTTTAAGTGCTCTCATTAAAGATAATAGCATAAAATTGCTGTCAGAATTGCCCATTTCTAGGTGGTGATCTCTGCTCAGATTTGTTGATTTGTTTAGTTAATACTGAGTTACTCAATGCACTGAAATCTCTTCTTTCCACTTTACAGGTCTGTTACCACAGCTGTTAGGAGTAGCACCAGAGAAGGCCATAAAACTTACTGTAAGTTTGCAGATGGATCCTTCTCAATGTTTCTCCACGTTGCAAAGGCCATGGAATGGCAATTAGCATGCTAAAAGGTTTTTACCCTCAGTGTGCCAGCAGTGGGGGGGAGTGGACTCGCATCAGTTTTGCTTGAGATGTTAACTTGGTTATAAAAAGCACAAAGCAGCTGTTTGCATTTGACTTGTGAGCGTTGCAAGTGGCATGCTGCATATATACAGACATAGATGCACTGATGTGTTTAGAGACAGAGCTGGAGGGGAGAGGGAAGAGAGGGAGGGAGATAAAGGGGAGAGAGGAAAGAGGGATGGAAAGAGACAGAGGAGAGGGAGAGAGAAGAGAGGGAAGGAGATAAACGAGAGAGAGGAAAGGGGGTGGAAAGAGGCATAGGAGAGGGAGAAAACAGAGCGAGGAGAGGGGGTGAGGGAAGGAGAGGGAAGAGATGTTGGGGAGAGGAAAGAGGGAGGAGAGAGCAAAGGGAGAGAGGAGAGGGAGAGAGAGGAGAGAAAGAGGAGGGAGGAGAGAGAAGGAAATAGGGAGGGAAGAGATGGGGAGAGAGAGGAAAGAGAGAGGGAAAAGAGGGAAAGAGGAAAGAAAAGGGAAAGTGGAAAGAGGAGAAGGAAAGAGGAAATAGGAGAGGAAAGAGGATAGGGAAAGGTAGGAGAGAGGAGAAAGAGGGAGGAGAGGTAGAGAGGAGAGAGAAAGGAGAGAGGTGGGAGAGAAGAAAGAGGAGAGGGGAGGAGATAGAGGAGAGAGAGAAGGGGGAGAGAGGAGAGGGAAGGAGATAGACATAAAAGAGAGAAGAGACAGGAGAAAGGGAGAGAGAGGAGGCAGGGCGAGAGAGGAAAGAGAGAGCTGGGTTTTAAGAATCTTCCTGAGAACTCCTTTTTGGACTCATTCCAAGCTCCAACAAGCTGGTTCAACTCGCTCAGCTCATCTGCTCGGTGTGAGTAGCACAAGCCTTTGGTTTCGCTGCTCAGCAAAAAAAAGAAGGAACGATTCTCTGTTGGACTTGGAGGGCTTTTGTTTTTCTACCTCCACGTGTTTAATCCTAGCTCCACAGGAGGTAATGTCACAGGAGCATGCAGTGAGGCGGTGGTAAGGAAGGAATAAGAAAGGAACTTCTTTGCCTGCATTTTTGCCCCCTTATAAATGTTTTCCTTCTGTAATTTTGTTATTTCTTGAGTGATTTTAAGGCACTTCAATTGTTATAAACCAATCCTGATGTATTGGCTAATCATCTATAAGCTACTGTTCCCCAAGGCTGGTATTAAAAGCTAGCAAGGTACTTAATGCTATTAATTGAATTACTATTGCATTAAAACTTACTCTTGACTATTCTGATACCAGCTTGAAATCACATTTAAATTTGTGAGCCCAGTGAGCATTGCTTAAATGCTTTGATCATTAATAGTCAGGTAATTGTTTTATTATTTAATAAGTTAGTCTGGAACATTCTGATACCAGCTTGAAATCACATTTAAGTGTTTGAGCCCAGCCAGCATTGCTCCAATTATTTGATCATTAATATTCAGATAATGAATTTGTTATTTAATAACTCAAAGTTGTATTTGAATTTGTGACCCTAGCCAGCATTCCTTAAATGATTTGATCATTAATTTTCAGATAATGAGTTTATTATTTAATAACCTGAACACTCTAAGGTGAACTTGAACTTAATATTTAAGTTTGTAAGCCCAGAGAGAATTGCTTAAATGATTTGATCATTAATATTCAGATAATGAATTTGTTATTTAATAACTCAAAGTTATATTTGAATCTGTGAGCCCAGACAGCATTTCTTAAATGATTTGATCATTAATTTTTAGATAATGAGTTTATTATTTAATAACCTGAACACTCTGAGGTGAACTTGAACTTAATATTTAAGTTTGTAAGCCCAGAGAGCATTGCTTAAATGGTTCGATCATTAAACTTCCAATAATGAGTTTAATAACTTCAACACTCTGAGATGAACTTGAACTTGTATTTCAGTTTCTAAGCCCAGCCAGCATTTCTTAAGTGATTTGATCCTCAACTTTCAGATAATTTATTGTTTAATGACTTATTCTTGAGCATTCTGATAGCAACTCAAAATTGCATTTCAAATGTGTGAGCCCAGCGAGCATTTCTTGAACGATTCCCAGATAAGGAGTTTATTATTTAATCAGCAATTGTCATCTTCATCTCACTGCTGAATGTTTGAGTAGAGCTGCAAGTCTGTGTGTGAAATGAATCCCTGACTTGACAATATTTCACCTGAAAGCTAAGTTGTGTTTGTCACTTGTGAGTTTTGTTGCTTGGTGGCTGCTGCTTGCGTTCTCAGTTGTGCAGAGTTTGCAGCTGATGAGGCTGTTCCCCAGCCTTGTAATTTATCAGTTTCCCTAAACGTTTGTGTTTTGTTTCTTTCTTTTTTTTGAAGGTTAATGATTTTGTGAGAGATAAGTTTATGACTAAAGATGGCTCTGTCCCACTGGCTGCAGAAATTCTTGCTGGCGGCTGCGTAAGTACCTTTTAATTTCCTTCCCTGTGAGATTGATGAAAGCACAGTGCATTAGCTCCACGGACTAAGACTTCTGTTCAACCACAGATCTGGTTCAAGAGCAGTCTCCACTAGAGCACCTCACTCCTTTCCTAGATAGGCCAGCCCTTCTTGATGAAAGGGTAAATGTTTCTCTGCATCTTGCCTTTTAACTGCGCTGTCTGATTCTCACAGCTTAGGCTTTCCTTCCCTTAACAACCAATCTGGCTTTTCTTCGTGTTGGCTGCAGTTTATGGCCCGAAGAGGATTCATGCTAACCTTTCCAGAAGTTAATGATGAGTTGCTGCTTTGTGGCACCCACTCTGCCACGTCACTTCTTTGCTGATGTGTTACTGCACCCACTAATTTTCACTCCTTTGCAGCGATACTGGCTTTTGGAAATGGCAAAAACTACTCATGCTTCTTTGAGCTCCTACCCTACGTAGGCTGGGTAATGTTAACTCTATACATAATGCATTCCTGAATGTAGGCTGCACTTAAAACCCACCAAGTTGGCTTTTCTACTTTTTGTTTTTAAAGTGTGTTTTGCTTGCACAAAGTAGTATCTTAATGACCAACTGGCATATTGCTGGGTAAATGAGGCTACTTCACAGTTTGGTTTAGTTCTGCCTGTTCGCGTTACAGCTCATTCTGTCTGGTGTATTGATTTTGGTCAAGCAAATGTAAATACTTTGGGTGAAATGAATAAGTTGTTCAAAGCCCAGTGCACTTCCCAGATAAAGAACACTGTTTATTTAAACCAGCTTTGATCACTGGGGCAGAGCAATGTTGGTGTATTTTCAATCTGTCTTTGTTTCTGCTGTCATAAGACAGATGAGGTCGCATTCGCAAGCAGCGTCTACCTGTGTCAGAAACTACAGCATGCAGCAACTCAAAAACAAAATGCTTGGGTCTTAACTTCAGTAGGTGCAGAGATTTGGTGCACTGTGTGTGCTTGCAGAGAGTGTGCTGTGATTATCTGAGTTGCAGGCTGAGAAGGCTTTCTGTAATTCTCAGGAGAAGGGGCAGGATTTGGCCTCTGTCTCACTGCTTTTTCTGTTTGATCACTGACCTGTTGTAGACTGCCAGGTAGGATCCCCTTGTTCTGTAACTTTAGGAGCATTCAGGGGAGAGGGAAAAAAAAAGGGGGGGGAGGGAGAAAAGAATGTGGGTCTCTAAAGGCCTAAATAAAAAGCATGCTGTAAATGAAGGAAAAATGCAATAAAGTGCTTGCAGAGTTCCAAAAAAAAAGAACTCTTTGGCCCTTACACTAATAAAACGTCTTAGGAGCATAGCAGCCATGAAGAATTCAGCAACATTTTTTCATTTAAAATGTCATTTGATCTCGAGTTTTTATTTTTACAGACTGCTGTGATGGTTTTTTTTGTCTTTAATGCAGCACAAAAAGCACTCTTTGCAGAGAGCTGTCATTCAGAAGAGGGCTGCAGCAAAGCTTTTCTTTCTCTCTCTGGTTTTTTTTTTTTGCCAGCGGTTCATGGTAAACTAAACAGAGCTGCTCGAAGAGCAGAGGGTGCTTGGAGATGCAGTTTTGTCTTTTAAACGTCTGTGAACGTTGCCTGTTGCTCTTTGGGGGTTTGAAATCAGGATGAGCAGCGAGCAAGGGGCTGCAGGAAGTTGTAGCGGGGGATGCCTGCTGGCAGAACGCCTCGAGTTGCCTTTTGATTGGAATGCTTCACTTGAAGGCATAGCCTAGTGCCAGGCAGATAGGTTGCAACTTGTCTTTTCTGCAGGTGGTCTTTGGGCTTTTGCTTTTTGGGGGTAATTTTAAACCCATTTCAGACTAGCAACAGAGGCTCTTGTTACAAGTGGTGCCTTGTTTTGGGGGAGGGGGAATTTTGCTCTCGTGGTGTTAAATGTGGGGATGGCAAAACAGAGTTTGTTCCTTGAGCTCTGGGTGTTGGATGGGCCTGACTTTTTGTCCTCGTTTAAGCTGGCTTGAAAGCTGTGGTTGCAGTGTGGAAACATTGAGGATGCTGTTGAATGCTTTTGACAGTTTTCAAGCCTCTTCTCACAATGCAGCGGTCACTTCTGTGGGATGCAAGAAGACAGGAGCACACCATATGGAGTCTGAGAAGGGGCAGACAGATCAGATGTATTTTATCCAAGACACCTACCCTATCCCCTTTCCACTCTCCACATCTTAATTCTCAGCTGTGGGATTGTGTTCCAAACAGAGATGTTCGATTTCCCCTCTTCAGTGCTCCTGTGTCCTTGGTACACAGGCACTGCTCATGCAAAGGCTGTGTGCTGGGATGCCTGTGAGATTTTAATGCTTGAAATACCAGCCCTGCCGGTACAGCCTGGCACGGATAGCTCCGAAAAGGGTGGTGAGGGCAGATACTTGGATGGTTTGGGTTGTTCTGTATCACAAAGGCCTTTGAAGGGGTCAGTATCACCTGAGTAGCTCCACTCTGCTGTTTGCCCAACCATTGCCAGGCGTTGACTTTTAAATCCCCGAGGACTTCGCTCTGCATCATAATGACTGAGAATTAGTACACATGGCTGACTTTTGCACTTGTAACTAAAGCTGATTGTTTCGGTGAACAAGGCCTTTTTCTGTTTTGTAAACTGTTTTCTGTCCTGGAGGGGGGAAAAAAGAGAGAGAAGAAAGAGAATAGCCCTTTTGCTTCATGACCTGGTGGCACTTAGTTCAGTTAACAGCCTGTTCCGTAGCGTTTTATTATGGGAAGATGAAAGTGGGAGCTTGGTCTGAGATTTATCTTCCTTTGAGACCCCCAAGAATCGAATCAAAAGTGTAACCTTTATGTTTTCCTACAGGATCTTGTTATATAAATGACAAACTCCAAATTCCCCTCTCTTTTATTTTTGCTTGCAAGACTGTGGGTTTTGTTGCCTATAAAAATACCTGCAGCTTCCAGATTTGCACCGTGCCTGACACCTACCCTCAACTCTGCTCTCTGCTCTGCTTTTAGGGCTCTCATCGCTCATGCAAATCCTACACAGCCTTTAGCATCACGAAGCTAATAAAAAGCTTCATTTCCAAGTGAGTGGGAATGAGATTTTTAGAGCCAGGATCTGCTGAAGCCTCTAACCCACAAATCTGACTTGACCTCCTTGAATGAAAAAGTACCCAAGTGTGCTAGGTTTGATTTCTGCTAATGCTCTAACTTACCTTCAGGGCTTCTTCAATGAAAGGATGTTCTTGGGTAAGCTCTAAGTGCAACCTGAGATCTTTTTATTTGTTTGGGTTGTTGTATTTTTTATAGTTAGGATAATCCTGAAGTTTTTGTAGGCTTTTTCCCCCCCTCCCAAGTCTTCCAATTAATTTTCTCTTTTAAGGCAACACTCGAGCTGAGCTGCTTGCTTCTTTTGAACTTCATTCACTCTAAGGCTTCTTTTTTGTCCAAAACAATGTAATTTTTTTTGATACAGCAGTGCTCATCCTCCTTAGATTTTGATCTCTACTAACTTACTGAAAACTCTGTATAACAAAGTGGCATGAATCTATAAAGTGGCCTAAATATTTTTGGGGCGTGTGTGTGTGAGGTTTTACCTTTTAACACGAAGTCATTTTCCTTAGTTCCTTGAATAGAGCAGCTCTATTTATTTATTATTTTTTTATCAAAAAAATTAGTTCATATTTATGTCTGGAAGCAACCAGGAAAGAGATGGAAAGTAAAGAATGAGCATAAACCGCGTTGGAGATGCTAAGGAAAACAGAAGTATTCCAGCACGACTCCAAAGTGCTATCTAATATACATTGCCTTGTTTGTCTGTAGTAATACAATTATACAGGCTTAATTTTCAGGCATAAAAAGGGAGGAGGGGAAGCATTCTGCTTTATTAACCTTTCCTCCTGCTCTCCTTCCTCCCCCAAGCACACACAGACGCATTCTTTTCCCTCCCAGCTGCTCAGTGTGCGCTCACTGTTAGCCGGTCGCAGTCGTGCGGCGCGGTACAATTACAGACCCCGTAGAGCACTGCTTTTATTTCAGTTGTCAGGACTATTTGAGGCATATTTCTAGAGACTTTATAGGGATTGTGATGAAGTTAAAAGGGATTGTGATGAAGTTAAAAACGCATTGGACCCGCTTGGACAACTTCAGCTCTGCCGCGGAATGTTCGGTATGGTTAAGACGGAGTTCGTCCAGAAAGTGCAAAAATCCTGCCCAGGCTGAATTTTCCTGAAGGGCTCTGATGTGAAATTCCAAACGAATTGTGCCAAAGGACTGATCCAATGCAGACAGTTTTGTTCATTTGCTTACAACGTTTCGGTTTCAGAGAGTAGTAAAGTCCACAGCTGAGCTGCGTTGCAGTGGAGGTAGAGGGTGTATGGGCTGCAGTTCCCCCTCCTCTTACTGCGCAGGCATTTCTAAGTTGCAGGCTGAAGGAGACTGACTGAAGGTTTCCTTCTTCTGTTCATTATTCAGAAGCCTCAAATCTGATCAGATTCTGTTTGGCAAGGAAAGCTGAGCACAAGCCTTCATGCTCCCCTTACTTTTCCTAAGGTAAAGTGAAACTGAACATTGCCTGTGCCGGGAGGGATGAAAAATAATCTCTGCATAAACATCTGAAGTAAAGAGCCAACTGCTGTGGCACAGGAAAGTTTTGGTGTCCTCTGCTGAGACAGTTAAGTGGTGATGCTCAGCTGGGTGGTGACTCATAGGGGCTTGGAAAGCAACTGGCATCTTGAATAGATTTCTTCTCAAAGGTCTCTTCTCCCTGTATCCAGGGCATCTTAACTTCCATTACATTCGAGATGAGTACTCTACCTGCAGCTTTAAAAGCCTAACATCCGCATTTCTTGCTCAAGGCAACATTCAGAAGCTCCTAATACTTCTCCCCCCACCACCACCACCTTGATTAAATTTGAATCTATTTTCTTTTTACATAAAATCTATGTTAGAAGTCATTTAAGATAATTAATACAACCTAACAGAATATACTGTAATTAATTTGGGGCTTTTTAAAGCATAGCTTTCTCCTCACAACCACTCTAATTGGAGTTATTTTCAGTGTGCTGAAAATAATTTCAACTAACTGAACACACACACACCCCCCCCAAAAAAAAAAACCCAACCCAAAACCCAACCCAGCTTAGATCTGGACTGAAATTTGGATCTTTTAAAACAAGAAATCATTTGCTGAAGCTTTCACTCAGTTTAGTGGCTTCAGCAAAGCTCATTTTAAGGAGTCAAGGCAGAGCTCTGGGTTGAATTTTGCTTTTGGATTCATTTCATTTTTTTCCCAGAGGTATTTTCACTCTGGGTTGAATTTTTGCTTCTGGAGTAGTCAATTTCAGTGTTTCTCCACCAGTATTTTCACTCTGGGTTGAATTTTGGGTTTGGAGTAGTCAACTTCATTTTTTCCCCACAAGTATTTTCACCCTGGGTTGAATTTTGTTTCTAGAGTACTCAACTTCAATTTTTTCCAGAGGCACTTTCACTCTGGGTTGAATTCTGGGTTTGGAGTAATCAGTTTCATTTTTTTCCTCCATAGGTACTTTCACTCTGGGTTGAATTTTTGCTTCTGGAGTAGTCAATTTCATTTTTTTCCCACAGGTATTTTTCACTCAAGGTTGAATTTTTGCTTCTGGAGTAGCCAATTTCATTTTTCCCCATAAATATTTTCACTCTGGCTTCAGTTTTGTTTCTGGAGTAGTCAACTTCATTTTTCTCCATAGATATTTTCACTCTGGGTTGAATTTTGCTTCTGGAGTACTCAACTTCATTTTTCTCCATAGATATTTTCACTCTGGGTTGAATTTTGCTTCTGGAGTAGTTAACTTCATTTTTCTCCATAGATATTTTCACTCTGGGTTGAATTTTGCTTCTGGAGTACTCAACTTCATTTTTCTCCATAGATATTTTCACTCTGGGTTGAATTTTGCTTTTGGAGTAGTTAACTTCATTTTTCTCCATAGATATTTTCACTCTGGGTTGAATTTTGCTTCTGGAGTACTCAACTTCATTTCTCTCCATAGATATTTTCACTGTGGGTTGAATTTTTGCTTTTGGATTAGTCAATTTTTTTCCCCACAGGTATTTTCCTGTAAGAAATCAGAAGTGTTTTCCACTTTTCCTTCCTTTTTCATTTCCTTTCTCCTCTAAAACAGAAAGAGAGAAAACTTTCCAGGCCGTGCAAGGAGGATAGGTTCGGGTTAATGCCTCTGACGGCAGAGCCGCACAATTCCGATCTCTTGAAAAAGCCTTTCCCCCTCCCCTCCCCACGACATACTTCATATTTTTTTCCTTTTGAGATGTATTTTTCCCTATCATATCAGAGATACAATAATTTTCCACGAGCATACATTAGAGTTTAAAACATGTCTTTGTTTTGACAACTGCATTTTATTCCGCAGCCCCTTCCTCGCCTTACTCCTTTTACCGGCGGTAAAATATTTTTGTGTTGAGCAGTGCAGGTTCAAAAAGAAACAACAAACCAACCCCAAACCAACACTAAAACACAAAGCCTGAAGCTTGCAGTCAGGAGTTAAAAAAAAGATCTCCCTTTCTGTGAGGAATCAGAAGCTATTTTATGATGTCCCAGTAATTTATGACGTGACCAAGAAATAATGGCTCGTGGTTTTAATGCAGCTACCAAGCCTTAAGACTTGAAAGGTCTGTAAATCATTAAATGATTCTACACCTAGTCAAAATAGACAAGCAGAGCAGACAGAGCCAAAATGTTAACATATTTGACAAGTCTGTAAGTTAATTGCTTTTATAATGCCAATCAAGGAGGCTCCACTTTGATTTTTTGGCTCGGCTTCTGAGAACGGAATTCCCTGTAACGTGGAAAAGATCAAATCCACAGGGTAATTATTTTTTCCTCCCCCCCCCAACTACTGCAAGCTTGGTCAGTGCCTCTAAACCAACCCATCCTCCTGTTTGTTTCTGTTTGGCCACCGCAGGGCAGTTGTCACAACTTGTATCTGAAGGAGCAGGAGCGAACTTCTCCCGCTGGTTGCAGTTCTAGCTACGTGCGCTCCGCCGCCAGCGTTCGAAGGAGCTCACTTCTGTGTTCTCTGTACACCTGGATGGTAACAAGGCTGTGATTCTGACAGCCTTTGCTAGCTGAGCTGCCCCAAGGAAAGCTGCAGCCAGATCAAGAGAAGGCTGTCCTTGGAAGACAAGGATTAGCCAGAGAGAGAAACACAGTTCTGCCTGAGCAGCATGAAAGCTGTTTCTGTGCTAGACTGGTCGGGGTAGTGAAAAGCAGATGATTGAGGGCTCAGGAAATCTCCTCATGATCTGAAGAAAAGGTATTTACTAGATGAACTCTTGTGGCTGAAGGGGGCTATCAGACTCCTCTGTAGATAGGACCACAGACCAGAGGACACAAAATAGCATGAGATGGCTTTGTCTGGATTTTGGATCAATAGGAGATTTAACCAAGCTTTTGAGAGTGCAGCCTGCTTCGCCCCTGGCGTACAACACCGCGGCATGAAGCTTGTCGCCTTTGAAAGCTGTAAGGAAAAGTCACTTTGGACAGATGTCTGCTGCTCAGTAGCTTTGCTGGCAGCAGGCAAGTCCATAGTGAGATCAGCTCTGCAGCAGCTCGGTGCTGCAATTCGTCTGATGCTCTTGGGAGCAGACTTTTGGAGGCGGTTTGAAGCGCCACAGTGACCCTCCGTAAAGCTGGCTTCTGTCATAGGCTTGGTATGTGGCTCTGTAGTAAATCATTGCATACTTCTGTGCTTTGCTTGCCCTTTATTACCCATCGAGGATGGTAATTCTTCCATTCTTACATCCCTTGAGTGCATTTTTCATTTAGATTTGGGCTGGGTTTTGCCTTTTTGCTGACAGGACACAACCTTTCTTTGGTGCATCCAAGGCTCGGTGCTTTTAGGAGCGTTGCCTTCAATTCGGATTAACAGCCCAGGAAAACAAACTGCAGCTGGCAAAGAGCAAGGGCCTGGGACAGTGCTTAGTGCTTGATATTTGGTGTGGCTGAATGTGGTCAGCAGTGGATTCAAAGTTTTGGGGCTTGGCACCTGCTGGTATTCTTTCTTGTCAGCTGAACCAACAGCCCAGGCGCGGTGGAAGCTTTCTTGTTGCGGAGGTTGATTTTGGATAATTATGTAATGTGTTGCTTGTGTGTTTTAATGGTTGCCATTAATTGCCCTAATTGCTATCCCTGGGTGATACTGTTGGGAAATAGTAACTCTCTAATAGCAGGAGTACTCCTTTTCTTCACCCCTGAAGCCTTAAGAGGTGATCCTGTGACGAGCCGGATGGGATGCAGGAGAAGGATGTAGGCTGATCTTAAATGCTTTAGGCTGCGAAGAGGCAAAGGGCTGTGATTTGAGGCAGGTAATGTGGATAGTTAGAGGCACAAGAGCAGGTCACTGGTGATGAGAGGAGAAGAATCTGGTACTTGCCTCTGCTATGGAAAGCACAGAATTCCCTTCTGGAATTGCAAGCTGTGTTCTCAGCAGAATCCACACTCAGAGCTTTCAAATGGAGATGTGGAAGCCTTAGGGACAGTTGGGTCTGGTGTGCTCACTTCTAATCTCATAAGGGTGCTAAAAGCAGTTCCATCAGAAAGAACAGGAATTTCTTGCCTTAGACTAAGGAGGGGGTTGCAAATCTGTCCCTTTTCCTGGGAAGTTTATTACAGGGTGATTGGAACAGGTGAAGAAGTAGAAAACATTTCTCAGTTCTGAAGCAGTTGTTACAGAACTGTTGTGGGTTGGTTGTTGGGTGGTGTTTTTTTTTGTTCACTACACAGTGGGAATTTTTTTTTCCCCCATGGATAAAAGAAAGAATTAAAATAGCTCAACTGTTTCTCCTTTCTGTTTAGTAAAGGAGGAAAGAGGAGGCTTGTGACAGACAGGGCTGTATTAGTGTACAAGGCTATACTGCCATCGAGAGGTGTTGGGTGATATCATAACCAAGTGCAGAGCTGAAGAGCTCCAAGAGTGAGGGTTAAAAACCAACAACAAAAGGAGCTTGGTTTAGGTCATTTCACATTTGTGGAAGCAGACTGAAGATTTTATAGGCATGCAGATTTCTAGCTGGGTGGCTTTGAGGGGCTCTTAGATGGCAGAGATTAGTTATTGCCCTTTGCATTTCCTTGCTTTACGTCAAGACCGCAGGAGGTCAGATGTTAGTTCAGAATGACAGGAGTCAGAGAATCACAGAATCAGAGAACCAAGCAGGTTGAAAGAGACCTGGGTGGGCCCTTGCAGGTGTAATTATCTATGCAGTGCCTTCAGCTATCTACTCTTAGAAAGAAAACTGCAATCTTACTTTTAATCATGTGATAGTAACTTAAAAACAGTTTATTTCTTTCCTAAGAAAAGGACAAGAAGAGAAGAGAGATACATCAGAGCACATTTGTAAACTTCAGTCTAGAGAAGAGAAGGCTCCAGGGAGAGCTTATTTTGGCCTTTCCCTACTTAAAGGGGGGCTATAAGAAAGATGGGGACAGGCTCTTCAGTAGAGCCTCTTGCAACAGGACAAGGGCTGATGGTTTTAAACTAAAAGAGGGGAGATTCAGACTAGATTTAAGGAAGACATGTTCTGTGTTGAGGGTGATGAAACACTGGCACAGGCTGCCCAGAGAGGTGGTGGATCACAGGATGTTAAGGGTTGGAAGGGACCTCCACAGATCATCAAGTCCAACCCCCCTGCCAGAGCAGGACCAGAGAATCCAACACAGGTCACACAGGAGCTGGAAGTCTCCAGAGAAGGAGACTCCACAACCTCTCTGGGCAGCCTGCTCCAGTGACCCTTACAGTAAAGAAGTTCTTCCTCATGTGGATCTTACCATGCTGCAGTTTCCATCCATTGCTCCTTGTCTTACCCCAGGGCACAGGTGATCAGAACCTGTCCCTTCCTTCCTGAGCCCCAGCCCTCAGACATTGATAGACATTGATCAGATCTCCTCTCCAGACTTAACAGCCCCAGGGCTCTCAACCTCTCTTCATCAGGCAGTGCTCCAGCCCCTTCATCATCAAAGATCACATTGGGTGCTTCTGTGCTCCACAACCTCCCTGGGCAACCTGTGCCAGTGTCTCACCACCCTCACTGCAAGGAACTTCTTCCTAACATCCAGTTTCAATCTCCCCTCTGCCAGTTCAAACCCATTCCTCCTCATCCTGTCATTACAAGACCTTGTCAATAGTCCCTCCCCAGCCCTCCTGGAGCCCCCTTCAGATACTGGAAGACCACTCTAAGGTCTCCTCCAAGCCTTCTCCAGGCTGCACAGCCTCAACTCTCTCAGCCTGTCCTCACA